>NC_057717.1:96580734-96612623 GCF_004010195.1 Chiloscyllium plagiosum | reverse complement strand
AGTAAAGTGGATGAACTGTTCAACCTCCTCGTGGGAGCATGAGGTAGTGCCGATACAGTCATCGATGTAGTGGAGGAAAAGGGGGGGGGGGAGGGTGCCAGTGTAGCTGCGGAAGATGGACTGTTCAGGGAAGTGAGGGGGGAGGTGTGGGAGGAAGTCCTTCTTGACCTGCAATTTTCTTTCCGACCTCTCCGCCCCAACCCCCTCTCTGGCCTATCACCCTCACCTTAACCTCCTTCCACCTATCGCATTCCCAACACCTCTCCCCCAACTCCCTCTCCCCTACCTTTTATCTTAGCCTGCTTGGCACACCCTCCTCATTCCTAAAGAAGGGCTTATGCCCAAAACGTCGATTCTCCTGCTCCTTGGATGTTGCCTGACCTGCTGCGCTTTTCCAGCAACACATTTTTCAGCTCTGATCTCCAGCATCTGCAGTCCTCACTTTCTCCTTATTGTACATTGCCCTGATCCACCACTCACTGTTTCCTCCCTTGATTTCTCGGTTTGCATTTCTGGAGTTAGGTAGTCTACTAATATCCACTACAAACGAACTGACTCCCACAATTACCTTGACTACACTTCTTCACACTCTGCTTTCTGTAAGGATGTCATTCCATTCTGCCAGTTTCTCTGTCTCTGTATCTTTTCCATTACTGTCACCTTCTGCAGAGTTGTTTCTGACATGTCTTCCATTCTCCTCAACTGATACTTCTTCCTCATCATGGTTGATAGGACTCTCAGTCTTGCCCAATCCATTTTCCACATACTGCCCTCATTCATTCCCGTCCCTTCCAGAAGAACAATTGGTTCCCATTTTCCTCATTTTCCACTCCACCAGCCTCTGCATTCAAAAGATCAATTTTGCCACCTCCAGCAGGATGCTGCAACCAATCAGAATTTTCCTATCCCCTCCCCTATCAGTAATCCATAGGGGCTGTTCCCTCTCTTTGTCCACTCTTCTGTTATACCAAATTTAATCCTGCCATCCATGGCACCTTCCAAAGCAAGTGCAAGTTGTGTAATCGGTGTACACTTGCCTTTTTCCCCTGGATGCTCACCATCCAATGTCCTGAACACATCTTCCAGATTTATTTATTCTTTTAGTCTATCTACTGTATTTGCTGCTCACAATACAGTCCTCTACATTGGCAAGAGCAAATGCAGACTGGGTGACTGTTTTGCAGAATGTCTCCACATTGGTAAGAATGACCCCGATCTTACAGTTGTTGGCTGTTTCGATATGCCTCCACTCTGTCCGCAGCCAGCTCCACAATTAAAATTTCCCCATTCATCTGATTACTATTCCTAGTTAAATTCAGGGTTTTGGTGTATGGCGATGCACATGAATAATGTTTGAGTTGATTTCATTGTCATGTGTACCAAAGTACAGTGAAAAGCTTTGTTTACAAGCAGTATAGGAAGATCATATTAGGCAAGGATGTACAGATCAAAGGTTGTTTAAAAAAAACTTAGGCATACAGGTTGTATTGCACAGAGTGTGCACTAGATGAAATCAGTGTTAGCGAGATCAGCATTATTTGAGGCTAGAGTGTCCATTCGTCAGTCTAATAATGGCCAAGAAGAACCTGTTCCTGGACCTGCTGGTGCATGAGTTCAAGCTTCTGTATTTTATGCTTGACAGAAGAGGTTGTAGGAGATTATCACTGAGATGCAGTGGGTCTTGCATTATGTTGGCAGCCTTTCTGCAGCAATGAGAGTTGTAAATAGAGTCTATGGATCCGAAGTTGGCTTCTGTGATGGTCTGGGCTGTGCGCACAATATTCTGCAGTTTCTTATGGTCCTGGGCAGAACAGCTGCCATACCAGATAGTTAGGCATCTAGACAGTTTGCTGTCAGTGGTGTGTCGCCGCGTGAGGAAGAAGAGGCATTGGTATGCCTTTTTGGCTGTCGCATCTATGTAGAAAGTCCAAGACAGGTTGTCGGTTATCGTCACTCCAAGAAACTTGACGCTCACCACCCTCTCAACCTCACCTGTGTTCTTCTCCTTTCTTTCTTTTTGCTGCTGTTGAGAGAGAGGTTGTTCTCATTGCAACATGGCATCAAGCTCTCTAATCCCCTTCTCTACTTTGACTTGTCATTGTTCGATATCAGTCCTATTACTGTGGTGTGATCAGCGAGCTAATAGATGATATTCATTCAGAATTTGGCAACACAGTCTTGGGTGTACAGGGAGTACAGTAGGCGGCTGAGGATGCATCCTTGTGGGGGCTCCAGTATTGAGTGTTATTGTGGAGGAGGTGCAGTTACCTATCTTCACTGATTGCGTTCTGTGGATCAGAAAGCTGAGGATCCAGTTGCAGAGGGAGGAGCCGAGGCCAACCGGACTTTTGAGTGTAATCTAGAGGTATTGAAGCGGAGTTGTAGTCAATGAGAAGAAGTCTGACGTAAGTGTCTTTGTTGTCCAAGTGTTCCAGGATTGAGTGCAGGGTGAGGGATATAAGTGCAAAACTTAGGCCATTCAACTCATCAAGTCTGCTCTGCTATACAATCATGGCTGCTGAGATTCTGAACCCCATTCTCCCGCTTTCATCTTGTAACCCTTGATCCCCTTGATAGTCACGAGCCGACCTATCTCAGTCTTAAATATAGTCAATGACCTGGCCTTCTGTGTCAATGAATTCCATGGATTCACCACTCTCTTGCTGAAAAAGTTTGTTCTTATCTCCGTTCTAAAGGCTGTGCCCTCAGGTCCGAGTCTCGCCTACCAATGGAAACATCTTTCCAACATCCACTCTGTCCAAGTCATTCAGTATTCTGTATGTTTCAATTAGATCCTTCTCATCCTTCTGAAGTATCGACCCAGAGTCCTCAAATGTTCCTCATATGTTAAGCTTTTCACACCTGGGACCATTCTCGAGAAACTCCTCTAAACACACTCCAGGCCATTATATCCTTCCTGAGGTATGTGGCCCAAAACTGGGCACAATACTCCAAATGTGATCTGACCAGAGCCTGTTAGAGCTTCAGAAGTACATCCCTGCTTTTATATTCAAGTCCTGTCTAAATAAATGCCATAATTGCATTTGCCTACCTAACGACTGACTCAGCCTGCAAGTTTACCTTGAGAGAATCCTGGACTAGAGCTCCCAAGTCTCTTTGCACTTCAGAGTTCTGAATTTTCTTACCATTTAGAAAATAGTCCGTGCCTCTATTCTTCCGACCAGAGTACGTGACCTCACACTTTCCCATGATGTACTTCATATGTCACTTCTTAGCGCACTGTCCTAGTTCCAAGTCCTTGTGCAGCCTCCTCGCCTCCACAATGCTCCCTGTCCCTCTACCTATCTTTGTATCGTCTGCAAACATAGCCAGAATGCCCTCAATTCCTTCATCTAGATTGTTAATGTATAAAGTGAAAAGTTGTGATCCCAACACTGAGCCTTGTGGAACATCTTTTGTCCCTGGCTGCCACCCTGAGGAGGACCCTTTTCTCCCCACTCTCTGCTTTCTGCCAGACAGCCAAGCTTCTATTCATGCTAGCACCTTGCCTCTGACACCATGGACCCTTATCTTACTTAGTAACCTCCTATGCAGCACCTTGTCAAAGGTCGAGTTGAAGTCCAAGTAGGTAACATTCATTAATTCTCCATGGTCTAACCTAGCAGATTTGTCAGGCATGACCTCCCCTTGATGAAACCATGCTGATTTTGCCCTATTTTACCATAGACTTCCAAGTATTCACAAATCTTATCCTTCACAATGGATTCCAGGATCTTACCCATGACCGAGGTTAGGCTAATTCGTCTGTAATTTTCTGTCTTTTGTCTTACTCCCTTTTTAAAAATGGGTGTCATGTTAGCGATTTTCCAGCCTTCTGGGACCTTCCCTGATTCTCTCAATTCCTGAAAGGTCATCACTAATACCTCCACTATCTTTTCAGCTATCTCCCTTAGAACTCTGGGGTGTAGTCCAACTGGTTCAGGTGATTTGTCCACTTTGAGGCCATTCAGTTTTTTTAGCGACGTCTCCTTGGTGATGGCCACCATGCTCAGCTCTGTCCCTTCACGCTTGAATTTTTGGAATATTACTTGTGCCTCAAAGTTTGTGAGAAGATTTGTAGCTCGGGTGCTCGTTGTTGTGGTTCTGTTCGCCGAGCTGGGAATTTGTGTTACAGATGTTTTGTCCCCTGCCTAGGTGACATCCTCAGTGCTTGGGAGCCTCCTGTGAAGCGCTTCTGTGATCTTTCCTCCGGCATTTGTAGTGGTACCATTACAAATGCTGTAGGAAAGATCACAGAAGCGCTTCACAGGAGGCTCCCAAGCACTGAGGATGTCACCTAGACAGGGGACGAAACGTCTGCAACACAAATTTCCAGCATGGCGAACAGAACCACAACAATTACTTGTGCCTTCCACTGTGAAGACTGAAATGAAGTAATTATTCAGTTCCTCAGCCATTTCCTTGTTCCTCAATACTATCTCTCCAGTGCTATTTTCCAGCAGCCCACTGTCCACTTTTTTTTTGCGCTTGATGTATCTAAAGTAACTTTTACAGTCTTCCTTTATATTACAGACTCGCTTACCCTCATTTAATCTTCTTCCTCCTTATTTCTTCTTTTGTTGCCTTGTGTTGGCCTTTGTAAGCTTCCCAATCCTCTGGTTTCCTACTACTCTTCACCACATTATATGCTTTCCTGTTTGCTTTTATGCTATCCCTGACTTCCCCAGTACCATGCTTCTTTGTCCTCGGCTGTGTCTCCTCAGTTACTGCCAGAAACCCCTGCCATTGCTGTCTTTCCTGCTAGCCTCCTCTCCCAGTCAATTCTACCCAGCTCCTCCCTCGTGCCTCTGTAGTTGCATTTATTCACCTATAATACCACTACTTCTGATTCTATCTTTGCCCTCAGTTGCAGAGTAAATTAAATCGTAATATGATCACTGCCTCCTAAGGGTTCCTTCATCTTAAGCTCCCTTATCAAGTCTGCCTCATTACACAACTCTGTTGGCTGCTCCCCAGTGGGCTCCACCACAGGCTGCTCCAAAAAGCCAACCCGTTGAAGTTCCACAAATTCCTTTTCTTCCAATCCACTACCAACCTGATTTTTCCGGTCCACCTGCATATTGAAATCCCCCATGATCACTGTAACTTTGCCTTTCCTACAAATCTTTTCTAACTCCTGGTATATCTTATGCCCCAGCTCCTGCCTACTGTTTGGAGGCCTGTACGTAACTCCAGCTATGGTTTCTTTTACCTTGATGGTTCCTCAATTCTACCCACACAGATTCTACACCATCTGACCCTACTTTGTTTCTTACTATTGAATTAATTTCATATTTTTCCTAATAAGGCAACCACACCTCCTTTGCCCGCTTGTCTATATTTTCGATAGGATGTATATCCTTGAATAATCAGTCCCCAATCCTAATTCCCTTGTAGCCATGTCTCTCTAATGCCTACCACATCATACCTACTAATTTCAATCTGTGCCACACGCTCATTCTATCTTCTTCCTTAAAATGCTTGCATTCAGAATAAACACCTTCAGTTCTGTATTTACCATCCCTCTTCTCATTGTCATTATGATGTCGCTGTGGATCTATTACGTTGGCAGGCACATTGTATGGGATTGAGACAGGCTGGGAGCCGAGAGTTGATGTGGTCCATGACCAGGAGAAAGTGAGGACTGCAGATGCTGGCGATCAGAGTTGAGAGGTATGGTGCTAGAAAAGCATAACAGGTCGGGCATCATCCGAGGAGCAGGAGAATCGACGTTTTGGGCAAGAGCCCTTCATCAAGAATCATGTCCATGACCAGCCTTTCGAAGCACTTCATGATTATGGAAGTCAGAGCGGCTGGGTGGTAGTCATTATGGCACGTTGCGTGTGATTTCTTAGGTACTGGGATGATGGTGGTCTTGAAGCAGCTGGGTATTACGACTTGTCATAGGGACAGATTGAAGCTGTCGGTGAATACCTCCACCACCTCCAAACAGGATCTGAGTGCATGACTGGGACCGCCATCCAGGTTTCTTGGGTTGACTCCCAGGAAGACCAATGTGATGTCTGCAGTGGGCACAGGTGCATCCTGGGCTGTCATGGCAGGTGCCACTGCACTGCTGGCATTCTCCTTGAATCGACCATAGAAAGCATTGAGCGCACCACATATGACACGGGGTAAACCCATCTGCTTATTTGAACCTGACCCACAGAAAAGCTCATCTCGCCTTGTAACCTGTTAAATTTCAAGTGGCAAAGAACTATCCCAAATATTTAAAGAAAAAATTGACAATTTTATTCTTTAAGTCCAAAGGGAACATGAGACAACAACTATTTGCATCTTCTTTTTCTTAAACCTATCTTTTACTTCCCACTCTACCATACTGGTCCAACAAAAAAACCCGATTAAGACTTACAAAAAAAAACACGTTTCAAAACCAGCCAGCTGTGTCAGTTCTCCTTTGTCGATTTTCTTCTGTAGATTTTCCTGGGTTGTCTTTTCTTTGCTCTTCCGCTGCACAAATTTCTTATGGGCAGGTATCTTTCAGAGAGCTATTCTGTGAACAGTCGGTTGGTGCTTGGCTGCTGTTTGCTGTTCTCCCCAACTGTTCAACATACCCGATTTTATATATCCCAAAACTTCGGACCATCTCATTGATTTGATGTAATCAAAACATTAAAATTCAAATGTGATTGGATTTTGGTATCTTGGGGCATAATTTAAAGTGATTGGCCGAATTCAAATTTGTTGTGTACCATTGCAACGCAGCTCCAGCTATTTGTTTCACAACCAAATGTTACATTTTTAAATTGTTCAGCACACTCTTTGCTTTCAGTCAGTCCTTGCCAGCTTTCACTTTCTCTTAAAGGTACAGTACATACCTACACTTTCATAACACACGGTACTAGTGCAATCTTGGGACCAATGGAACTGTGCTTAGGAAAGCATTCAGATGAAGGCAGTAGGTTGGATATGAGGCAGAATAGAAGGAAGAAATAAATATAGATATAACAGAAAGTGGTCAGCTATTGGAGTCAGCTATTACGAGGGGGCATAGCTTTAAATTAAGGGGTGGTAGGTATAGGACAGATGTTAGGGGTAGATTCTTTACTCAGCGAGTCGTGAGTTCATGGAATGCCCTGCCAGTGGCAGTGGTGGACTCTCCCTCTTTATGGGCATTTAAACGGGCATTGGATAGGCATATGGAGGATAGTGGGCTAGTGTAGGTTAAGTGGGCTTGGATTGGCGCAACATCGAGGGCCAATGGGCCTGTACTGTGCTGTATTTTTCTATGTTCTATGGTCTGGTGTCCTTTTGTGCTGATGCTCCTTTAACGTAAGTTAAGTAACCTAAGCCAGACTGTCAATTTTGGGTTATTTTTCTCTTTCAAACTTTGTATTTTCAAAACTTGTTGCTTTGTTTGTTTGAACCTCCCCTCCAACCCGAGAAAGTGGAATCTCTCACGAGAAATTTACATCTGCAATTGCAAATGTACCTGGGATGAAGCCATTAAATAGCTGCAGGCATTGCTTGCATGCTTTGCTAAACTGAATGCAAAGGAACACAAGCAGTTTGTGAACAACTTCACTGTGCACCTCCCTTAGTTGCCTCCCATCCTTTTTTTTTCTAATTGAACATCTTGCATATCATATTGATTAATGTCTATGATATTTTGCTCCCTGGCTTCGTCATGATTAATTCTGTAATTTTGATGGAAAATTTGAGCACAGGATGGGTGGAGGATTAAATATGGGGTTTGAGAACTGTCAAGTCAAATGGAACTCTGGAAGTTATTTCCATTACTTATCTTTTTCACTTTGGCATACTTAACAATTTCACCATTCTTGGTTTCACAATTTGGCAATTATCACACAACAGATGGCAATCTTTCTCCTCAAATTTACAGCCAAATAAAAGCTGGGAGATGATGTTTTTTGCACTTTCGGCTGACACTAGTGCAGCTGCATCTGACAGCCTTCACAATAACTAATTGCTGTTCAGTTAACAGTGCTTTGATTCAAGAGATTCCCTTCTGGATTGCAAACGTTTAAACTGTTAAGTTTTGCATCCCTTTAATTTTGTGGTCCCTTCTTGATTTTGGTTTTCTTTGCATTTGAGCTTACTCTTCTAAACAGCTGAGCAATTGGTGTGTGAGGCTTTTACAAATGTTGATGACTGAAGAAGTAACCAGACCTGACAGTGTAATGATGCTGAATCCAAATGCAGTTTATAAATGTGTTAATTTTTTTTTATTGCATTAAGACTAATTATCAAGATGTAATTGGCATTTACAGTTTAAAACCATTTGGGAAAAAGTAATAGAAAATGATGTTCAAAGTTAATCCTTTGTAACTGCTTGATCTCCAGGAGCATTTTTTATTATGAGACTTGCTTTCTAAAGAGAACTGTTTTTGATAGAATGGTGAGCAGGTAACTTAATGTATCCTCCAGAATAAGTACAATCGACTTATTATCAGTTGAGCAAACTGCCTCTTCTGACTGAGGCTGAAGGTGCAGTTTTGTCAGATTGTTCGTTATGAGCTTTCTATATGTCTATTCCATGGTCACCTCTTTTGGCCCTGTTTAGCATTTTCCGCTCAGGAACTTCACCTCTCATGACCTTTGAAACTGCTATCCTCCATTAGCCCACCTCCATTAATTGTAACTAATTGTAGCCCATACTCTCACTTTAACCAAGTTGTTCCACCCATTTCCTTTCACATTGGGCAGGCTTTGCATGTTTCCTACATCCTCCGTTTTAATTCTCACCACTACCTTGCCTCATACACCAATTCAGTTATATCCCGAGTCTGTGAGTCATATTGGCTCATTTCACTCCTTTTAGATGCTTTCTGACGCTGGTTTTGTCTCAGCTGTTCCGCCATCAGCAATTTAATTGCTGCTTTCTGAACTCTTCCTTCTCATTGTTTCACCACGCTTGCTGAGACTTGCTACTTTGACTGTGCCTATGTACTGGAGCCCTTCATCAATTTTCCTGCTCCTCGGATGCTGCCTGACCTGCTGTGCTTTTCCAGCAACACACTTTCAATTCTCATCTCCAGCATCTTCAGACCTCAATGTCTCCTATACCTATGTGCTGTTCACCCTTCTATCCTATTCTTTCTTCTCCCTCCAGTTTGGCTTCAACAGTTTGTTTACTTGTTCTTTTAAAAGTCTGTTGAGCGTGGTTTTTGAGTGTGGTGCAGCTTGCAACTGCAGATTGTTCCAAGATTGCTGGAGCCAGTATCTTCTAAACAACATTGTGATCTTATAAGAACCTTCTGTCTAATTATACTGTTGTGTCTCAGTGACGCAGGATCTGATGGGGTGTTGATACTCTGTTTATTTTGCTGGTGAAATGCATTAACGATGTGCAGATTTTATGTACATTAACACCAAACTGCACATTCGCAGTAGATGTGCCTTCCTTACATACTCACTCAATAATGGTAAGTGAGTTACTCAAATGTTTTCACAAGTTGTGTGTGAGGTTCTTCTCACTGCACCACAGTTTATTAAGGTACGAATGTAAAAATAGTGCAGTCTTGAAATCATAAGACACAGCTTGTAGTTATTCAGTGGCTATGTTTCTGGATTCAGAAGAGATTTACTAGGATGTTGCCAGGTATGGAAGGTTTCAGTTATAAAGAAGGGCTGGATAGGTTGGAACTTTTTTCACTGGACATTGAGAGGAGACCTTACAGAAATTTATAAAATAATGAGGGGTCTAGGTACTTAATGGAAGTTGCCTTCTCCCTAAGACTGGGAATTTCAAGATGAGGGGGCACATTTTTAAGGTGATAGGAGAAAGCTTTAAAAAAGACATGGGCAAATGTTTTGCACAGAGGTGGAATTAGTGCGTGGAATGAACTTCCTGAGGAAGTGGTGAATGTGAGTACAATTATAACATTAAAAAGACACTTGGATAGATACATGAGTAGGAAAGGTTTGGAGAGATATGGGCTAGGAGCAGGCAGATGGGACTAGTTTAGTTTGGGATTATGTTCGGCATGGACTGGTTGGACTGAAGGGTCTGTTTCCTTTTTGTATGACTCTATGATAATGAAGCATTTTCTCTCATGATTAAGTTGGGGGTTTTTTCTATCACAATATGTAATGGAATGTAAAACAAAATTCGCACAAAAAGAGCACGGCTTGCATCAGTGTGGACCAAGCACATGACATGGTGTCTGTCCAGTTGCCTGAGTGCTTAATTCAATTACACACCTATTCTATGTTTTATTGATGTGAATGTTTGATATGCTGCTCTTTGTGTGTCTGAGACATATTGGTTGTCTTGGCCATTCTTGGAAAAGTCTCTTGTTTAAATTGAGTAGTCTGTCTCCGAGTTAGAGATTTTGGTTGGCGTATGATAAATTGATGTAGAAAAGTTAATATCAGGAACCTTGTGTTTGATTCAATTTCCATTCTAATTTAGGACAGAAGGTGCAGGTGTTATGTTTTTCTCTTCCAAAACTTTGTATTCTGGTGAATGAATGGCTATTGCCACTGTCAAACAGAAGATGCTAGTGAGAATGTCTGACATTGGCTAGAAACTGGGAATTCGGTCAAATTTTGATTCTTGTGCTGTTTCCAAAGTCAAGATCTTTGATAGGAAATTTGCATTTCAGACAACAAAAATTATATCAAAACATTTTCTTGTAAAGGTTGTACTTTTTATGTTTTAAAGATGTCATCCAGTAGTAACTGCTGAGTTTAGCAGGAAACCCAAGTTTATGTCTGAAGTGATTCTTAGGATAGTTTAGATTGGCAACTTTTTTCTTTGGTTTCTCAGTCTTACTGGTGGTTTTATTTTCTGATGATTAATCAGTTGGCTGTATGCTACAGTTTCATGAATGTGAAATTTCAGCCAGTTGACAAAACTGAATGTATATTTTTGTATGACATTTTAAATGTGATGGACAAATGCATGCCAAATGTGCCAATTTTATAGCTTTTAGATAGATTTACAAGTCTTATATTTTGTGTATGTCTGTTACAGATCAGATGCCACAGAATACTTTATTTGCAAGAAAGTTGGTCATTGACATGAAAGCTGTTACTAATGTGTTTTGTAGTTTACAAATTCCTTCAATTACACATCCTGAATTTCCACAAGGCAATAATGTAAAATCAATTAAATATTAAATCTGTTTCAGACACGAGACTGTCCACTAACAAGGCTATTGGAGCTTGGCTACTCATGATGGTCTCTTTACAACAATATGCTTAAAACACATAGCATCGAAAACAGTTGCGTAAATGAGGTTCGGGCTCGAGAATGTGGGAAATACTGCTTTAGGGCTTTGTTTTTGCAAAATTGTTGAATTCTTATCATTACTCTTTCCTCAACACAATTACCCATCCATTAGTATAAAAGATTATGCCTGCCAGGAATTTTGCCATCAGTTGTAAGGCCTCTCTCCACCCAATTCTAATTAACCCCAGAGACATGACCAAATAAGCTTCCTTAACCATTTGACCTGCTTTACTCCTTCATATAGCAGGCCTTTATCAATGTACCCCTCTTTAAGCATGATGCAAATAGTATACAATATACAGTAGCTCTAAAATATGGAAATGCATACCGTTAAATACTGGCTGTATGAAATACAAATGTAGAAACCAGTAATGGATTATATTGATGGTTGTGACTTCTTTCTCTGAAACCAGAAGTCTTTTATAACCAGTGTAACCTATTATCCTGTGGCTTGTGACATCATCTAAACCATGAGCTGTGCTACACCCTACTGACCAATTTCTAAAATCAGAGTACGCCCCATCTATTTTTCACCACTGACTGGGTGACTTGTCTCTTTTATAGTCCTTTAAATGCAAGATACATTTAACTTACATTTGGTGTTCTAGGTTGGTTTTAGTAAATCTGGTAAGTTCACTTAGGGGTTGCTGCACATTATACGTTGTCAATCAGCAGCATCAACGCAGTATTAAATCTGCTTCAAATGTCTGGAGTAAAAACTCAAATTCCCCTTGCCATTGGGCTTGTAATGCTGGTCACACTGAACCTGCTGTGCAGACAGAATGGAGAAACTTCATAAAATTCCAAAATCTTGAAAGTGAATCTTTACCAAACTGACTGCAGCGAAACAGGAAAGTTTGTCAATATCTTCTGGGCAATTATGATAGATAATGAAAATCGTGCCAATGGCATTCACGTCCTACGGATGTCTTAAAATCAAGTAAAGCAGCTGGCTTTTCTCTCAGCACCACCTTCTCACACCAATTTCATTTTGGTTTTTCTGGAATCCCTGTCAAATTTGTGATTTGACTTTGAGACTCATGAATGATGTAAACAAATATCTCAGGCTTTGGCTTCTGTTATCATTTGAAAACCATTTAAGCTGACTTTTTAATGCATTGTATTAATTTTTTAAACTTGAGAAATGAAGTTAAAAGATTGCAAGTACTTAACAGTAATGGATGTGTACTCCTCGCATTGTGGCAGTATATTGTGTGTGTAAAAAGCAATTTAAGTAAAAGCTGTTACTCTGAAGCCCATCAAACTAGTAGTTTGAACAACTTTGGCCTCCCTCTCCAATTTCACATCTGGTAAATTTCGAGTCTCTGATTAAATTGACACCAATTGCAAGAAATTCAACCTATGCCAGAGGTTTGAAGATAGCAATTCAGCCCCAAGAATTGTTTGTGGCAAATGCTGTGTGTTAGAGAAGAAAGAGGAGTTGTTTCGCATTTAATGGAGTTAAGATCTGCTCAGAATGGTTACTTTTTGATCTTTATAATTTATTGCTTTCAAGTGTGTAATTTGCCAGAGAGTGAGAGGCTCCTTGAGCATGTGGGATGGTGTTTGATGGCTGTTTTACAAACTAAGCCTCTTGGATTTGATAGAGGCAATGTTTCAGTATTTTTCTTATATAGCCCATGTCACATCCGGTTGTTGTTGAGGGTTGCAGCTCACCTCCTTCATGTTAACCAGTGCAGTCACTGTCAGTCACATGAAATGCCGATGAAGCTCCAAGTGATGTCAGAAACTAATACCTCATAAAATTGAACAGCTTCACCGGTGTCTTGGTTGTTAAAATGGTGCTTTACATGCTAAATTTAAGATACAGCATTTTAAAAGTTTTAAATACAAGATATTTTCCCTTTGGAGGTTTAAACATCCATGTAATTCTTTGTGTCAATTTTAAGGAAGCTTCTCAGACAAAAACTAAATTTTGAGGTAAGCTTCAAAGAACTGTAAGTTTGCTAACAGTTCTAAGTTTGAATGGTTTTTCATGCACTAAAACATTCAAAGTATTAGAGGGAGAGACATAATACACTATATTTACATACTAAATAATAGACACTGAAGAGTCTAGAATCTAATTGAAGGGTTGAGGTGATGTTATTTAAAATAACAAAGAAAATTTACAGCCCAGGAACGACCCCATCGGCCCTCCAGGCCTGAGCCGATCCAAATCCACTGTCTAAACCTCTCACCCAATTCCTAAGAATCTGTATCCCTTTGCTTCCCTCCTACTCATGCATCTGTCCCCAGATGCACCTTATATGAATCTACCACGCCTGCCTCAGCTAGCAACCCGTCCCAAGCGCCTACCACCCTCTGTGTAAAATATTTGCCGTGTGTATCCCCCTTAGACATTTCACCTCTCACCTTTAATGCATGAACTCTCCATTATTGAATCCCTCACCCTGGGAAAAAGGCTTATCTCTATCCACCCTGACTATATCCTTCCTGATTTTTTTAGACCTCCATCAGGATCCCCCTTAATCTCCTTTTTCTAATGGAAACAATCCTAACTTACTCAACCTTTCTTCATAGCTGGTAACTTCCATACCAGGCAACATCCTCATAAACCTTCTCTGCACCCTCTCCAAAGCGTCCACATCCTTTGAGTAATGTGGCGACCACAACTGTACACAGTATTCTAAATGCGGCCGAACCAATGTCTTGTACAATTTTAACATGACCTGCCAGCTCTTATACTCTATACCCTGTCTGATGAAGGCAAGCATACCATATGCCTTCTTGACCACTCTATCCACCTGTGCAGCCACCTTCAGGGTACAATGGACCTGAAACTCCCAGATCTCTCTGCTCATCAATTTTTCCCAAGGCTCTTCCGTTTACAGTATAGTTGGCTCTGGAATTAGACTTCCCAAAATGCATCATCTCGTATTTGCCTGGATTGAACTCCATCTGCCACGTCTCCATCCAACTCTCCAGTCTATCTGTATTTTCCTGTATTCTTTTTCAGTCCCCTATGCTTTCTGCTACTCCACCAATCTTAATGTCATCTGCAAACTTACTGATCAGACCAACAATGCCCTGTTCCAGATCACATATGTATATTACTAACAATAGTGGCCTCACCACCGATCCCTGTGGAACACCGCTGGTCACTTTTCTCCATTTCAAGAAACTTCCTTCAACTACTACTCTCTGTCTCCTATTGCTCAACCAGTTCTTTATCTACCTATTTCAATTTCTCCATTAGTTTACCATGGGGAACCTTATCAAATGCCTTACTGAAGTCCATCTTGCTTCTTATATATGAATAAAAAGCCTATTTGGAGTAATGGATCCTTAGAATGGAATCGGGGACTCGGTTTTCTTTGGAGATTGGATGATGGATTCCAGTGGCCCACTAACATTGAGTAAGGAGATGTCCAATGTTTGTGACATAAAAACAGTTATAAGAGAACATGTGATGATTATGTATTATTATGTTGACCGAATGTATTACAAATGATTGAATTAGTCATTATTGTATATCAAAATACTTATTAGTACCTGAAGCACTCTGAATCTACCATGCTTAATATTAAAATTCTCACATAATGTAATTTAGTTGCAGGAAAGTTTACATTTTCTGAAGTTGACAGGATGCATAAAGAAAATCTTACATGCTCTGATTCCTGCAGTAATGTTAGTGCATTGAGGTTTGTGACTTCTGTATTAATATGATTGGATAGAAACTTGAAACTTTGTGTAGTGTAAAACTGTTCTGAATGTTGTTTCATTTCTGCTATGAAAGCTACTCAAAAATGGTTAGGCTTTGCATTATCTCCCAGATATATTTTTACAATAGAAATATCCATTTTACAGTAGAACACAGCACTTACAAACTCAGACGCACTGCTGGTCAGGAAAATCTGGACAAAAATTGCTGTGATGGTGCTGCTACTTCAATTTTAAGGGCATAATATATCCAGTGTCTCATGAAGGATTAAATGCTTCTTCTTCACTACCTACTTTCACCAGTTAATCTTGACTAGTTGGGCTGCTAATCACTTTTTGAAATGTTCCTGACGTCAATCAAGAACTTGACCTTGACCAGTTTGTACTTCATTACCACTGTCTCTTTCGTATTCTACTTGAGAGCATTGCAGCTTCATATCATCATGGTACAGTAGGAAGTGAATTAGTTCCATGTGTTTTCTTAATCCATTCATGGAATGGTGGACATTTTAGTTGGGCCAGAATTTATTGCCACTCCCTAATTGTCTTAGAAAAGGTAGTAGTGAAAATCCTTCTTGGAATGCTGCAGTTCATTTGGTATAGGTACATATATGATGATACTTGGAAGGGAGATTTAAAATTTTGATGCAGCCACACTGAAGGAATGGTAATGTAATTCCAATTCAGGAAGTTTAAAAGATGCTTTTCATCATTTATATAAATGATTTGGATGTGAATGTGGAAGGAATGGTGAGTAAGTTTGCAGATGACACCAAAATTGAAGGTATAGTGGACAGCGAAGAAGGTTACCCGAGAGTAAAATGGGATCTTGATCACGGTGGCACGGTTAGCACTGCTGCCTCACAGCGCCAGAGACCCGGGTTCAATTCCCGCCTCAACTTACAGTGTGGAAACAGGCCCTTCGGCCCAACAAGTCCATACCGACCCGCCAAAGCGCAACCCACCCAGACCCATTCCCCTACATTTTACCCCTTCATCTAACACTACGGGCAATTTAGCATGGCCAATTCACCTAACCTGCACATTTTTGGACTGTGGGAGGAAACCGGAGCACCCGTAGGAAACCCACGCAGATACAGGGAGAATGTGCAGACTCCATACAATCAATCGCCTGAGGCGGAAATTGAATCCGGTCTCTGGCGCTTTGAGGCAACAGTGCTAACCACTGTGCCACCCATTGCCACCGTGCCTGGGCCAATGGGCTGAGGTGTGGCAGATGGAGTTTAATATAGATAAATGTAAGGTGCTGCAGTTTGGAAAGGCAAGGCCGGGGGAGGACTTATAAATGTAATGATCAGGTCCTGGGGAGTGTTGCTGAACAAAGAGACCTTGGAGTGCAGGTTCATAGTTCCTTGAAATTGGAGCCTCAGGTTGATAGGATAGTGAAGGCGGTGTTTGGTATGCTTTCCTTTATCGGTCAGAGTATTGAGTATCGGAGTTGGGCGGTCATGTTGCAGCTATACAGGATGTTGGTTAGGCCACTTTTGGAATATTGTGTGAAATTTTGGGCTCCGTCCTAACAGTAGAATGTAGTGAAACTTGAAAGCGTTCAGAAAAGATTTACAAGGATGTTGCCAGGGTTGGAGGGTTTGAGCTATAGGGAGAGGCTGAATAGGCTGGGGCTGTTTTTGCTTGAGTTTTGGAGGCTGACGGGTGGATAGGGTAATAGACAAGGTCTTTTCCCCAGGGTGGAGGAATCCAGAACTCGAGAGCATAGGTTTAGCGTGAGAAGGGAAATATTTAAAAGGGGCTGAAGGGGCAACATTTCACACGAAGGGTGGTGCACATATGGAATGAGCTGCCAGAGGAACTGGTATAGGCTGGTACAATTATAAGATTTAAAAGGCATCTGGATGGGTACATGAAAAGGAAGGGTTTAGAGGGATATGGACCAAGTGCTGGCAAATGTGACTAGATTAATTTAGGATATCCGGTCGGCATGGACATGTTGGACCGAAGAGTCTGTTTCCATGCTGTTTATCTTTGTGAAACTATCTTCCTTTGTGCCAAGTATGACTCCAACAAGAAGAGAGATTCTCCCCTCCCTCCCCAATTCCCATTGACTATAACTATCCTAATAGGACTCCTCAATGCCATGCTCTGTCAAATGCTGTGTCAGAACTCATTGAACTGGACTGAAGGCCGTGGAATCCCCGACTTGGACAAGGGAACTAAACTCATCTGCACAAACACCTGGAGAAATTTGCATGTAAAGGGATTCCAAAATCCAAACCAAATGGCAGTTAAATAAAAGCAGTTCATAGTTTAAATCAGAAATGATCTCTGGCCTGCTGAGTTCTCTGTGTTAAATCATATAGGGCATTACAGTCTCCTTCCTGGTTTTAACCAAAGCAGGAAAGCTCTGATTGATTGCTGGCTTTGGATTCACTCTAGGGCATGAACATACTACACACATACACACAGTGAATTAAACCAATTCAGTGTCTTGATGTTACCACAGATGGTGGCTGTGATAAACCAAAGCTGTGAATAGCAGGAAACGGGCTGTGGTTTCCTGCCAGTAGTTTGATTGATAACAGTTGAGCAGAACACATTGTCTACGTTGTTACCTTGTTGATTTAAGTCCAGGTGTTTCCCAAAGTTAACCCATTCATTGCCAAGTTTGGAAGAATTGTTTTGAAAGACCCTGATGAAGGTTCCCACCCAGTGTAGTGCTAAGTCATCCAAACAAGAAATTTCCGGGTTTGATCACTCAACAAAGCTGAGTTTAGCCTCAGTTGGATGTATTCATTTGGCTGCAGTGCCCAGGAAAAGAAAATCAGCCTGGGTTACTTGATTGCTACTTAGAGCTCCTGTAGTCTGGTGTGCACATGCCAGCATGGATATGATTTTACTCAATTGTCGAAACCTCAATGATTAAGTGGCCTTGTGACCCTTGTAGTCAGTTGAAAATGAATTGAGACAGTGTGACACAAGGAGGGTGTTTGATCAGTGAAATAAATGAGTTGATTTCACTCTGGCTATTTGTGACATTGAGCAAACTGGACAGACTACAGTGAGTGAATGCTTGAGAACTGATGCTGTTTAAATCCTTTAATCAGTGGCTGAAATGTTCAACTACTAGCTTAAAAATAATTAATACCCTTTTTCTTGTTTATTAGTGTCAGGAAAAAAAGCTCTTTGCCTTTGTCCTTTCTGCCACCATGGGAGGTAGTTGCATTATATTTCCCTAAAACGCTTGCCCATCAATACACAATCTGAGGCACAGTGAATACTTACCTCAGAAATGTGCTCTGGATCTGTCTCTCTGCGTTTTTCAGCTTTAATTCTGTGTGTGAAAAGGGATAGAAAATCTGTACAAAATATCAAAGTAAATTTGGAGAGGTAGTGAAGTGCAGTTTTCAATTTAAATACTGTATAAGTCAAGAAAACTAGGGGAAAATGTGACAATCAAGCCAGTGAACAATTCATGTGGGGCTCATTGTCAGATTCTCATTTAATACAGTTGAGCAAAATTTGAAAATTACTTTATTACTGTGGTATCAATTACTTAGCTGGCAGTAGTCATACATCATGGAAACAGATCCTTCGGCCCAACCAGTCTATGCTGACCATAATGTCAGACTAAACTAGGCCCACCTGTCTGCGCTTAGCCCATATCCCTCCAAACCTTTCCTATTCATGAACTTATCCAAATGTCTTTTAAACATTGTAACTGTACCCGCATCCACCACTTTCTCTGGCAGTTCATTCCACACACGAACTACTGTCTTGTATTTTAAAAAAATGGTTGCCCCTCATGTCCTTTTTAAAATCTTTTTCCTGTCACCTTAAAAATATGCCCCCTAGATTTGTACTCCTCCACTGTTCTGAATAGACCCTTGCTTATTCACCTTATCAATGCCTGTCATGATTTTATAAACCTCTGAACCCCCTATGCTCCAGTGAAAAAACTCCCATCCTATCCAACCTATTTTGTTTTTATATCTCAAACCCTCCTTTTGCGGCAACATTCTGGTAAATCTTTTCTGAACCCTCTCTAATTTAATAATACCCTTCCTAGAACAGACATTAAAATTGTTGAGAGATTCTAGTGAGCAGAGCAGTTATGATCTTGATTTTGTCAAAAGTAATGTTGAATCAATCGATGAGTACAGTCTGTAAGAGCCTCAGTGTGGTAACTGCTCATACATTGCCACATATCCAATCAAAAGCAAAAAACTGGTGTAAGCTAAATAATTACAAAAAGGGCTTTGTGTGACTCCCTGTAAATTATACAGCCTTCAGTTCTATTGTTCCAAAAATCAGATGTTGAGGCGTTTGTACATCATGTCCATAACAGAATGCCTTATAATGTCCCGTGAATAATTTGGGCACATCTCCCTATCCAATTTTACCTAAGAAAACAATATGAAACTTCGAAGTAAGTTCAAGTGTTCAGGAGGAAATTCTTTATTATTGGTTCACCACCCAAAGTAAATTCCAAAATAAAAGCATAACAGGTGCAGAAAGAACAAATCAAAAGACCCTAGTGGAATATTTATGTGCCTGGGGGAACTTAACAAAGCAATTAGGAGAGCAAAGAGGGGCAAGGTAAACACTGACGAGCAAGATTAAGGAGAAATCTAAGAACTTCTACAAATCTATATCAAGGGAAAGGGATTAACCAGGGGAAGAGTAGGGACCAAGGGGGAAATGTGTGTGTGTGGTACTGGAGGACATTGGTGGTGTGTTAAATGTGTACTTCACATGTGTTTTCACTCTGGCATTAAAGGATGTAATACAAATTTTAGAAAGGTGGCCTGTGTGAGGTTGTTGACCAGGTTTTTGTGGGGGGGTGTTCTTAAGAGTGAATAAATCCCCAGATCACGATGAATTGTATCCCAGGCTGCTATGGGAGATGTAGGAGGAAATCACAGGTCTCCTGATCTAAATTTTTAATTCCTCTCTGGCCACAGGAAAAGTGCCAGAGGACTGGAGACCAGTTAATGTTCCTTCTTTAAAGAAGGGTGGTCAAGACAAACCAGGGAATTGTAGACAAGTAAGTGGTAGGGGACCTGTTGGAGAAAATGCAGATGCAGAGAATTAATCCCTATTTATAGAGGCCAAGTTTATTTGAGGATTGTCAGCATGGTTTTGTCTCTGGGACATTATAGCTAACAAATCTGGTTGAATTTTGAGGAGGTGACCAAATGTATAGATGAAGGTAGTGCATTTGATGTAGTTTATATCAATTTCACCAAGGCCTTTGACAAGGTCCCACATGGGAAACTGATAAAGGAGGTAAAAGAACATGCGATAACTTGGCAAGATGGAGCAAAAATTGACTTAAGGGCAGGCAACACAGGGTGGGGAAGAAGGCTGTCTGTGTGACTGGAGATTTGTGACCAGGGTTTTAACAAAGAGATTAGTATTGGGTCTTGTATTCGTGACATACAGAAACAATGTAGATCACAGAAAAGGCCCTTTGGTTCATCGAATCTGTACTGGCAAAACTATGCTAAATCTACACTATCCTGCTTTCTAGCACTAGGTCTACATCTTTGAATATTATAATATTTCAGATGCTCAACTATGTACTTTTTTTTGAGGGATGAACGTACAAAGCAGCAAAGTTAAGGGAAATGGCACACTGACTTTCATTCCTTCTCCTTCATAAAATGCCTAGTATCTGCAGAGAAGAAAAATTGGACTGCTACTTGTGCCAAAAAATACTTGTGGGAATTCCAGTGCAGGCTTTGTTCTTCTCATCCAGTTTGATTTCTCATATGAAGTAATACACAAAGGGTTTATGATTGTTTCCTGGAAGGGCTGTTGTTGAGTTTTCAGTTATTCATTTTAGTGTTGGTAAGAAGCCATTAAATCTTTAGGAGTTTTGGGTCAAATTCCTGATTGGCTTGTCATGTGTTACAGATGGTCTTTTAACACCATAATGGTGCACCATTTGTTTTTCTCACAGTGAACGAATTACATTTTATGAAGACTAGAAGCACAAAGAATTGTATGAGTAAGAATTATCCATTCCTTGGTTCTTGCCAAAGAATAAATCAATTCCTGTTGTTAACCTAAGACATGATTGAATGGATTTAAAGCTTGTCAGTGTGGCTGACTTTTCTGTGAACAAGTTTGACAGGTAGCGACATTCATACCTGATGCATCACTGACTCAAGATGCATCTTCCTGGAAAATCTTATAGTATATGAGCTTAGAAATTCACGATAATCTTGAACTTTGTGAATCAATTGTTCTTTACTGGTTGCCTTGCTGTTATGTAATCAGTGAGGAACAGTCATGGTTCAAATGCAATGTCACCTCATGAATGATATATGTAATTGCGTTGCACAGTCACCTGCCAGACAATCCTGACAATCAGTGTTTATGTGATGGATAGATTTTATATGGCAATCTGAAAATGGCTGGAATGTTTCTTTTCATTCTTGTTAGCTTTAAGCCTAACAGCTGAAGAAAAACTTAAGGTGTGAGCTTGAGTGAAAGCAGTTTCGTGAATTGTAATGCTCAGAATAAGTTTTGTTGTCTCCACACATTAAAAAAACAATCCTTGGATGTGCCACTGGAATTGTGAATACTTGAACTTCAGCAAATGAAGCTGATTCTATAAATGCATGATTGTTAGGATGCGAGTTTTAAAACTCAAATTTAGGAACTTATTCATCAATTTATTGACATTTCTTACTGAAAAGAATCTCTGCCGTTGCATTTGCTTAGAATGAAGGTAAGCTTGGTTGTGCACGAAATGAGCAGTTGAGTTGCATCAGCTCCCTGTAAAGATGAGCAAACTATACATTGTGACATTACAGTACTATCCTGCTTTCCACCATCCATTTCTGAGATTTGATGATGAGGTTCTGATTTCTTTCAAATAGAAATCTATGGACAAGTACTGTAAACTATTTTTTGAAGTCTTAGCCTCTGCTAAACTAGTAGTAGTCTTGAGTCAGGTCATGCATTCATGTCAGTAGAAGTTTAAACCTATATCCTTGCACTGACATTATGGTGCAGTACTGAAGTGCTGTTCTCTCCGAGGTTCCATCATTCAGATATGTTATACTGACACTCTGTCTACACATCCAGGCAGATCAAAAGATCCCATGACACAATTTTGAAAATGAGTTCGGTGTTATTACCTGATGTCCTGAACAATAGTTATCCATCAGCCAGTTCTTTAAAAATGACTCCTCATTTAGCTGTTTGTGTGAACTTGCTGTACTTAAATTGACTGCTATGTTTCTTATTACAATTGAGCTCACATTTCAAAAATACTTCATTGCTTATAAACTGCTTTTGGATATCCTGAGGTTATGAAAGGTGCTAGATTAAAAGATCTTTTTCTGAAGATCCCATAGCATGAATTCCTCACTCTTTTATCTGTATCCTCGCCAATATGCATGCCAAAATCAAATGATCTGGTCATTATCTAAATTGCTGTTTTTGTGAGTTTGTTCTGCACAAATTGGCTGCTGTGATTCCTACATTATAACATTTACTACACACTAAAAGTAGTTAATTGTCTGTAAGACATTTTGGAACCTCCTAAGATTATGATAGATTCGCTACAAATGCAGGCTTTATCGTCCTTGTTGAGTGACAACTTCAATATAATTGCAACTTATTTCTTCACTGAGGGTTGCTGGAGAGATCTGGAACCTACAGTATTTGCACAAAGTCATGTTAAAGCAGCTGCAGTATTGATACATCTCTTCCTGTCCTATGACTGTACAGTGTAAGGATGAGAATATTGGATTTTCATCGCTATTGCCTTGGGAATTCTATTTATGTGCAATTTTTTCTATTCAATTCAAAACAGCACAGGAATAGGCCCTTTGGCCCATCAAGCCTGTGCCAATTCCTAATCCTTATTTAGACTCACTACTTATTGCCAATGTGGGGCTTCTATCCCTCCGTTCATGTAACTATCAAGATACGCCTTAAATGTGCCTGCTTCCACCGCCATTGTGTTCCCACTATCTCTGTGAGAAATTTTCTCCCTATAACATTCCTCCTCCCACCTTGAACCTGTGTTTGCTTATAGTTGACCTTTCTACCCTTGGGAGAAAAGCCTCTGACCCTGTCTGTGCCTCTCAGAATTTTGTAGACCTCTGTCAGCCTCTGTCTTGCCAGTGAAAACAATCCAGTTTATCTAACCTCTCCTCAAAACTAAAACTCTCCACACCGGGTTACATCCTGGTAAACCTTCTCTGCACCCTCTCTAAAGCATCCACATTGTTCTGGTAGTATGGTGATCAGAGCTGCATGTGATATTCCAAATGTGGCCGAACTAAAGTTTCGTAAAGCTGTAACATAACTTCCCAACTTTTGTATTCCATACCCCAGCCCATGAAGGCAAGTATGCTGTATGCCTTCCTGATCACCTTATCCACTGCGTTGCCACTTTCATAGATCTCTGGACCTGTATGTAACTGCTCCAAGGGTTTTGCCATTTATTGTATAATTTGCACTTGAATTTGATCTTTAAAAACGCATTTGCTCGGATTAAACTCCAATTGCCATTTCTTTGCCCAAATCTCCAGTTCATCTATATCCCGCTGTATCCTTTGACAATCCTTCTCTCCATCTGGAGATGGGCACTCATACTTCACATGGTAGTTCTTTTAGAATTGCTTGGAATCTTTGATTGGATTTTGTGGAATCATCATGATACTATCAAAGGGATAGTGAGTGACAGGCATTTCAGGACAGTAAATGAGTAGTTATTTAATTCAATAGTCTCCCCTTATGTTGTAGATGAGAAAAGTGTTGACTGGAGTATCATGGATCTGTAAATATCTCTATTGTCCTATCATCGTTATTGAGGTTTCTCAAGAGATCTTATTGTATAAGTGATCATATTACCGTTATGGGTTATTAAAAAAAGTGGGGAAGAGGTGGGACTAAAGGCAAATTCAAAACTGCTGTAGTGCCTTTTTAAATGATTCAGCTTTATTTAAATGTATAAAATTATTGCAATATCAGTGTTGACCCAAGACATGAAGAATAAGGACCTGTGCTCTGACACTTGGGAAGAGTGCGAAAGAGTGGTTCATGTTTCTGTAGATGAACCCCAGGAAGAATTGGCCTCTTGAGAAAAAGGAAGAAATCTTGCAAGAATTGTGTAATGAAAAGTGTCTTGCATAGTTGTTTATTGTATTCTTTGACCTCTTCAGATCTGATAATTCTCTGTAATATTTTTAATGCTAACTGTTCAAAATTATGTTTTTGGTTCAATCGAAACTGCCTCATTCAGCCTGGTAGCAGAGTCCATCGTTACTAACAAAGTTATGTCAGTTAGTGCTCGAAATACAACATAAATTATGTAGCAACTAATTACACATGATTCTGCAGATTAAAATGGCAGTTGTAAAAGCCCCTAGGCATTAACATCAGGTGATCCTTTAAAATCTTTTGGACCTACCTCTAATTTGCATAATTGCAGATAAGTAGGATGAGGTGGAATAGTTGGAGTTGATAAATACTCAGTCGTTATTCAAAACTAGTGGTTTTCAAATACTGGAACTTGTCTCAAAAATGGGCCAGCTTCAGTGTGTGTTTTACAGCGTAAAACATTTATTATTTAGTGATTTGTTCTCTTCAAAGTGATATCAGCTATTTCCTGTTCAACTGGATTTAAGTTTCTGAACACTCAGTCTCCTTTGTGTATCATGTTCACACCGCTGTCTCACTTCAATGTCTCCTAAACCTCTAGAGTCACTAGTTTTATATTCTGCTGGTAAGTCAAAACATTTGACAGTAAGGATCACTGGGTATAGGTTTGCTCGCTGAGCTGTAGGTTTGATATCCAGACGTTTCATTACCTGGCTAGGTAACATCATCAATGGCGACCTCCAAGTGAAGCGAAGCTGTTGCCTCCTGCTTTCTATTTATATATTTCTCCTGGATGGGGTTCCTGGGGTTTGTGGTGTTGTCACTTCCTGTTCGTTTTCTGAGGGGTTGATAGATGGCATCTAGATCTATGTGTTTGTTAATGGCATTGTGGTTGGAATGCCAGGCCTCTAGGAATTCTCTGGCATGTTTTTGCTTAGCCTGTCCCAGGATAGATGTGTTGTCCCAGTCAAAATGGTGGGTTTTTTTCATCCATGTGTAGGGCTACGAGGGAGAGAGGGTCGTGTCTTTTTGTGGCTACTCCCTCATGGCCCTACACACGGATGAAAAAAAACCCACCATTTCGACTGGGACAACACATCTATCCTGGGACAGGCTAAGCAAAGACATGCCAGAGAATTCCTAGAGGCCTGACACTCCAACCACAACGCCATTAACAAACACATAGATCTAGATGCCATCTATCAACCCCTCAGAAAACGAACAGGAAATGACATCACCACAAACCCCAGGAACCCATCCAGGAGAAAGATATAAATAGAAAGCAGGAGACAACAGCTTCGCTTCACTTGGAGGTCGCCACTGATGATGTTACTTCGCTAGGTAATGAAACGTCTGGATATCAAACCTACAGCTCAGCGAGCACATCTACACCCTAAACCTCAACCTGAGCTACAAACCTTACAGTAAGGATCACGTTTCATATGGGACCAGTGTCATGATGGAGTCAGTTACCACTGTACTTGTTCATTTTCACCCCAGTTCTTCAACCTGAACAAGGGCATCCAGCTTTTATGTTGAGTGAGATTCTCTACTGTTCAGCACTTGCCTTTCATCTTGGGTGAATCAAGGCAATGGCTGGGGAAAAAACTATTTCACTATGGGGAATATCACAAACAAGTATTTTGTTCTTTTGACCAAATATCTAAAGTTCATAAAGTGTACATGAAGGCACAGAATACTGTAGCAATCCTCCCATCCCATCCACCTTCCAAACTCAGCCATTACTTGTGCCCTCGTCAAATCACCAGTTTAATCCTTTTAATTTTCCCCACTTGTACAGTTCAACAAATGAACATCTGAGAACAAGAAAAATTCATTAGGTCAGGCAGTATCTGTGGAGACAAACTGTTAATTAACAATTCAGGTTGATGACCTTTTAGATGTATCGATACATCACTGAAAAAAATGCTGAATGGAGCACTTTGAGAACAAAGGTCTTAAAATCAACATTGGTTACTTTATGGAAGTAATGAGGCCAGTGGGCTGTGATACTGTGGTCACTAGCTCCTGTGAAATGCTTTGACCATATTGGGCATGCCCTCAGAGTTGCCATGAAATATAAATTTGCCTTGCTTGTTGAGCTCCTTTAAGAATGAGAAGAAAAGCTTTATCCATTATATAAGCTAAGGTAAAGTCACAAAGTCATAGAGATGTACAGCATGGAAACAGACCCTTTAGACCAACCCGTCCATGCCGACCAGATATCCCAACCCAATCTAGTCCCACCTGCCAGCACCCAGCCCATATCCCTCCAAACCTTTCCTATTCATATACCCATCCAAATGCCTTTTAAATGTTGCAATTGTACCAGCCTCCACCACTTCCTCTGGCAGCTCATTCCATACACATACCAACCCTTTCAAGTTTCACAACATCCTTCCAATAGGAAGGAGACCAGAATTGCATGCAGTATTCCAACAGTGTCCTGTACAGCCACAACATGACCTCCCAACTCCTGTACTCAATATTCTGACCAATAAAGGAAAGCATACCAAACTCCTCCTTCACTGTCCTATCTACCTGCGACTCCATTTTCAAGGAGCTATGCACCTGCACTCCAAGGTCTCTTTGTTCAGCAACACTTCCTAGGACCTTACCATTAAGTGTATAAGTCCTGCTAAGATTTGCTTTCCCCAAAATGCAGCACCTCGCATTTATCTGAATTAAACTCCATCTGCCACTTCTCAGCCCATTGGCCTGTCTGATCAAGATCTGAGGTAACCTTCTTCGCTGTCCATTACACCTCCAATTTTGGTGTCATCTGCAAATTTAGTGACTGTACCTCTTCTGCTCGCATCCAAATCATTTATGTAGATGTCAAAAAGTAGTGGACCCAGCACCGATCCTTGTGGCACTCCACTGGTCACAGGCCTCCAGTCTGAAAAACAACCCTCCACTTTTGAGCCAGTTCTGTATCCAAATGGCTAGTTCTCCCAATATTCCGTGCGATCAAACCTTGCTAACCAGTCCCCCATGGGGAATCTTGTTGAACGCCTTTACTGAAGTCCATATAGATCACATCTACCACTCTACCCTCATCAATCCTCTTTATTACTACTTCAAAAATGGTTAGGTTATTACACAGCTACTATTGAAAATTACTCAGTAAAATATGAAAATTAAAGAATAAAACAAAGATCTGTAGGTGCAGGAAATCTGAAACAAAAACATTTGAGCAAGCTCAGCAGGCCTGGCAGCATTTGTGGAGAAAAAAACAGAAATTTTCTCTGCACAGATACAATGCCAGACTGGCTGAGTTTCTCCAGCTGTTTATATTTTTGAAAAAGTAGTAATTATTAGCTGAATTGCACATACAAATATTAAAAATAATTCAGTTAAAGATGCTTAAAGAGCATGAGAGACAGGAACAGGAGGAGGCTATTTGGCCACTCAAAACTGCTCAGTCATTCAGATCAGATTTCTCTGTTTTGAGATGAAGGAGCTGAAAACTTGAACTCAGAATTCATCTGTGTGGTTGTCTTTGTAGCCGTTTAGTTAGTTGTTTCTCCCAAAAGTAGACTAAGCAGAAAAGATTCTGGATGGGAGTGAAGGTCCTTTTTTATTTTGCTTTTACAGCACTATAAGTTCTATCGCTTTGTAGCCTGGTTGAATACAGCGGTCCTTTCCCTAGTTTGTCTTTAGAATTCATCTGTGTGGTTGTCTTTGTCTTTGTAGCCGTTTAGTTAGTTGTTTCTCCCAAAAGTAGACTAAGCAGAAAAGATTCAGGATGGGAGTGAAGGTCCTTTTTTATTTTGCTTTTACAGCACTATAAGTTCTATCGCTTTGTAGCCTGGTTGAATACAGCGGTCCTTTCCCTAGTTTGTCTTTTCTACCTCCCTGCTGTGAACTCTGAACTCCGAGAGAGTTAGTGAGTTTGCAATTCTGAAAAGAGAGCCATCTAAAGTCTGAGTAAAACCAAAGCAAAAAGCTGCTCTTTAAATTTCAATTAATCCATTGTTCCACGAGGTGAAGAAGATAATTATGTTGGAATTCCTCTGGTGTCCTTACACTCTCCTGTTCTCTCAGAAGTTTTGAATTCTTACACATTTTAGGAGGATCCATTGTGTTGTCCAAAGATTCATCAAATTCTAAATGTCTCCCTTTGTGACTGAAGCTGCGATAACAACACAGATTCACAACTTACTTGGATAATATAGGTTTTGATTTGCCAACTTTCAAAACTTAATTCACAGGATAGATTATGTTTTTTCAGATTGCAGATTTTAAAGTGGAAATATTATTTCCAAGAGTTTCATTTCCACAAATCAGAACTGCACAGTCATGACCGATAAGGTGGAGGTGATAGTGTTGGAGTGGGGTGGACAAAGTTGGAAGTCACGACATTAGGTTATAGTCCAAAAGGTACATTTGAAATTACAAGATTTTGGAGCACTGCTCCTTCATTAGGTGAAGCCACTACAGTTGACAAAGGAGCAGTGCTCCAAAAACTTGTGATTTCAAAGAAATCTGTTGGATTAAACCTGGTGTTGTGTGACTTCTGACTTCGATCACAGTTGAGACAATTTCATTGGATAGAAATTTCTATTATAGAGTAGTGTAAGTAGTTTGTGCTAGCTGTTTCTTTGTGGAAGCTGTCCTGGGTGGACTTAGAACTAATTGGACTGTTTATTTATATTCTGAATCCCAGGCTCACCTTCAATATTTGAATGGGTTTGGAAACCATGATTCTGCACATTTGAGCTCCTCGTATTGATTATCAGCCTCCAAGGCCTCCTTACTGGGCTACAGATTTGCCACAAGCAAGCAACTAGGACTTGTGCACAACACTTGGAATGAGCCTTCTCAACTGATTCTGCACAGTTAGTGTATTTTCATTAGCCAGTTAGTGATTGTAGCTAATGATTGGCTCCTGTTCCTGTGATGGTCCCATGTGGGCTGACAGGCGAGGCTGAGCTCTTCTTTTATATACCAGGCTGCCAGAGAGATGGGAACATGATTTCAACCTTTGAATGTGAAATTGATGCCAAATCTGTTCATTGAGAGTCATTTTATTGTCACCTTTGTTCTTCAAATTGAAAATGTTCATCTTTTTTGACCTTGGTAGTTCTTTAAGTAAAAATCCAACCCATTAATTGAAACTAGAGCTGTTTTGCAGATGTGGAGTGGGCAAGTTACAACCTCAGAAAAGTGGAAGTGTTCATAACACTGGCTGGTATGTTCTAAGGGCATCTGTTATCAGGATGGCCTTCCACTACATGTAACACTGAGTGTGATGACGCTTGTGGGGTATTTTCATAACATTTAAAGTACTGTTGTGGAAAATAGCTTTCCTCTCCCGATTGCTGATGCCTGTTGAAAGCATGAGACTTGATTTTCTGTGAAGATAGGCTGAAATTTAGCTGTGGTATTTATAAAATGCTGGCACTCTAAGGCTTAAATGTGAAAGAATAGCTACCTGGTTATAATACTGCAGGCTGCTGGCACACGTGTATTGTCCAACAAATTTGAGAAGGAAACGTGGGAAAAAATATATAATTTGGCAGCATGCTGACACAAATGGGAAACTGTTTCGAGTACAGACTTTGACTCTTCACAAACATGTATAGAAGATTCCAAAGACATTGTGGCCGTGTCTGAGACTGGATTGGAACTGAACTGGCTACTTTGAGGTGATACCACAGTGCTGCCCTTAGATCTGGACCAGATCCTGGCAAGTTAGCAAGTAACTGAAAGGGAGACACAACATAGTACAGATTAGGAATCTCAAGGAAGCATTTGGCATTGAGTTTTGCTTCGAAGCTAAACCTGGCTCTCATTTTCATAGTGTTTCCTGATTCCAATGAATTTAATGAATGAATAATTAACAAGTATGCATTTTATTAGCTATTCGTAGAACTGGGTCAAGCCCTGGTTAATTGCTTCTTCCATTTGAAGCGATGGTTAAATATTTAATGCAATGGCTGGGCAAGGTGCAGATCCAGAGCCAAATAGACTGGTAACCACTGAGTGGCATTCTTGGTTCTCTTTTCATCATTATTTTTATTGTAAATTATTACCTTAACCCTGCTTCGGATATGATCTTAATGTTTAAATAGGAGATTGATTACTTGTTTTTTTTGCCTGTGTTGAGATTTGTTGCACTTGATACGTTTCCACAGCACAGATCAGGTCATTTGGACCACTGGCTCTCTGCCAGTGCTTATGGTCCTCATGAGGTTGTTTCAGTCAGAGTCTTGAAAAGAGAAAGGTGAAGAGTTGTTGTGTTGCACTTTCTCAATACAACATGATATTCAGATTAGAGGAAGATGTTCAATGCCCTATTCCTCAAGACTGGGCTGCTATAGATGTTTTTAAGCAGTGAAAATGCATAAAATAGCAAAACAGGGTGAGAGCTTCACAAAAAGCTATACTGGTTGCTGTGAGTTTATGTCAGAACTTTTAATTTTCATCCTAGAGAGCTCTGACCTTGTTGGCTCACACCATTCTGAAGTTGGAGTTGGCAGATTCTCATTGTTATGAAATTCACTGAAATAAATTGTTGTTTTCTTTGCAGGACTGTGGCAGCTGAAGTCAGAAAGCAAGTGTCCAGCCAGTATAGCAGCTCACCGCAGCTATCCAAGAAACGCAGTGGTTCCCATCAGTTGGTGAGTGTACAGCTGTTACAACATAACCTGATGATAAAAGAGTGTTCCAGATTATTGTTAGGCAGAAAGAGAAAAATGTTAGAGTCAGCTGTGCCAGTAGGAAAGTGCAACAACAAACGCAGGCCTCCCCGATTGGCTAGCAACAACCACACATTCAGAACTTAGAATCATAGAGATGTCCAGCATGGAAACAGACCCTTTGGTCCAACCCATCCATGCCGACGAGATATCCCAACCCAATCTACTTCCACCTGCCAGCATCTGACCCATATCCCTCCAAACCCTTCCTATTCATATACCCATCCAAATGCCTCTTAAATGTTGCAATTGTACCAGTCTCCAACACATCCTCTGGCAGCTCATTCCATACATGTACCACCCTCTGCGTGAAAAAGTTGCCCCTTAGGTCTCTTTTTTATCTTTCCCTCTCACCCTAACCCTATGCCCTCTAGTTCTGGACTCCCCGACCCCAGGGAAAAGATTTTGCCTATTTATCCTATCCATGGCCCTCATAATTCTGTAAACCTCTATAAGGTCACCCCACAGCCTCCGACGCTCCGGGAAAACAGCCCCAGCCTGTTCAGCCGCTCCCTGTAGCTCAGATCCTCCAAACCTGGCAACATCCTTGTAAATGTTTTCTGAACCCTTTCAAGTTTCACAACATCTTTCTGATAAGAAGGAGACCAGAATTGCACGCAATATTCCAACAGTGGCCTAACTAATGTCCTGTACAGCCACAACATGACCTTCCAACTCCTGTACCCAGTACTCTGACCAATAAAGGAAAGCATACCAAACGCCTTCTTCACTATCCTACCTACCTGCGACTCCACTTTGAAGGAGCTATGCACCTGCACTCCAAGGTCTCTTTGTTCAGCAACACTCCTTAGGACCTTACCGTTAAGTGTACACGTCCTGCTAAGATTTGCTTTCCCAAAATGCAGCACCTCTCACTTATCTGAATTAAACTCCATCTGCCACTTCTCAGCCCATTGGCCCATCTGGTCCAGATCCGATTGTAATCTGTGGTAACCCTCTTCGCTGTCCACTACACCTCCAATTTTGGTGTCATCTGCAAACTTACTAACTGTACCTCTTATGCTTGCAACCAAATCAATTTATGTAGGTGACAAAAAGTAGAGGGCCCAGCACCGATCCTTGTGGCACTCCACTGGTCACAGGCCTCCAGTCTGAAAAACAACCCTCCACCACCACCCTCTGTCTTCTACCTTCGAGCCAGTTCTGTATCCAAATGGCTA
>NC_057717.1:96560412-96580149 GCF_004010195.1 Chiloscyllium plagiosum | reverse complement strand
TTCCCTCTTAAGTATACTCCTTCTTTCTTTATACTCTAAGGATTCACTCGATCTATCCTGTCTGTACCTGACATATGCTTCCTTCTTTTTCTTAACCGAACCCTCAATTTCTTTAATCATCCAGAATTCCCTATACCTACCAGCCTTCCCTTTCACCCTGACAGGAATATACTTTCTCTGGATTCTTGTTATCACATGTCTGAAGGCTTCCCGTTTTCCAGCCGACCCTTTACCTGCAAACATCTGCCTCCAATCAGCTTTGGAAAGTTCTTGCCTAATACCGTTAAAATTGGCCTTTCTCCAATTTAGAACTTCAACTTCTAGATCTGGTCTATCCTTTTCTATCACTTGACAAAGAAGAAAATTTGTTCTGAAGAAAATAACCTATAATTTGGCAGCCCTTTCATATGTGTATGTCAACACCATATATTTTTTCATTTCCTTTACTTTTGGATGTGGACTAAAATAAAGGATGATACTGCTTCAAACCAAGGAGACTGTAAAGAGATGGCTACAGTCTTAAATAGCATGTTTGCTGAAGCACACTCCATTGTGTGCAGTGATGCCTTTCCCTGGACCAGTGAGCGCAAAAGCAGACACCCCCGAATTGATAGGTAAAGACAATAAGGTATAGGAGCAAAAGTAAGCCATTCAGCCCATCGGGCCTGCTCTGCCACTCAGTGAGATCATGGCTGAAATGATAATCCTCAGCCCCATTTTATTGTTTTTCCCTTTATTCCCTTACTGCTTAAATATGTGTCTGTCATGGCGTTGAATGTTTCTAACAATCCAACTTGACAGTAAAGAGTTCTACAGATTCACTACCTTCTGAAAGAAGAAATTCCCCCTCATTTATATCTTCAATAGTTGGCCCCTTGTCCATTGGTCCTAGACTTTACCACAGGGGAAAGCAACCTCTCTACATCTCCCCTGTCAAGCCCCATTACATGTATAAGTATCATCACCTCTCATTCTTGTAAACTCAAATGAGTACAGGCCCAATCTACGTAATCTCTCCTCATAAGGAAATTGCTCAATACCTAGTGAACCTCTTGAACTGCCCCCAATACTAGTGTATCTTTCCTTGGATAAGGAGACCAAAATTGTTCACAGTATTCTGGATGTCATCTCATGAGTACCTTGTGTAGTTTTAGCATCCTTTCCTATTTTCATATCCATTCCCTTTGAAATAAAGGCCAACATTCCATTTGCCTTCTCTTCTACCACTGAAGTTTTATGTTACCTTGTATGAATCATATGCTTCAGTTATAGAGTCATAGAGTCATAAGACACAGAAATAGACCCTTTGGTCCAACCAGTCCATGCTGAACATAATACCAAACTAAACTAGTCCCAGCTGCCTGCTCCTGGCCCATATCCAACCAAACATTTCCGACTTATGTATCTATCCAAATGTCTTTTAAATGTTGTAATTGTACCCACATCCACCACTTCCTCAGGAAGTTTATTCCACACCAAAAACATCCTCTGTGTAAAAAATATTGCCTCATGTTGTCTTTAAATCTCTCCCCTCCTCTTAAAAATACATCCCCCAATCTTGAAATTCCCCATCTTAGGGAAAAGACAACTGCCATCAACTCTATCTGTACTTCTCGTTATTTTATAAACTTTTATCAGGTCACTCCTCAACCTCCAACTCTGCAGTGAAAAATGTCCCAGCCTTTCTTTATATTTCAAACATTCCATACATGGCAACATCCTGGTAAATCTCTTTTGAGCACTCTCCAGCTTGATAATATCTTTCCTGTAACTGGGCGACCAGAGACACAGTACTCCAGAAGAGGCCTACCAATGTACTATACAGCCTTAACATAACATCTCAATTCCTATACTCAGAGGACTGACCATTGAAGGCAAGGTCCCAATTCCTATATTCAAAGGACTGAGCAATGAAGGCAAGTGTGCCAAATGCCTTTTTAACCAGCCTGTCTCTGTGATGCAAACTTTAAAGAATCATGTACCTGCACCCTTAGGTCCCTCTGTTCTACAACACAACCCAAGGCCCTACCATTAATTGTATAGGTCCTACCATTGTTTACTGTACCAAAGTGCAATACCTCGCATTTATCCAGATTGAGCTTCATCTGCCATTTTTTCTGCCCATTTATCCATTTGATCAAGATTCCTTTGTAATTTTAGATAACCTGGTTCACTGTCTACTGTGCCATAAATTTTGATGTCATCAGCAAACTTATTAACCATGCCTTTTATATTCTCATTCAAATCATTTATATAAATGACAAACAACAGAGGACCCAGAACTGGTCCCTGTGGAACACCATTGGCCACAGGCCTCTAGTCCAAAAAGCAACCCTCCACCATTACTCTTTGTCTCCTGCCGTTAAGCCAATTATGTATCCAATTGGCAAGCTCACCCTGAATCCCATTTGACTTAACTTTGCGAATTAGTCTACCACGCGGAATCTTGCCAAAGGCTTTACTAAAATCCAAATAACCAACACCTACTGCTCTGCCATCATCAATCTCTTTGATAACTTCCTCAAAAAGCTCAATCAGGTTTGTGAGATACGATTTTCCTTGTACAACACCATGCTGACTATCCATAATCAATTTTTGCCTCTCTCTAAATGTCCATAAATCCTATCTTTTATAACCACCTCCAACAACTTAACCACAACCGAAGTCAGATTCACAGCTCTGTAGTCCCCCGGTTTCTCCTTAGAGCCATTCTTAAACAAAGTTACAATATTAGCCACCCTCCAGTCATCAGGCATCTCACCCTAGTTAGAGATGATGCAAATATTTCTGCAAGGGATCTCGTAATTTCTTCCCTTATCTCCCACAACATCCTGGGATACATTAGATCAGGTCCCAGAGATTTAACCATCTTTATTATCTCTAACCTCCTGAACTTTGTCTTCTGTGATGTGAATTGTTTTTGAAACATCAAAGTTTATTTCACTGCATTCTCTCGACTCCATTTCTTTCTCTCCACAGTAAATACTGATGCAGAGTATTAATTTAATATCTCTGCCATCTCCTGGGGTTCAACATGTCCTTGATCTTTGAGGCCCTACCCTCTCTTTCGTTACCCACTTGCTCTTAATGTATTTGTTTCGCAATGTTCTGCAGTTTTTCTCCTTTTAACTAATGTTTAGCTCTTCTATTCTTGTTATCAAATTGCGTAACTTCACAATTTGAACTGAGGAGGCTGATTACTTGTTGACATCATATAGATTGGCTCTTGCCAAGATGGCATTGCTTTACTGGCTCCTCACAGGCTGAGAAGAGAAAAAAATCAAAAATAAAATCTCTGTGAGTCTCTGCCTTGAATGGAGATAAAAGAAAGTCTCCAGTAACCTTCAGCTGCCTTCTACTCACCTTTATCTGCAAATCTGTTGAAGGAAGAATAAAACACCTTCGAAGACAATGAAAGGATGAATTTTAAACCATTAAATGAAGGAGAGCATCTTTGTAGACAACCTTATGTCAACTGCAAAGAACAAAAAGAAATGGGAAGAAACCCTTAATAGCATCAACTTACTGAGGGATCTCTGCATATAGGTCCACAGTTCCCTGAAAGTGGCAACACAGGTGGATCAAGTGATCATGAAGACAGGTGGCATGCTTGCCTTCTTCAAAACAGGCCATAGAATATAAAAATTAATAAGTCATGTTGCAACTATATAAAAAATTAATTCAGCTACATTTGGAATATTGCAAATAGTTCTGGTTGCTACACTGTCAGATGGTTGTTGAAGCTTTGGAAACAGCACAGAAATGGTTTAACAGGATGTTGTCTGGTTTGGAGGGTATTAGCTTTGAAGAGAGATTGGACAAACTTGGTTTGTTTTACTTAAACATCGAAGGATGAGGGGTGACCCGATAAAAGTTTCCAAAATTGAGAGACATGGATAGAATCGGTAGTCAGTGGGTTTTTTTTCCGAGGATAGAGAATGTCAATTACTAGGGCACATGGGTTTAAGTTAAAAGTTGGTAAACTTAAAGATGGGAGAAGCAGGTCTTTTACACAGAGGATATTAAGTGCCTGGAATGTGCTGCCCATGGAGGTGGTAGAGGCCAATACATTAGCAGTGTTTAAGAAGCACTTTGATAGATATATGAAATTTCAGAGGATAGAGCGACTGTGTAGAGGCAAAAGATTTTTTTTTTAGAAAGGCACGGTTCTTGGTGGCCCAAAGGGCCTGTTCCTGTGTTGTACTGTTCTTTGTTCTTTAAACTCAAAGAAACAACTCATCAAATCCTGTGGTCCAGACTGGTGCTTGTGAACTGTGTTTCCCTGAAATGTTTTTCCTTTTTTATATTTTGTTTGTTTTTGAATGTGAGAGGGAAAATTTAAGAATGGATAGAGTTTTAAGTTATAAAGTTATGAGTTAGCAATTCACATTTCTTAATTGCCATTGGTTAAATTCCATTTGTTCATATTAAGCAGTTATTTTCTTGTTAAGTACAAAAATAGAATTACTATTTTCTTTTATTGTGAGTTTGCCCAATTTAGCACGCTGCATGTTCACATTTGTTTACATTGTCATGACACACTGAGGAAGGGCATTGGAAATTAAGCCTAACTATTACTGAAGTTCTCTCAAGTGTAAAAAGATTTAATCAAGCTATCCCAAAGTCTCCAGTTTACCTGACTGGCAAACTCAGGATAAAAGAAAATACTAATCCAAGTTTTGTACTTAACAAGAAAGTAACAGTTTAATGTGAATGAATGGAATTTGACCAGTGCGAATTAAGAAATGTGAATTGCTAACTCATAACTTTATAACTTAAACTCTACCCATTCTTAGATTTTCCCTCTCAGGTTCAAAAACAGAGAGGAGAGAGAAAAGGAAAAACAATTCAGGGAAACACAGTTCAGTAGCCTTGACCATAGGATTCGCTGCGTTGTTCCTTTCGGCTTAAAGATGTAGAGGTAGCTAGAAGTAATTTTGTGAAGGTGAAAGATATATTAACCACAAGTAAACTCTTGGTTGAATCAAGGAATAAAGCTTATAAGAGATGCCAGTTCTATCCACTTTGTTGAATGCCTTGGAAACCTGGAGGATAAGTAAACATTTGAGAAATGGAGGCTGAGGTGTACGTTAAAATTCCATATATAGACCAAAAGACAATTGAACAAGTGTTTGAAGGACGAAAAAAAATCTTGGGAAAAAGGAAGTGGCATCCTGAAAATAACTTGTATTTGATTAAAGCTGAGAAGCTACAGCAAATTCTTCTTGAGGGCAAAGTGAGGACAGCAGAAAGATGGGTCTGCCTCGGTATAGTTGGATAACAGATGTCACAACAGTTGCTGACTAATGTATAGTGGGTATATGAGACTGGTGCAAGATGGACATGCATGGCAAACCATGACAGCAGATTTCCTGCCAAGAGTAGCTACAAACAGCAGCTGCAGGCATTTGAATTAGATTTCATGCTAGAGCTATTGGTCAAGGTCAGTGTCTAACCTATTATGTACTCCAAGGCTCCTACTGTATTATTGTCCTCACTGCTCAGCTTATTTTAGAACATAGAACAGTACAGGCCCTTTGGCTCTTGATGTTGTGCCATCCTTATATCCTACTCTAAGATCAAACTAACCTACATACCCTTCATTTTACTGTCATCCATGTTTATATTCAAGAGTCGCTAATGTATGACTTTACTACCACCGTTGGCAATGCATTTCAAGCACCCACCACTCTGTGTAAAGAACCAACTTCTGACATCTCCCCTCAACCTTCCTCCAATCACCTTAAAATTATGCCCCCTTGTGACAGCCATTTCTGCCTTGGGAAAAAAGTCTCCAACTATCCACTCTATCTATGCCTCTCATCATCTTGTACACCTCTACCAAGTCACTTCTTGCCCTTCTTTATTACAGTGAGAAAAGCCCTAGTTCCCTCAACCTACCTTCATAAGACATGCCCTCCAGTCCAGGCAGCATCCTGGTAAATTTCCTCTGCACCCTCTCAAAAGCTTCCAAATTCTTCCTATAATGAGGCGACAGAACTGAACACATTATTCCAAGTGTGGTCTAAACAGGGCTGTATAGAGCTGCAGCATAACCTCGCTGTTCTTAAACTCAATCCGCCTGCTATTGAAAGCCAATATGCTGACTTAACAACCCTATCAATTTGGGTGGCAACTTTGATGGATCTATTGACATGGACCCCAAGATCCCTCTGTTCCTCCACACTGCCAAGAATCCTACCGTTAGCCCTGTAATCTGCATTTAAATTCGACCTTCCAAGATGAATCACTTCAGACTTTTCCAGGTTGAACTCCATCTGCCACTTCTCAACTCAGTGCTGCATCCTGTCAATGTCCCATTGCAGCCTGAAACCGTTCTCCATTCTATCTACCACTCCACCAGCCTTTGTGTCACCTGAATACTTACTAACATACATACACTTCCACTTCCTCATCCAAATCATTTATAAAAATCACAAAGAGCAGAGATTCCGAACAGTTCCCTGCGGAGCACCACTGGTCACCGAACTCCAGGCTGAATACTATCCATCTATTACCATCCTCTGTCTTCTATTGGTCCGCCAATTCTGTATCCACAGTCTAGATTAGAGTGGTGCTAGGAAAGCACAGCAGGTCAGGCAGCATCTGAGGAGCAGGAAAATTTACGTTTCGGGCAAAAGCCCTTCATCAGGAATGAGGCCTCATTCCTGATGAAGGGCTTTTGCCCGAAACGTTGATTTTCCTACTCCTCGGATGCTGCCTGACCTGCTGTGCTTTTCCAGCACCACTCTAATCAAGACTTACCTCCAGCATCTGCAGTCCTCACTTTCGCCCAATTTTGTATCCAGACAGCCAAATTTCTCTGTATCCCATCCCTCCTTACTTTCTGAATGAGCCTACCATGGGGAACCTTACCAAATGTCTTGCTAAATTCCATGTACACCACATCCACTGCTCTACCGTCATCAAATGTGTTTTGTCACATCCTCCGAGAATTCATTAAGGCTTGTGAGGCATGACCTGCCCCTCACAAAGCCATGCTGACTATCTCTAATCAAACTATGGCTTTCCAAGTAGTCATAAATCCTGTCTCTCAGAATCCTCTCCAATAATTTGGCCACTACAGACATAAGACTGCCTGGTCTGTAATTCCCAGGATTATCCCTCTTCCCTTTCTTGAGCAAGAGAATAACATTTCCCACCCTCCAATCATCTAGCACAACTCCAGTGGACAGTGAGGATGCAAAGATCATCGGCAAAGATGCAGCAATCTCTTCCCTCGCTTCCTGTAGTAACCTTGGGTATATCCCAACTGGTCCAGGGTACGTACTTATCCTTATGTTTTTCAAAATTTCCAGCATATTCTCTTTCTTAACATCAACTTGTTCGAGCATATCAGCCTGTTTCACTCTGTCCTCACCAACGACAAGGTCCCTCTCAGTAGTGAATACTGAAACAAAGTATTCATTAAGGACCTCCTCCGACTCCAGGCACAAGTTCCCTCCACCATCTTTGATCGACCCTACCCTCACTCTGGCCATCCTCTTGGTCCTTACATAAGTGTAGAATCCCTTAAGGTTTTTCTTAATCCTACCCGCTAAGCTCTTTCATGCACCCTTTTAGCTCTCCTAAGCCCATGTTTCAGTTACTTCCTGGCTACCTTGTAACCCCCTCGAGCCCTGACTGGTCCTTGCCTCCTCAACCTTAAGTAAGCTTCTTTGTTCTTCTTGACTAGATGTTCTACATCCCTTGTCCACCCAAGATTCTTTCACCTTACTATCCCTTTTGAAGAAGATTGTAGTTTCTGTTATGTTCATTTGCTCTTTGGAACCTCTGGGATGCTTTACTCTGTTAGGTTGCAGAGATTTCTCTGTAAAATGGCATTCCACAATAAATTCCAGACAGTGAGCTTATTCTGGCTTATTTTCTTGTTTGTTTTCTTGAAATTTAATGGAAAAATGTGCAGTTTTCCACTTTAATGTTATCACATTGAATTTGAGTTCACTTCCACTGAGGGAAGGTCAGCTATCCAGAAAGTACTCAAGATCCCATTGTTTTTAGAAATAACACATGTGTCACTTTCCACAGGACTTTTCACATTCTGGAGTCAGTCAGATTGAGACTGAAAACATTGAGTTGATGCTTTTGCCTAGTAGCTTTTGTGAGTGTGTGTGAAGCACCAGCTCAGAGCTGCACAGCTGATTAGAGCTACAGGTTATGGGATTAAAAATCATCTTGAGGTCCTTGAATTTTCCTTTCTGCAGATTGTTCTTTGCTGCTCAGACTTATTTCTCAGGTGGAGCCTGTGAGGAAAGGAGGAAGTGAATGAATGATGAGCTACATCATTTGTTCACTGAAAGTCTTATGTACTAAGTGAAATTGTGACATTCAGGGTGCATGTGTAAGTAATGAGCAGACCGGATGTGGTAGCAGCTTGTGATGTCTAGGTTTTAAGTGTGGTTTCTGAAGGAAGTCATCAAACCACATGCTGCCTTTTTTGTTATTAATTGTGTGGCAACACCAGCTTATTTGGCTATCCCCAATTGTTGTTGAGAAAATGGTTGTGAACTGTCTTGATATGTGAGAGCTGTGTGGTGAAGATATTTCTATTGTGTAATTTGGTTGGGATTTCTGGGAATTTCCCCTGCAGCAATGAAAGAACAGCATTGTCTTTCCAAGACCGGATGGTATGTGACTTGCGGGAAAATTTGCAGGTGGTGGTTTTCCCTTGAGCCTGTCCTAAGCTTTGTGTTTGGGAAGTGTCGTGTTGATGCCTTAATGAAAATATCAAACTAGTTATTTTTAATATTTTACTGTCATCGAACTCAAATAAGTTATTGGCTGGGCAAAAGGAGCACTTCTCACTTGAACAGTTTTGAACAGTTCCATGCAGATTAAATAAGTAGGTGTTGCCAGTGTTAAACTAATGATGTACCTGAAATCCAAGTTCATAAAACACTTTTAGGGTAGGTCCAACACAATTCAGATTCAGAGGAAAGCTTCATGTCATGTCTCAGCCTTAGAAAAATGACAATATAATTTTCACATTTCCTGAGCCTGTCGCCTGTTATTCAGTTGTTAATTAGAGGAGTTATGGGCTTGTAGACATCAGAAACACTAAGTGCAAAGTCTGCTGAGTGAAATCTATTCTAACAGTTTCTTTTTAACCTCTTCAGTTGGTCAGGAATTGAAACCAGATATCGAAACTAGTCTCATAAACTTACGAATTAGGAGCAGAAGTGGGCATTCTGCCAGTCAGGCCCACTCCACTTCTGAATAAGATCCTGGCCAGTCTGTTTCCACACTGCCATCTACTCCTGAAAACCCTAAATTTTACTAAGCAGGGAAATCATTCTATCTTGGCTTTGACTATTCAATAATCCCGCCTTCTCCACCTGCAAGACAAAAACATTTTTCATTTAAGAGAGAGAGAATGAGAATGAGTGAGTTTGGGACACAGGGAGAAATTGGAACTAGAGAGGAGGTGGGATTGCAATAGAATCAGTGGGTTGGAGGGGGTGGAGAGAGATCAGGAGGACCTGGGAAAATTGTAGGGTGAGGGAATCTGGATCTAGGAAAGGACTGAGGAGAAGTGTGGTGAGAGAGCCAGGGGTAGTGCTGAAGGGAGAGAGGGGGTGCCAGCCTCACTGCCCTGGACTCTACATATTACTCCCAACCTGTTTCTGGGCCATCTTCCCTACTCAGTCCAAGGGGTTATCATTTTCTATACCCCACCCCTTTCAAATCCAGCATCCCCTCTCCCCAGTTCAAAATCGTGCATACTTCCCTGAAAATGTGCAGTAACGCATTTGTGCATGCCGCCCTATGCAAAGTTTACTTGATGACATCAGCGTTTGAAACCGTGCATTCCCAAATGAGCAGGCAGCCGTGGTTATCAGTGTCAGCAAACGCTCCCAATTTTAGAACAATGCCCCCAAGTTCTGGACTCACTCGCAAGAGGCAACTAAATATTTCCACATATACCTTGTCAAGACAATTTAGGATCTTACACATTTCAATTAAGTCACCCCTCACTCTTCTAAACCGCTGAAAATGTGTTGCTGGAAAAGCGCAGCAGGTCAGGCAGCATCCAAGGAGCAGGAGAATTGACGTTTCGGGTATGAGCCCGCCTTCTTCTGAAGAAGGGCTCATGCTCAACGTCGATTCTCCTCCTTGGGTGCTGCCTGACCTGCTGTGCTTTTCCAGCAACACATTTTCAGCTCTGATCTCCAGCATCTGCAGTCCTCACTTTCTCCTCACTCTTCTAAACTCCAGTGTAAACTGAGTCTGTTCAGCCTATCCTCATAAGACAGTCTTCTCTTTTGCAGAATCATTCTAGTTAATTTCCACTGAACTGCCTCCAATCCATTTACGTTCTTCTATGAAGAGACCAAAGTCACAAACAGTATTCAATATGTGGTTTCATGAATGCCGTGAATAATTGAAGTCTGAAAAATGATTTCAGCCCTCAGACTATCATTTTAAAACTTGAAACATTTATAGTCAGCATGTATGTAACAAGAGTTGAATCACTAAATTCTGCACTTTCCTGCCTCACCAATCAAAGCATTGGAGAGTGAATTCTAGGTTATTGATGGATCAGCAATGAAGCAGTGATGCTATAGAATAGAATGAGAGAATGGTCTCTTTCATTGTTGTAAGCAATCAGGCATTTAAGCCCAGGATAGTTCAATTACTCCAATCCCATTCACCAGCCTTTTGTTTTGAAACGTGATTATTTTTTGTAAATGTAATTGGGATTTTTATCAGACCAGTTTTGCAGAGGGGGAGATAAGGAGTTGTAAATAGTTCTTAGTTAATATTCTCGATTAGACTTAAAGAGTAAAGTTCTTAACTTTTTTGTACTTTAAATAGTGATTTTGAGGATAGTTATTTGTCTCTCGAATGTTAATAGATTAGAGTAGGGGGTGAATCTTTTCTATGTGGCTTGTTTAAGTTAGCAGAGGGGTTTACCCTGTGTTGTAACAGTCTGTACAATTTTATTCCCCCTACAAATTGTTATCGTATTTCCTTTTCAAATTCACAATTGAATCTGTCTCCAGAACCCTTTGACACCCAATGCAGATCATAGTTGCTGGTCGCATTAAAAAGACGCTTTTCTTCCTGTCTAAGTCCGGTTGATGTGCACCTTCACATTGCGGAGACCACAGGGAAAGGAGCAGCTGCTGTAATTAACTTCGTAAATTGCTATAGTGAACCTTATAGGATACATTTCCTGCCAGCATACTGAGCTGGTGTTACAAAGAACAATACAGCACAGGAACAGCCTGGGCTGCCACATTTCGCCCTTCCATGCTAAAACTGTCTTCGCTTTTGGATCCGTATCCCTCTATTCCCTTCCTGTTCATGTATTCTTCCAGGTGCTTCTTGAATGCTGCTTTTGTGTCTGCTTTCACCACCACTTATGGCAATGCATTCCAGGCAATTACCACCCTTTGTGTGAAAATCTTGCCTCACACATCTCCTTTAATTCCCCCCCACACCTGCACCTGCACTTTGAACCTGTGTCCCCTGGTAATTGACTCCTCCATCCTGGGAAGAATCTCATACTTTCCATTTTATCTGTGCTATTCACAATCTTATAAGCTTCTATTAGGTCGCCCCTCAACCTCCTGCATTCCAGTGAAAACAAACCCAGTCTAACCAATTTTTCTTCATTGCTAAATTTCCCCACAGCAGGCATCATCCTGGTAAACCTTGTCTGTACACTTTCCAAAGCATCCACATCCTTCTTGTAGTGTGGTGTCCAAAACTGTATGCAGTATTCCAAGTGTGGCCTAACTAAAGTTCTATAAAGCTGCAGCATAACTTGTCTATACTTAATGCCCCTTCCAATGAAAGCAAGCATGCCATAAGCCTTTTTTATTTTCTTCAGTGACCTGTGGATCTGTACATCCAGATCCCTCTGCATATCAATATTCCTAAGAATTCTGCTATTCACTGTATAATTTCCACCTGTACTTGACTTTCCAAAACATATCACCTCACATTTGTCCAGATTAAACTCCATCTGTCATTTTTCTGCCTATGCCTCCAACTGATCTATTATCCTGCTTTATCCTCTGATAATCCTCCTCACTATCCACAACTCCGCCAATCTTTGTATCATCCACAAACTTACTAATTAGACCAGGTATGTTTTCCTCCAAATCATTTATGTAGATCATGAACAGCAGTGATACCAGCACTGATCCCTGTGGAATACTACTAGTCATGTTGCGGCCAAACCCCTGTCTGAGTCCCCTTGGCATCATGGTAGTCCACAAGTCCACCAACACACTAAAACAGCAGCTAATGAACTTAAAAGACCCTATACAGACAACATGCAAAACTGATGTCATTTACAAAATACCATGAAAGACTGTAACAAACAGGCAGAAAACTAGCCACCAGGATACATGAACATCAATTAGCCACAAAATGACATGACCCACTCTCACTAGTATCCTTACATACAGATAAGGAAGGACACCACTTTGACTGGGTCAACACATCCATTCTAGGACAAGCCAAACAGAGACACGCATGAGAATTCCTAGAAGCATGGCATTCCAACCAGACTTCTATCAACAAACACATCAAGTTAGACCCCATCTACCAACCCCTGAGAAAAAGAACAGGAAATGACATCACCACAGAAAATGATGCCACCACAGGAAATGACATCACCAACCCAAAGAAACCCAAACATATAAATACAAAGCAGGAATTATCAACAGTGCTTCGCCTGGAGGCCCACTGAAGATGTTACCTAGTAGGGTGAAGCTCAGCGAGCAAACCTACATCCAGAACCTCAACCTGAGCTACAAATCTTCTCAAAACTCTTGTAGATTCTCTCCTTTGTCCTTGAGTGGGCCAACCCTTTCCCTGGCTACCCTCTTGCTTTTTATATATGTATAAAAGGCCTTGGAATTCTCCTTAATCCTATATGGTAATGATTTTTCATGCCCACTTTTCGCACATCTAATTCCTGTTTTAGTTTTTTCCTACTTTCCTTATATACTTCAAGGGTTTCATCAGTTCCCACTCTCCTAGACCTTACACATGCTTCATTTTTCTTTCTGACCAAAGTCATAACATCCCTGGTCATCCAAGGTTCACATAATTTGCCATACCTATCTTTCATTCTTGCAAGAATATGCTGCTCCTGAAACCTGACATTTGAAATACTCCCTCAAATAGCCACGTCCAGTCAAACCTCTCCAATTCCTGCCTAATATTGTTGTAGTTCACCTTCCCTGAAGTTAACACCTTCACTTGAGAACTGCTGTTATCCCTATCCACGTACCTCTTAACTCAAGGTATTATGGTCACCATTCCTGAAGCCCCCCGCCCCAAAACTTGAGCTCATTTCCCAAAACCAGGCCCAATATAACCATACCCCTGCGGTTAAGTGGATGAACATTGACCTAAGTTATATCTTCACCTGTCGCCAGCACCCCTCAGTCCATAGTAGTAAATTTTGGGTTACTCACCCCCTCTAATCTGTTCTACTGTTCATTTAGATCCTGCAGATCTGAATCAAATTCATCAGTTTGTCTTGCTTGTATAATTCTCAGTACTCCTGCCTGTCAAGAATACAGGTCACAGCAGTCTCCATTGTTGTAAATATAAGCAATTGTTTTACTGATGTTTCTCATCACAAGCTGACATCACAGTGCCATATTTGCTGTTTCTCACAGGTACCCCTTTCTGAAGTAGTGGAGCCTGTAGACTTTGAAGAATATCTGACTACACATCCCCCAGCCCCAGAACCAGGCCCACTCCGAGAGCTACTTGAGTTTCCTGCAGACGATATAGAGATAGTATATGAGCCACGAGAATGTCGAACTGTGGAGCCTGGGGTTCCCGACGAAATGTGAGTAATTCTATATGTCTGTTTTTAAAGCAATTTTGAAAAGAACTTTAGAAAGTTCATGTATCCCTACATAGTATTCAGGCACCAAGGTCATTGAATTTTCTGCATCTGCTCTCTTTGGCTATTGAGTAAGATTAGCAGGATCCCAGATGAAGTATGGTGAGCTAGGTGGTATCAGTTTTACTTATTCTGTGTCTGGCATTCAACATCTCCCCTTTGCTCACTGATATTAGAGGTATAGTTTGTAAGTTTGCAGATGACACTAAAATTGGAGGTGTAGTGGAAGGTTACCTCAGATTACAATGGGATCTTAATCAGATGGGCTAATGGGCTGAGAAGTGGTAGATGGAGTTTAACTTATATGATTTAGAGTACAAGAGTTGGAAAATCATATTGCGGCTGTACAGGAGATTGGTTGGGCCACCTTTGGAGTGTTGTGTGCAGTTCTGGTCTCCATCCTATCGGAAAGATGTTGTGAAACTTGAAAGGGTTCAGAAAAGATTTGGAAGGATGTTGCCAGGAATGGAGGATTTGAACTATAGGGAGAGGATGGATAGGCTGGAGCTGTTTTCTCTGGAGTGTCGGAGCCTGAGGGGTGACCTTATCGAGGTTTATAAAATCATGAGCATGGATAGGGTAAAAAGGCAAAGTCTTTTCCCTGGGTTGGGGAGTCCAGAACTAGAGGGCATAGGTTTAGGGTGAGAGGGGAAAGATATAAAAGAGACCTAATGGGCAACTTTTTCACGCAGAGAGTGGTATGTGTATGGAATGCGCTGCCCAAGGAAGTGGTAGAGGCTAGTACAATTGCAACATTTAAAAGGTGTCTGGATGGATACATGAATAGGAAGGGTTTGGAGAGATATGGGTCAGGTGCTGGCAAGTGGGACAAGATGAGGTTGGGATAGCTGGTTGATATGGACAAGTTGGACGGAAAGGTCTTTTTCTGTGCTGTGTGTCTCTATGATTCTATATCCTTCTCCCCATCACCATGACCTTCAACCTTACAAACCCAAGATAAATGCACTGCTGTAAGTCTGGCCTTTCAGTCCCCACCCCACCATTAGTGGCCTCAACTGTTGAGGCCCAAAACTTTGGAATCTCCTCTTTTTATCTCTCTATCCCTTTCTCTCCCACTTCACTCAGACCTTAAAACCCAACATTTAATCAAGGATTTGATCATTTGTCCTTATATGCCTCTAAATTTGCTTGATAGGCAGCCCATTCTTTATGTAAAGGGTAAAGTTATTGAAGCATCTGGCTTGTACAAAATAAAGTTCCTTACCTGCAGGATGGCAATAGGTTACTCAATCAAATGACTACCTTAATAGTCTATGCATGAATTAAATTTTGTGTCCTGATTGCTCTTTAACAGAGCTAATTTGTGATTTTGAAGTTAGAATTCAAATGTTGGCCTCCTTGTTGAGTAGCCAGTGTGCCCCTCAATTCCCGAAATAGCGGGACTATCATAGGTTGAAAGATTGGAGCAACTGGGCTTGTATACACTTGAGTCGAGATTGGAGTGGTGCTGGGGGGGAGGCGCAGTGGGTCCGAGGAACAGGAAAATGCCTGAAACATCGATTTTCCTGCTCCTTGGATGCTGCCTGGCCTACTGTGCTTTTCCAGCGCCACTCTAATCTAGACTCTGATTTCCAGCCTTTGCAGCACCCACTTCTGCCTTTTATACATGAGTTAGCCTTTGCAGCACCCACTTCTGCCTTTTATACATGAGTTTAGAAGGATGAGAGGGGATCCGATTAAGACATATAAGTTTACTAAAGGGTTGGACACTCTGAGGCAGCAAGCATGTTTCCGCTGATGGATGAGTCCCGAACCAGAGGACACGGTTTAAAAATAAGGGGTAGGCCATTTCGAACAGAGTTGAGGAGAAACTTCTTCATCCAGAGAGTGGTGGGTGTATGGAATGCTCTGCCCCAGAAGGCTGTGGAGACCAAGTCTCTGGATACTTTCAAGAAAGAGATGGATAAAGCTCTTAAAGATAGTGGAATCAAGGGTTATGGGGATAAGGCAGGAACAGGATACTGATTGTGGATGATCAGCTATGATCATAATGAATGGTGGTGCTGGCTCGAAGGGCTGAATGGCCTACTCCTGAACCTATTGTCTATTTACATGATGAAGGAGCAGCACTCTGAAAGCTTGTTATTTTAAATAAACCTGTTGGACTGTAACCTGGTGTTGTGTGACTTCTGACAGTGATTTATGAAGTCATGTGAGTCAAGGCCTGATACATTTCAGCACCAACTGCAGGATTGACATGGTATTGGTTTTTGGCAAAAAAAATGACAAAAAAAACTGACCCTGAGCAAATTAAATATTCTATCCTTTTTCAGGGGAATGGACCCTCGTGTGAGGGACTCAGTACAAATCTACACAGAAGACTGGATCATCGTTCACAGAAAGTGAGTTTCTTTTATTTTTTTTTCTATTTTTGCTGATTGATTTGAGCTTTAGCTGCATGTTTGTTATTGATAGAGAACAGAGGAAGCTGAATAGCTAGAAAACTTTCAGGAGGAAAATGAAGAGAGCAGAAGCAAGATTGGAGATTATATGGGTTTTAATATTTATTGAAGGTTGAGTCCACTCTTAATTTTGTACTTGTAAAATAATAAAACACAAAAGGCTAATCTGTTGTGATTGGTAAATATGCAGTATGAATCAACATTTTATCATAGTTCACATGTGACCTCTGTAAGATGCTTGTTTGGGTCATGAGAGAAATATATCTGCACATGGTGATGCATTGTGCAACCCTGATTGTATTAGAAGGGCACAGGCATTGTAAGTTTTTTTTTTCTTCTTTATTTATTCGGAGAATGTGGGCATTACTGGCTGGGCTAGCGTTTATTGCCCATCCCAAGATGCTCTTGAGAACGTGAGATGCCGCCTTGATTGCAGTACATTTCATTTCAGTAGATTCACAATGTCGTTAAAGGAGTTCCAGGGTTTTGACCCAGTGAGACCAAAGAGGCAGTGATGTATTTCACAAATCAGGATGGTGTGTGGCCAGGAGGGAAACTTGCAGTTGATGGTGTTTCTATGTATCCAATGTCCTTAACCTTCTACATAGTTGTGGGTATGGGTTTGGAAGGTGCTGTTCAAGGGAATTGCATGAATTTCTGCTGTGTATCTAGTGGATCATACACACTGCTGCTACTGTGCACAGGTAGTGATGGAGTGGGTCTTTATGGATGTGGTGGCAATCACGCGGAAGTCTTTGCTCTGGATAATGTGAGACCTCTTGAGTGGTGTTGGAACTGCACTTATCGAGAAAAAATCGAAATATTTTATCACATCTCAACTTGTGCCATGTAGATTGGGGAATTAGGAGGTGAGTTGCTCTTTGCAGGATGCCTACCTCTGACCTGTTCTTATAACAACGTATTTAACTGGCTAGTCTGGTTCAATTTATAGTTAATGGTCACATCTAGGATGTTGATAATGGAGAGCTTCAGCAATGGTAATACCATTCAATGTCAAGGGGTGATGGTTGGTTTCTCTTTTGTCAGAGATGGCCATTGTCTGGCACTTGCATGGGGTGAATTGACATGGCATGCGTCAGCCCAAATCTGGGCATTGTCTAGGTCTTGCTGTGTTTGGACATGGACTATTTTGGTATCTAAGTAGTCACAAATGGTACTGAACACTGTTCAATCATCAGTGAACACCCCCATTTCTGACCTTATAATGGAAGGAAGATCGTTGATGAAGCAGCTGAAGATGGCTGTGTCTAGGACACTACTCTGAGGAACACCTGCACTGATGTCCTGGAGCCAAGATGATTGACCTTCAACAACCATAACCATCTTATTCTGTGCCAAGTAAAATTCCAAGCAGCAGAAAGTATACTTTCTTTTCACAATGGCTACAACTTCTGGGAATCCAATTCAAAGTTATTTGCATTGAGTTATAAAGATAGGCTGAAACCTTTTCACTAGACCATTTGGGGTTGAGGGGTGACCTTGTAAAGGTTTGTAAAATCCTAAGGGGCATGGATAATGTGAATAGCCAAGGTCTTTTTCCTAAGATGGAGGTGTTCAAAAGTTGGGAATATACTTTTAAGGTGAGAAGAGATAGATTTTAAAAAGGACATGAGAGGCAACTTTTTTTAAGCAGGTAGTAGGTTAGTGTGTGGAGTGAAGTGCCAGAGGAAATGGTGGGTGCATATACAGTTACAATGTTTAAAAGACATTTTCATAAGTACATGAATAGGAAAGGTTTGGAGGGATAGGAGGTAAATGCAGGAAGGTGGGACTAGTTTAGTTTGGGAACATGGTTAGCATAGACTGATTGGACCAAAGGGTCAGTTTCTGAGTTGTATGACTCTATGCTTTATTTCAATTTCTGGATTAATTGTTTAATATTACCTTTTCAGTAAGTCAAGTCCTTTCACCTCAACATATGCTATTTATAGAATCCATATGTTGCAGATGGAGACCATTTGGCCCGAGTCTGGACTCAGCTTTGTCACAAAATCAGTATTGTGATCATGGTGTATAACATATGTTGCCATTACGAATTTGGATTTATATAGTCGAGGCATGTGCATTTTCGTTTTAGTTTTGTGAAAATAACTTTTTTGAGAAGATCACAAGCCACAAGGACAGTGATCAAGATTCATAATTTCCAAGAAATTATGTGATTCAGCTAAATACCAAATCGGAGTTTTGCAGTGTTGATAGATTAAATGTTTATACTGTTGGATTCATGACAGAGAGCAAACAGGCCAAGGTTTCATTTAGTTTGACCTCATTTCAGCAGAATTGGAGTTAACTTTAGAAGAGCAGTTTCCCTTAAGCAGAAGGGTTGTGGTTCAGGAGAAATTGTATAAAAGTGTTTTCAAGTTGTCAGGACTGAAAGAGGTTCAGACCACCAGAACTGGAGAGATGTCATGAAATTGTCTCTGCAATGTAAAACTGAGAAGTTGGACAAAGTCAGCTCAGTACAAAATGCAAAACTTGAGATATGATTGATATTTCTCTGAGTATCTGTAAGGCGATATTTCTGGGAAATACTTTGAAGCTAACATTTTCTAACTCTTCTTTATAGCTTTTTGTTTTTTGAAATAAATTTGAATTCTTTTGTTAAAGATTATTTTAAAGACATTCGTATTTAGAGAAACAGCAGCGCACAAATGTTTTCCTTATGCCTATCTGTTGGAATGATTTCCAATCTGTGAACAGTATCTTTAGTAAGTTCACACAATCTATGTTAAAACTGTGGCCACAAATCTCTGTAATCTTAACCCTTTGATTATATTTTTGCCTCACCTTTTCTGAAGTAAGAGAAAATCTAGGATGAGAATAGATAATTGACCCAGTGTACACCCAGGTTCTGAATAAGTCTGTCAATCATTCTCTTCTTTCTCTTTACTTCATTTTTGTTACAATTTTGTTTTTTAAAAAGGTATCAAAAGCTGAGCACTGCATTTAATCCTAACACATTGGAGAAACAGCGCGAAAGGCAGCGGGGCCTACCCAAGCAGATCTTCGAGTCTGATGAAGTTGTCTATGACCGAACGAGCCAGGATGAACAGGTATTTGAGAAGGAGAATGTTTAAATGTGGTTAATTATTTGGAGTCATAGAGATGTACAGCATGGAAACAGACCCTTCAGTCCAACCTGTCCGTGCCGACGAGATATCCCAACTCAATCTAGTCCCACCTGCCAGCACCCGGCCCATATTGCTCCAAACCCTTCCTTTTCATATACGCATCCAAATACCTCTTAAATGTTGCAATTGTACCAGCCTCCACCACATCCTCTGGCAGCTCATTCCATGCACGTACCACCCTCTGCGTGAAAAGGTTTCCCCTTGGGTCTCTTTTGTATCTTACCCCTCTCACCCTAAACCTATGCCCTCTAGTTCTGGACTCCCC
>NC_057717.1:96551866-96560385 GCF_004010195.1 Chiloscyllium plagiosum | reverse complement strand
CAACATGACCTCCCAACTCCTGTACTCAATACGCTGACCAATAAAGGAAAGCATACCAGACGCCTTCTTCACTATTCTATCTACCTGTGACTCCACTTTCAAGGAGCTATGAACCTGCACTCCAAGGTCTCTTTGTTCAGCAACACTCCCTAGGACCTTACCATTAAGTGTATAAGTCCTGCTAAGATTTGCTTTCCCAAAATGCAGCACCTCTCATTTATCTGAATTAAACTCCATCTGCCACTTCTCAGCCCATTGGCCCATCTGGTCCAGATCCTGTTGTAATCTGAGGTAACACTCTTCGTTGTCCACTACACCTCCAATTTTGGTGTCATCTGCTTGTTCTAACTATCTTTCAATTGAGGAAGTTTATACCAGTAGTTACCTGATGGCTAGTTCCGTGCAATCATTCTGGTGGCTACCAAAGACCTGCATTTCCAATAATGAGAGAGCTGTCCCTGCTGCATTTGTGCAGCTTCTAGCAGCTGGAGCAAGAGTGGCTGGTATAAAGTAGTTGAAGCAAATGATGTATGCACATATGTTGCAAGGAAGCTACATATTGCAAATGCGGTGTTTAAAACTCAAATCGATCACTTAAAAAGACAATATAGCCTGAGAAACCTGTGTGAAGTCAGGCAACACTTAAAAAGAAAAACCTTTAATGTATCAGGCCTAACTTTCAAAGGAGAGTTGGGTAGTATTTAAAAACTTGTATGGATCTGGGATACGGAGTGAGGCAAATTGAATAACTGTTAAAGAAACAGAAGAGATGCATTGGACCTGTTGGTGACCTGGAATATATGGTTCTATGATTTGTGGACGCTCAGTTACCCAAAATGTCAATGTTTTCCATTTCCTTACATGTACTGATTGTTTTTCAGCCTCTTCTATCACTGTTTCACCTGCTCCCTTGGATAGAAACTTGGAGCTGGCTGGGGAGATTATGGGGCAATACTTGATAGATAAAAGTTGCAAATGACTTGTTGCACTTTCACTGGTAGGATGAATTGAAGCGAAGGTCAGTGTCTCTGGATGACACACCACGGGGCAGCTGGGCCTCCAGTATCTTTGACCTGAAGAACTCAACTGCTGACTTGCTGCTTCCCAGCCTCCTAGAACGCACAGCCCCTGAAGAAGTGGATAGACGCAATGGGGAGCAGAGGAAAGAGAATAGACATCGGGAAGTGTTGGCACTCTTTCCACCACCAGATGAGGTAAATCAGCTGCTTTATGTAATATGATGATGTAATGCAGCATTTACAGGCATTGAGAATGGTCCATCCTCTACAGCGTCAGTCCCTTTAGAAATCTGCTACCAGGTTTGCTGACGATTGCTAATAGCATAGTGGAACCAGATTTAGTAGCAACATTCCAGAGGATGTTGGACAAATGTTTTGTTGTACAAAACTTTTGTTAGATAAAAATTACAGGGATACAGGACATGGTGGGATTGGATTGCTCTTCAGAAGAAGTCGGGAGTGGGTGGTATATTGATAGACTGAATAGCAGGCCTCCTGTGTAATGCTGTTCTGGGATCTTATAAAATTGTCGTGTTGCAGGCACATTTTATCTCCCTGTACTGAAGGCAATAGTTTCAGATTTATGGTCATCAGCCTTCAATTAGCTCATCCTTCACATGTGGCACAGATACCAAAGGTCAGCTGCTTAGTTTGTTATTTCAAAAACATACTTTATTCATAAAAAACATATATAAGTACATATAAAGGTTCTTAGTCAGTTCTGTACTGTCTTTGCAGGCAGAAATAAAACCAAACTTGGAATTTTGGCATTTCTCAGAGCTTCTCTACAGTTACAAACAAAATATTTTCCAGTTATGCAGGTGACTATTTATGTTCATTTTGAGGCACTGAGCGTGTCTGTCAGCTGAACAGACCTTGGTTAAACTTTGGCAGAAAGACCTTAGATCGTGGTCTTTCCCCACCGTGCCTTGACAGCAGCTGCTTCAAGCTTTAGCGCATCCCTCAGCAGTCTTGAACATTGGAATGCATCCACATGGTCAAGGTCAACTCTTTATATTGGAAGACCAGCAAGTTTGAGCAGGCCAGAGAATGCTTTTCACCCAGCTGATGGTCTTCCAGGTGTAGTCGCATTCAGCAGTGAGACTTGTCGCCAATTTCTAATTTCCTGTCTCGCCCCCCTTCCACTCATAGGTGATACCCTTCCTCATGGATTTGCACATGCTACCTGCCAGAAGTATGCTGTTGTATACCTCCAGCATGTCCTGGCTAATCAAGTCTCACAGAGCTGAATACAATTTGGCTGCTAAGTTGTTGCCCCTGGGAGTTTTATTTTTTAAAGGAACTTGAGGACCTCAGTCAGCTCATCAAGGGATAATGGCTGGTCCAGCCTCTCCCACGTGCTGTCGCCTAAGACCTCCACGATAGAGGACAGGAATGACTGGGAGGCTGCACTCTCTGTGGGCTTCATGTCATACAATCTGGGATAAAAGGATTTACTGATCCTCAGGATGTCAGACTGAGATGATGTTGCCGAGCCAGACTGCTGAGCATAGTGCTCCCCTTGAGCAACTTCTAGAAGAAGAGATGCGAGTATATCTCATCCTGCTCTACAGTGTGGACCCCAGATTGGAAGATCATCTCAGAGGCCTCCAAGGCAAAGAGCAAGGCTTCTGGTTCTTCAGCTTCTGAAAATCGTCTTTGACATCAAGCACCATTCTATGCAGAAGGAGTAGGTTCTGCATGCTTTTCTGGAGGTTTGACTATTTTACTGATTTCTCTCACCTTCTGAACACCTTTTTGAGGATGAAAAACCTCTTTATGTTCCCCTTGATTGTTTCTCGCCAATCCGCTGGAGACTCTAAGAAAGGTTTCACAGTTCTTCAACCTTTATTCCCTTTTGAGCTCCTCCAGTGTGTTCTGGGGCCAACAATTTCACGTTCAGCTTCCACGTTCCCTTGCCAGCCTGCTGGTCATTCTGTATGTGACAGCCCATGCGATGCAGTACTTAGAGAAGAACACCGGTTTGATGTCAGTGGACCTGACTGAAAATGCTCGGGAAATAAACAGGACTTCTATCCTTGAGCAGATAGACCCGTCTGGCTGTGACCAGGTCTGTCTTTGCTGCACTCCATCTGCTGGGGTGATGAAGACATCATGCAGCTTGGTGACTTTAATTGTTTCCATCAGGAATGTGGACATAACGTCTAATTTGTTGCCTGCCCCTCTGGCACATACATCTGCATCAGTGATGCAGTTGAAGTCTCCGGCCAGAATGACAGCCTGGGACATGGACTGTAGCAGTGGGAGCTGCTGAAGGATGGCCAGACACTAACTGTTTTCATGAAATGTTCCTTGTTCTAGTTCTGTTCTTGCTGTCGCCCACAACTCTTTCTCTGATATATTGATGATATCATTGGTGCTGCTTCCCTCTCTCATCCAGAATTGGAAGAGTTTATTGCTATCTCTCTCTCTTTCTTTTGCGCGCGCGCACACTTTCTCCTTCATCCAGTCCATCTCTGACTCCTGCTTTCCCTTCCTTGACATCTCTGTTTCCATTTCTGGGAATAGGTTGGCCACCAACAAACTCTAATTACTCCCCTAATTGCCATGACAATATACCCTCGCAACTTGCTTCCAGTAAAGACTATATTCCATTCTCCCAGTTCGTCCGTGTCCATGGCATCTGTTCCCGTGATGCCAGTTTCCGCAGGGGATGCTTCAGAAATGTACACCTTTTTCCTCGACTGAGGATTCCCCACTACTGTGGACTGGGACTTGGCACTTGTGGTAGTCATAGCTCCCATTGGCTGGACACTGAATTGGTCTTACGATAAAGCCAGCAGAAAGATCGACCAATCACAGCTGCACTGGTGATCTTTCAATCTACAATCACAATCCAACGATCTTAAAATCCTCTGATTACTTGCTACTTGGAACTTGCACTTGGTTTGAGCCAAAAGGACATCATAGTGGAGCGCATGGCTAGCATTGACTTACATCTGGGAATCAGTTAGTGATTGGGAGCTGAAGTGCTTAACAAAGTAGCATCAACCTAAGCAAAAGCTCCAACTGCATTATTGTCACCACCACCACTAACAGTGATTTGCATTGCCCTTGCTGGGCTTTTCATGGTCTCTTTGCCAGTCTCTGTGGCGCAATTGGTCAGCATGTGCGGCTGTTAACCCAAAGGTTGGTGGTTCGAGACCATCCAGGGACGGAGCAATTGCTGTTCTCACTTGGGACGGCATGGTGGCTCAGTGGTTAGCACTGCTGCCTCACAGCGGCAGGGACCTGGGATCGATTCCAGTCTCAGGCGACTGTCTGTGAGGACTTTGCACATTCTCCCCATGTCTGCGTGGGTTTTCTCTGGGTCTTCCAATCCAAATATGTGCAGGTTAGGGTGAATTGGCCATGCTAAATTGCCCATTGTGTTCAGGGCTCTGTAGGCTAGGTGCATTAGTCAGGGTAAATGTTGAATAATAGGTGCAGGGGAATGTGTCGGTGTGGACTTGTTGGGCCAAATGGCCTGTTTCCACACTGTAGAGATTCCATTTCTAATTCTAAATGTATTCAAGTGGAAACATGGGTAATGTATTCAAGTGGAAACATGGGTGATGTATTTGTGCTTAATAAATGAAAAAATAGCCCAGGAGATTTGGTGATGAGGGAGAAAAACACACTTATTGTATGTCACAGCTCATCTGGATATTAAAGAGTAAAAAAGATTTGCACAAAAGCAGGTTGTTATTAAAATCTTCCTGGCCAACATGGCTGACTTTCACACTGGTCTATATACTTGCCCACTGAACCATCAGAGATTTTTGCTACCATCAAGTCCCACTTGCAAGTAGGTAATCTCCTGTTAATTTATTTTAATGCACTTGTACTACATCAGACCACACTACTCCATCTGAAGCCCTGTTGTAATGTGAATATCCTTCAAAATTCATTGCTATTCTCCCCTAGTTTCACGAGAAAGATCCTATCCCTCTTCTAAGGATTGGAGAAGAGCTTAGGTTTCGTTCCAAGCCAGGCCTCAAACCTGATTTCAGCCAAGGCGTGGGAAAGTGCAGATTGCTGGTGAGGTGCAACTTAACTGGAGCAGCAGGAGGAGGAACAAGACTCTGGTAGTTAGTTTACATGGAGTAGAGTCATGAATCTCTCACCCAGGGTATGGCCTAGTTGTAAAATCAGGAATGATGAAGGAAACTGAAACCATCAAAAGTACCACTTCTTAAACTGCTTTGCAGAACTTTGAGTTTTGTTTTGTTTTGTTGCCATCTGATACTTGGTATCATACATTATACAACATCACCTTTACAGAAACGTTGACCAGGGCATATTTGCCCTGAATCCCATTTTCAAAGTATTTATAATCCCAAGTTCCTCAATTGCTGTCTGTAATACTGGGTGTTTTGGCACCATCTTGTGGACGAAATAGTTTTTTTCTGTGTATTTGAAGACCATTTGTGAAATCTGCCACATGCAAGGAGTGAAGGGGCTCCAACAATGAAGTTAGTCTGATTAAAAATATCTTGAAACTTGGCAAAGGAACCTTCTAACTATCATTTCAGGATGTTTGGTCCCCACACCTCAGGAAGGACATACTGGCACTGGAACGTGTCCAGCGGAGATTCACACGGATGATCCCTGGAATGACAGGTCTAACATATGAGGAACGGCTGAGGATACTGGGATTGTATTCGTTGGAGTTTAGAAGATTAAGGGGAGACTTAATAGAGACATACAAAATAATACATGGCTTGGAAAAGGTAGATGCTAGGAAATTGTTTCAGTTAAACGAAGAGACTAGGACCCGTGGACACAGCCTTAGAATTAGACGGGGTCATTTCAGAACAGAAAAGCGGAGACATTTCTTCAGCCAGAGAGTGGTGGGCCTGTGGAATTCATTGCCACGGAGTGCAGTGGAAGCCGGCACGCTAAATGTCTTCAAGGCCGAGATTGATAGATTCTTGTTGTCTAGAGGAATTAAGGACTACGGGGAGAACGCTGGTAAGTGGAGCTGAAATGCGCATCAGCCATGATTGAATGGCGGAGTGGACTCGATGGGCCGAATGGCCTTACGTCCACTCCTATGTCTTATGGTCTTGTTACAGTGACTGTACTACCACAGAAAAACCAGATATTTTGATGGGTATTTTTTGCTGGGCCACAAGTGGAGCTGCTAAAACCTGAACACGAACCTTCTTCCCTCAGTTCCTGTTAGTTCGAGTGAAGCCATATTTCTCCATGCTTGGTGCTTTCAAAATAACTGCAAACCACAATGCAGAAAACTGTGATTTCATTTAAGAAACAGTTGCAGAAAGTGACATGGTGATGTGTACCCTCTGATGGAATCTTGTCGTTGACATCTGGCATATTTAGAAGCTGGCATGTTGACTGGAGTCTTTGCCAAAGCACTCATAAGTCTGTTGAAGACTAGTACATCTTCTGGATGGTCTCAATCTAGTAGATATATAACAACTTGGCTGAGAGATTTTGTTATTTCTGTGTATGTAAATTTTGCTGTTGGATGATGATTTGGCGCAATAAACATAAAAGGTACGGTTGCCGTAGACCCAGAGGATAGCAGGGGCTGCTGTTCAAGAGAAATGACCCATGGTGGTTTAAACTGAGGGTCTCCTTGGGCAGGGGACGAGGTCAAGAAGCTGGGACACTTGATTGGCACAGGAATTGAACCTGTGCTTTTGGTGTCACTTTGCATTGCAAGCTAGTTGTCCAGCTGATTGAGCTAACCAACCCTCTTACTATCTGCACAATACAAGCCCTATGTAATGGATAGATACTTAAACTTACAGCTGCCATTCCGCTGATTAGTGTAACTGTCCATTTTGTGATCTGCACTTGCCATTTTGCTCATTGGATTTGTTGAGCCTAGAACTCAGCTCTCTTGAAATTGATCTAAGCATTGATGATTAAAAGCTTGTCAACAATTACATCAAGTCCTTCTGGTTGTCAAAGGTTGCTGAATGCATAATTATGCGATAGTGCTGGCCTTAGTATCCAAATAGAATTTGCACTTAGCAACAGGTAATAGATGTGGGCATGTTTTCCACAGGTGTTTCTGCCAAGACACATTAATTGTATTTTTCCACTCGCAGGATGAAGCGATTGAACGATGCACCATTCCTGAAGTCCCAAAAGAACATTTTGGACAAAGAATTCTTGTAAAATGCCTGTCATTGAAGTAAGTAGAGCCTCTTTACAGCTTAGAAGTAATTGTCACATTCTCCCACAGTGTGTAGGACACAAAATGGGAATATGTACATATTAACCTGTGGAATGTGATATTGCAGATGGGCTTGGGTGTTGTTTAATAAGCAGTGTAAACATTTCAATGTATCAGAAATCTGACTCAAAAGTCAGGATGTTGTTGTGATAATTCACCCAGGATTCAATCAGACAATTCTTCAGACTGCTCAATTTTTTTTTAACTTTCCCAATTATGTTATAATGTTAACCAAATAGACTATATAAGTTGCCTCCTTCATTTGCACGACTGAACATACCATATTCAGCAGTTGTTTGGATGTGAACTCAGCGCACTGCAGGTTAATAGGTTTTTTTTCGGTTTGGGTCATTGAGGGAGCAATCAACCCTGCCTTTTGCCAGTGGTCACATTTGAACTTCAGAACTTTCTGCGTAGTGAATAGAATGAGGCTCTTCGCCTATTCTTTTGTACTGAATTGCTTTTGAACAAGTCAAGCCATGTAAGTTGAGAATTTTTACAGTTATTCCTCTTTCCTCTGAGTATCTACTCTAGCTCAGTCGCAAGTAAGCCCATTGATTTCTTTTCATGAATGTTGTGTTGTGTCAGTATTTGGATTAGTTTCCACTTTTTATCACTAATGTTGGCATTATTCAATAAAATAATTCAAAGAACTGAGGATGCTGGAGATCTGAAACAAGCACAGACATTGCTGGAGAATCTCTGCAGGTCTGGCAGTATCTTTGGGTAGAAAACAGAGTTTCAAGTCAGTGACTCTTCTTCATAACAGCAAAGGAATGTGGTATTTATGCTGAAGATTGGTGATGAGTGGGGGTGAGTAGGAGGAAGAGAGGTGAGCCCGGAAAGAAAGGTTTTAAATCGGTAGGCAGACAGGGATTGTTGATATTAAGCCAGGATTGAAAAGAAGCTGAATAATTGATAGTGAGAGCTGAATAAGAGCGAACATATAGGCTGTTCTGAAAGCAATCCATGTAATGTGGTAGTAGATCTAAGCATAGGTGAAAATTTGTTGGCTGTGCTGAAAACTGCCCATATCACAACAGGAGCAGGGTGCGGGGGTGAGTAAAAACATGGAACAAGTTAATCAGGCTCTAAAGTTTTTGAGTTCAGTGTTGAGTCTGCAAGGTTACAGGATCCCCAAGCAAAAGATTGATGAACAATCTTTGCTGGAGCAACTCAGCAGACCTGAAAAATGTGCTGGAAAAACGCAGCAGGCCAGGCAGCATCTGAGGAGCAGGAGAATCGACATTTCTGGCATAAGCCCTTCTTCAGGAATGAGGCTGGTGTGC
>NC_057717.1:96534177-96549050 GCF_004010195.1 Chiloscyllium plagiosum | reverse complement strand
CCCCCACCTTATCTCAGTCCCAACCTCCGGATTCAGCACCGCCCTCTTGACCTGCAATCTTCTTCCCGATCTCTCCGCCCCCGCCCCCTCTCCATCCTATCACCCTCACCCTCACCTCCTTCCACCTATTGTATTCCCAGCGCCCCTCCCCCCTACCTTTTATCTCAGCCCGCTAGGCGCACCAGCCTCATTCCTGAAGAAGGGCTTATGCCCGAAATGTCGATTCTCCTGTTCCTCGGACGCTGCCTGGCCTGCTGTGTTTTTCCAGCGCCACATTTTTCAACTCTGGTCTCCAGCATCTGCAGTCCTCACTGTCTGCCAACTCAGCAGATCTGGCAGCATCTGTGGAGAGAAGTCAGAGTTAATGTTTTGGGTCCAGTGACCTTCCTCAGATGAGATACTGTTCTTCAAGCTTGTGCTTCCTGGAGCACTGCAGCAATCCTGAGACCAAACCACTCATATGGGAACACCGGTGGTATGTTAAAGTAGCTGTAAGCGCAGGATGCTGGTTCCCACTCTTGCTTGGAATCAGAAAATTTATCTGAATCCTCCCTTCACTTCCTCAACATCTTTCTTCCCACTTCTGGGGAATAGGCTGGCCAGCAAACCCAATGACTCCCACAGTTATCTGAACTATACATCCTCATACCCTGCATCCTGTAGGGACTCCGTCCATTCTTGCAGTTTCTCTGTCTCCATCGCATCTGTTCTCATGATGCCACTTTCTGCAGAGGATGCCTCAATCCTTGACTGAGGATACTCTGCTACCATGGTTGACAAGCCCTTGGCCCTGTCTGACCCATCTTCTGCACTCTGCCTGCCCACTTTTCTTTACTTCCTCAACAATGATACTGTCCGACTGGTCCTCACCACCCTCCCAGCATTCTCGTGAAGGATTGTAAGCAGCCATTTCCATCATCTCCAGTGGAATGCCACCAGAATTCGGACATTACCCCCTCCTCCGCCTTGTTAGCATTCTGTAGGGACCGTTCCCTCCAGGACACTCTGGTCCAATCTTTCTGCATTCTCAATAGCTCCCCACACCCCCCTGCTATCACAGAAGAACTATGGGCGGCACGGTGGCACAGTGGTTAGCACTGCTGCCTCACAGTGCCAGAGACCCGGGTTCAATTCCTGCCTCAGGTGACTCTCTGTGTGGAGTTTACACATTCCCCCTGTGACTGCGTGGGTTTCCTCCCACAATCCAAAAAAAAAATGTGCAGGTTAGGTGAATTGGCCAGGCTAAATTGCCCGTTGTGTTAGGTGAAGGGGTAGATGTAGGGGAATGGGTCTGGGTGGTTTGCGCTTCGATGGATTGGTGTGGACTTATTGGGCCGAAGGGCCTGTTTCCACACTGTAAGTAATCTAATCTAACCTCCTCCTCACTCCACAGCCCAAACCATACCTTCCTAGTGAATCAGTGGTTAACCTGCTCTTCTTTCAATCAAGTCAACTGTAAATGCTACTCACAACATGGCTGCCTCTAGATGAAATGTAGACCTGGTGAATATTTGTTGAATACCTCCATTCTATCCAAAATAATAACCTCGTGCTTCCAGTTGCCTGCTATGTCATTGCACAACAGTGTTCCCACACCAACATTACTGCTCCAGCGAGTTTCAGCACATGCTCGAAGAGCAGCGTCTCATCTTTGGCTTGGGGCACTGCGACATCTAGAACTCAACATTGAGTTGAATAACTTTAGAGCCTGATTACGTCCTTCCTGTGTTTTCACTCACCCTATGCACTTGTCTTGACGTGACGTGTTACTTTCAGCACACCAGCCTATTCTCACCTACTTTTAGTCCCATTAACACATTACACGGGCTACCTTAAGCACAGCCTACCCATTCTCCCCTCTTGTTAGCTCTCATTATCACTTATTCAGTTTCTCTCCTGTCCTGCCTTACTGTCAGTAATCTCTTCTCCTCCCCCCCCACCCATCTGCCCATCCTTTCAGATCTCACTCTTGCCCTGTCTGCCTTCTGCACAAAAAATACTTTTCCAATCATTTATCACAAAAAGTCACTGGATTCAAAACAAAACTGTTTTCTCCCCACAGATGCTGCAAGTCCTACATGTCTCCAGCAATTTCTGAAGATAAAGAATAGGTTACAAGAAAATTTAGTGTCCTCTAAAATTCAGTAATGTGCCACAAACACAGTCACAGAAAAAAGCCAATAACTTGCTTTCCGCTGCCGAGCTGCTCTGGCCATTAGACTGCTCCTTCAGACAAAAAAGTTTGAGATTTTGCTTTCTCGAATCTAGATTAAGACAACCTAAACTTTCAGGTGTGAGAACAATTTTGTATCTTTTTGGGCTGATCCCAGAGCTTTCTTTCCCAAGTCCTGTCGGAACTTAATTATTTAATCACCTGGGCAGAGTGTTAGATCCTTTGTAAAGATATGGTTGTTCCCATTTGTAAAGGTTAAGAAGTGTTTCAATTTCTTGTCAATCATTTGTGGAGTTTATTATTTATTCTGTTAATCCAAATGACTTTAAATGCAGTAGCAACATAACTCTCTCTGAGTGATGGACTTATTTTCTTCTCTTCCATCAAAGGTTTGAAATTGAAATCGAGCCCATATTTGGGGTTCTTGCCCTGTATGATGTAAAGGAAAAGAAGAAGGTAAGTGGCTTGTATGTGTAGCTTCTGTCACTTACTTTTATTCACGCAGTGTGAAATCTAAACCAAACTGATGGAGACAACGCTGCTTTCTCAGCAAAGATCATTGATTTTGGATTTAACTTCCGATAATCGATTTTAACCGTGTTCCTAGTTCTGCACCGACTGGGAAATTGTCCATCATTATCTGGCTTTTTAATGTATCAAAGAATTATTATGGTGTGGAAGCAGTCCATTTGGCCCATCAAGTCCCTACCGACCCGCCAAAGAGCAATCTACCAAGACCTACCCTATCCCTGTAACCCTGCATTTCCCATGGTTAACCCAGTTAGTCTGCATATCACTGGACAGTATGGCCAATCCACGTAACCTGTACAACTTTGGATTGTGGGAGGAAGCACCTGGAGAAAACCCATGGAGACACGTGGAGAATGTACACGTTCAAAACAAACAGTCACCTGAGGCTGCAATCAAACCTGGGTCCCTGGCGCTCTGAGGCAGCACTGCTAAGCACACTCTTCTCTGTAGCCATCATCAGCAAAGCTCCACTTTCTTTTTGTTTACTTCTATGACTAGGGGACACAGTCTCTTACCCCAGAGGGCTGTGGAGGCTCAGTCATTGAGTTTATTCCTGACAGCAATTGATAGTTACTAATGGCTTCAAGGGCTGGGGAATTGCATAAGAAAGTGTTGTTGAGGTATAGATGATTATCAGTGATCTACTTGAATGGCAAAATAGGCTCGAAGTGCTGAATGGGCCTGCTGGTGCTCTGGGATGGTATTTTTGTATCACCTTGAAGCTTTACTCTAGGATGTTTTGAATTGATTCCTTAAGACAGGCTGCCGCTGCTGCTCCTTGTCGGGAGTTGTGAATTAATTGGGCTTGCCAGGAACGGAAGACAGTGCTAGCAGCTGACAATATCCACCTAGCTGTGAGAATTTAACTTTGGGAATAGGACAGCTGTAGTCAAATTTTGACAGGATTTACCTAGTGTATTTATCAGTTTATAACATATGTGCCCTTTATGTTGGGTGTGTCAGGGTATTGTGGTCTGTATTTTGTCTTGTACATTATCACACTGTTGCATGTTTTCCGACAGGAATGACTGAACAGATTAGGCCCTTATTCTTTAGCACTTACAAGAATGAAGGGTGATCTTATTGAAATGTACAAGATTCTGAGGGGGCTTGACATAAAGGTTGAAAAGATGTTTTCATGATGGTGGAATGTCAAACTCGGGGATACAATTATAGAATAAGTGGACACTCATTTTATATGTAATGTGAAGGAATTTCCTCTCCCAGAGAGCAGTGAATGTCTGGAATTCTCTACCTTAGAGAAATGTGGAGACTGGGATCTCTGAAGGTATTTAAAGAGGATGTAGATAGAGTTTTAAAGTATCAGAGAATTGACAGCTATGCTTTCCTGGCACAAAAGAGAAGTTGAGGATTGAGACAGATCAGCCATGATTTTATTAAATGGCAGGACAGACTTGAGGGGCCGAATGTTCTACACTTGATTCTATTTCTTGAGTTCTTATGTCTCTGTCAAAAAAGCTTATTGTCTAGTGCAGTCCTTACTTCAACCGAACTCATTGTGTGAAGCTAGTCAAACCTTTTGATTAAGTTAACAATTTTGTTGTGGTTCTGTTCGCCGAGCTGGGAATTTGTGTTGCAGACGTTTCGTCCCCTGTCTAGGTGACATCCTCAGTGCTTGGGAGCCTCCTGTGAAGCGCTTCTGTGATGTTTCCTCCGGCATTTTTAGAGGATTGAATCTGCCGCTTTCGGTTGTCAGATCCAGCTGTCCGTTGCAGTGGTCGGTAGATTGGGTCCAGGTTGATGTGCTTATTGATTGAAGCTGTGGATGAGTGCCATGCCTCTAGGAATTCCTAGAGGCATGGCACTCATCCACAGCTTCAATCAATAAGCACATCAACCTGGACCCAATCTACCGACCACTGCATGGACAGCTGGAACTGACAACCGGAAGCAGCAGATTTAATCCTCTAAAAATGCCGGAGGAAACATCACAGAAGCGCTTCACAGGATAGAGGCATGGCACTCATCCACAGCTTCAATCAATAAGCATATCGACCTGGACCCAATATACCGACCACTGCAACGGACAGCTGGAACTGACAACCGGAAGCGGCAGATTTAATCCTCTAAAAATGCCGGAGGAAAGATCACAGAAGCGCTTCACAGGAGGCTCCCAAGCACTGAGGATGTCACCTAGACAGGGGACGAAACATCTGCAACACAAATTCCCAGCATGGCAAACAGAACCACAACAATGAACACCCGAGCTACAAATCTTCTCACAAACTTTGAGGTTAACAATTTTATTTTCCTGCTGTTTGTTGTAGATTTCTGAAAACTTCTATTTTGATTTGAATTCTGACCAAATGAAGGGGTTGCTCCGATCTCACATTCCCCATGCTGCAATATCAACGATGGCCAGGTCCACCATCTTCTCCATAACATATCCTTCTCCTGATATATTCCTGGTGATTAAGGTAAACTTGGAGCTTCCCTGTGAAATACTTACTTACTTTTTAATAAAGTTAATCTCTTTGGAGCTGGAGATTTAAAATTCTTTTGAGTTTCCACCACCTTTGAAGTTGCTGATCTTTTTTGTTGTATTTAATCTATAACAATTTTCACTTTCAACTTTTTCCCTATTGCAGCTTGAAAAGGTTCTGCAGCAGGGTGACATTGGGGAGTGTGCTGAACCCTACATGGTCATGAAGGAGTCTGATTCGACCAAGGTAAGGAGAGCACATGTCCGCCTAATCATTTTAAACTGTAGAGAATACTTTATTGGCCACTGGAAAATGCCTTGTAGTACTGTCATGTATCACGTATATTTGTATACATGGAGGGTAAGAGGGGGACCCAATTGAAATGCAGTGAGTTCTTAAGGTAATTAACAGAGTAGATGCTGGTAGCATGTCTTCCTAGCCTGGGAACTACAAAAGTACGTGTCATAGTTTCATGACATGGGGTCAGCCGTTTCAAAATGATCTGAGGGCAGATTTCTTCAGTGAGGTTTGAGAATCTTCAGAATTGGTGTGGATGTTTCAACTTTGAGCATGTTCAACCTTGAGATGAGTAGATTTTAAATACTAAGGGAACTGGGCATGGAGACAGTGACAGAACGTGAAGTTGAGGTCGAGGATTAGCTATGATCATATCAAATAATGGAATAAAGGGCTGAATGGTCAAATCCTCCTCCAATGTTTTTATTTTCTGAATAATGTTTTAGCTGAGTCATGAAGATGAGAATGGAACCTCAGCAAATCACAGCATAATTCCATGTTCTATTGCTGAATGATGATTATATAAATCATTAATTGATTGTCACACGCACCTATAAGCACAGTGAGAAGCTTTATTGTGAGCATTACAGGCAGATCATTGTAAGCAAGGACATACAGATCGTAGAGTGAAATAAACTTGGACAGAGTGAGACATAGAGATTACACTGCTCAGGACAAGGCAAGAAGAACATTAACAAGATTAACATTATTTGAAGTTAGAGAATCCATTCATCAGCCTAATGACAACAGGGAAGAAGCTGTTCTTGAATCTGTTGTTGCCTGACGGAAGAGGTTATAGAAGAGCTTACCGGGATGGGATGAGTCTTTGATGATGATGGCAGCCTTTCCACAAAATGAGAAATATAAATGGAGTCCGTGGATGGAGATTAGTTTCTGTGATGGTGTAGGCTGTACACACATCCTTCTATAGTTTCTTATGTTCCTGGGCAAAGCAGTTGCTGTACCAGGCCATTATGCACCCAGACAGTCTGCTTTCAATGATGCATCTGTAGAAGTTGGTGAGGGTCCTTGTGGACATGCCAAATCTCCTGAGTCGCCTGAGAAAGAAAAGGCTTTGTTGTGCCTTCTTGACTGTCACATCCACTTAGGAAGTCCATGACAAATTGTTGGTTATTATCACTCCTTGGAACTTGATACTCACAACCCTCTCAACCTCCACTCCGTTGATGTAGATAGGGCTTGTTCTCCTTTCTTTCTGAAGTCAATGATCAGTTCTTTAGTTTTGCCAACATTGAGAGAGAGGTTGTTATCATTGTACCACATCACCAAGCCCTCTATCTCCTTTTTGTATTCTGACACATCGTTGTTTGATATCCATGGTGGTGTTGTCAGCAAATTTGTGAATGGCATTCGGTGGGAACTTGGCTGCACAGTCGTGCATATACACGAAGTACAGTAGGGGGCTGAGAACACAATTTATGGGGCTCCAGTATTGAATGTTATGATGGAGAAGTTGCAGTTGTCTATCTTCACTGATTTGCGGTCTATGGATCAGGAAGCTGGGGATGCAGTTGCAGAGGCGGAGCTGAGACCCAAGTCTCAGATTTGAGATCAGTCTGGTAGAGATAATGGTGCTGAAGGCAGAGCTGTAGTTGATGATTAGGAATCTGATGTAGGTGTCTTGTTTTCCAGGAATGAGTGCAGGGCTAGAGAAATGGTGTCTGCTGTGGACTTGTTTTGTTGGTAGGCAAATTGCAGGGGATCGAGGCAGGGCTGGGAGACTAGAGTTGATGAGGGCCGTGACCAGTCTCTCGAAGCATGTCATGTCTATTGAGGCCACATCCACTGGGTACTCATTGAGGCACGTTGCATGTGCTTTCTTCGGTACTGGGATGGAGGTGGTCTTCTTGAAGCATCTGGGGACTTTAGCTTGTAGGAGGGAAAGGTTGAAGATGTCAGTGAATACCTCCACCAGCAGGGTCTAAGAGCATGGGCAGGGCCACCATTCGAGCCTGTCGCTTTCCTTGCATTGACTCCCAGGAAGACTGATCTGACATCTGCAGCAATGACTGAGGGAACATGTGCATCCAGGGCTGTCAAGGCAGGTGACACCGTGCCACTGGCATTCTGCTCGAACCAAGCATAGAAAGCATTGAGCGCATCAGGGAGTGCATCATTCTTAGTGTCACCATGTAAATGGTTGTTAAGTGCTCACATTGATATAAGACACAATTACAGTATGTATTTTTACTTTCAAACTTTACTTCTAGCATGTCAGTTTGTAGCATTTATCTCTGATTGGGAAGATAATTAGTTTAAGACACTACCATCTAATCCTAATTGGAGTGCTGCTTCATCACTGGTCTGTACCAGCAGTTCGGTTGCACATTTAGCATCCCATGGCAGAATGTAGAGATAAGAGTGTTCTCCCAGTGACCTGGCCAACGTTCCTCCCTCAACTCAGACCATTAAATGCCACTTTAGTCATTTATTTTATTCTTGATTCATGGATTTTGCTGTCCACATAATAGTTGCAGCATCTAACTTGTCATTGTTTCATAAGTTATATTATCCTCTTAAAAATATCTATGATGGAATACAGTTCTTTGCTAGTCTTCTACATCTCTGCCAGTTTTCAGTTCTCTGTTATTTGTCTTAATCTGTGTGTCTGTCTCTCTTTCCTGTTGTGCCATTTTCTTTCTCACACTCATGCATTTTTCTCAAGTATAACTGAACATAACATTTTTATTGTTTGTGTCACCTGCCCAGCACAAGGAGAAAGTTGAGAAGTTGAAGAATCAGGCAGAGCAGTTCTGTAACAAGCTGGGGAAATTCCGAATGCCCTTTGCCTGGACTGCAATCCACCTCATGAACATTGTGAGCAGCGCAGGGAGCCTGGAGCGTGATTCCTCAGACTCGGAAAGTGGTGAGAAACAGCATATGGTTCCATTCTGCCCTTTTGAAGCTAATCCCTTACATTGTTGAGTCTGTTAAATGAGATTAGTTAGACGCAAGACAGATTCATATTTACAAGTGGATATTGGTATCAGTATGCATTTTGATATTATCTTTCTAGAAACGATGTTTGTGTTTGCATTTACATTGTGCCTTTGATATTGTAAAATGTCCCATGAGCTTTAAAGGAACATCAGAAATTTGACACTAGGAGATATTAAGACAGGGAACAAGTCTGGACCTACAGTTCCTCTCATACTGGGCAGAATTATTATTGCAAAAACATTTTAGATCCTTAAAATTAACTTGTTTCATGACCAGTCTGATCCCAACTCACATTCCCTATTCAGCGGGCAAGTGTCCAGAGCTTGGTAAATTCTGCTTCACAATGATGGATAGAGCCATTATCAGCAATCTTGAGCATCTAAAAGGAGTTGAGCGAGAAGTTTAGAAGGGAATTCTGGTGCTTAGACCTTAGTGCTGATGTGATGTAAGTCAAGGATGCATAAGGAGCCAGGATTGGATGACTGCAAGTTTTTGATGGTGTTTTCAGAAATGTTAGAAATGAGAAGGAGCAAGCCCCTGGAGAGATCTGAAGATGCAGAATCTCTGACTGTACCTAAATCTTTCCCCTTAGTTTTTCACTGAACCTGTTCAATTTCTGTTCAAGATCCTAAGTATTTCCCATGATCTGCAAACATTGCTTGATTAATGTTGTTCTAAGTCAGGTAACTGGGCGTGTACTGGATTAGTAAACCTACTGTAACCTTGTAACCATAGCATATGCTTCTGTCAAGTTGATTTTACAGCTTCATTCAACTAGAAAATCCAAGTGAGTGAATTTATTACTTTGATGTTAGACTGGCCCAGAATCTTTCACAGAATGGAAAATGGCTTTTGCATGCTCTTATTAAAGCAGAGACTGAAACAATAAAAATGGAATTGAATAAACGTTTGAAAAGCATTCGAGGAAAGGGCAATAGAATAATTAAAGAACTCGACATGAAAAGCTGAAACTTCACAATTGACAAGACTTTTTGTTGTAAACACTAGTTTTAAATGGAAGTGGAGGTGCTGTTTGGTACAATGTTTGACTTATAACAAAGGGAAGTGACTGCTCTTTTTATTATGCTTCCTAACAAGAGCGAAAGGGAACGTGGACTGATCGGAAGAAAAGGACATTGGAGCGGATGAGTATTGGAGAAGATGCCTGCAATTATACGAACTTCCGTCCAGCTACCCTGACTGTCACAAACTTCTTCAAACAGGTAAATGATAAAAAGAAATGTCAAACTCAGAAGAAGTGGTCCAAGGCAAGCAAATGTCATTCATTTGAGGACCTGCAAAGCCATCATTTGCCCACTTGAAGACTGAAGTTCATAAGTTATTTTCTGAATGAACAATCCTGCTTACAAATGATCACAGGTGGTTTCATTATTAGAGTTGAAACATCTTGCAAGGAATACTTGGGCTATGTGAGATTTGAAGATTGCTTGAGATTTCAGTCTTGCTTGGTACAAAACCTGGGAAACAAACACAGAGAATGCTCGAGAGATACAGCTTCTCGCAGTATCTGTGGAGTAAGAAACAGCCACCATATCAAGTCCGGTATAATCTCTCATCAGAACTCACGCCCTCTCCTGTGAAGAGGAGTCACACTTGACTTGAAATAGTGTGTGTGTGTCTCTCTCTCTCTCTCTCTCTCTCTCCACACAGATGAAACATAGATTCTCCTGCTCCTCGGATGCTGCCTGGCCTGCTGTGCTTTTCCAGCACTCCACTTTGATTTTATAGACTGTCTCCTTATGAAATGTTAAAAATCATTCTCAAGTTGGGAGTTTGATATTGGATTGCTGTCCTTTTCTGTTTCATCAGGAAGGGGATCGTTTAAGTGATGAAGACTTGTACAAGTTCCTGGCTGATATGAGAAGGCCCTCATCTGTTCTGCGGAGGCTGCGACCAGTGACCGGTAAATTGTTGAATTCTGAAGCTTAGAAGTGGCAGGGTGAGCGCTGGGATGAGACAAGTGATTGCAATTGCTTTTTGAGGAAGCAGCAAACCAAAGCACTTTGCTACTTTTGTGGAAATGCTTATTATTTAACTTGCTCAACCTGGCATTGACTGATACGAAGTTAAATGTGTACTCCTCTCTTCCTGAGCACCAGCATGACAAATGCTCGTCCTCAGGTAATTTGATTCACTCCATGTGAGGTCAAGAAGTGGCAGAAGGCACCAGATTCAGCAGAGATATTGACATTCTGGCAATAGTTCTGAGAATTTATGCTTCAGAACTAGCCATGCCTGAGCTAAACTGTATCAGTACAGTTATATGGAACATTGAATAATACAGCACAGAACAGGCCCTTCGGCCCAAGATGTTGTGCCGAACATTTGTCCTAGCTTAAGCACCCATCCATGTACCTATCCAATTGCCGCTTAAAGGTTGCCAATGATTCTGACTCTGCCACTCCCACAGGTAGCACATTCCATGTCCCCACCACTCTCTGGGTAAAGAACCTACCCCTGACATCCCCCCTATACCTTCCACCCTTCACCTTAAATTTATGTCCCCTTGTAACACTCTGTTGTACCCGGGGAAAAAGTTTCTGATTGTCTATTCCTCTGATCATCTTATAAACCTCTATCAAGTCACCCCTCATCCTTCGCCGTTCCAATGAGAAAAGGCCTAAAAGTCTCAACCTATCCTCGTACGACCTATTCTCCATTCCAGGCAACATCTTGGTAAATCTTCTCTGCACCCTCTCCAAAGCTTCCACATCTTTCCTAAAGTGAGGCGACCAGAACTGCACACAGTACTCCAAATGTGGCCTAACCAAGGTCCTGTACAGCTGCAACATCACCTCACGACTCTTGAATTCAATCCCTCTGCTAATGAACGTTCATACACCATAGACCTTCTTACAAGCTCTATCCACCTGTGGCAACTTTCAAAGATCTATGAACGACCCCAAGATCCCTCTGCTCCTCCATCTTACTAAGAACCCTACCGTTAAACATGTATTCCGCATTCTTATTTGTCCTTCCAAAGTGGACAACCTCACACTTGACAGGGTTGAACTCCATCTGCCACTCCTCAGCCCAGCTCTGCATCATATCTAAGTCTCTTTGCAGCCAACAACAGCCCTCCTCACTATCCACAACTCCACCAATCTTCATATCATCTTCGTTATGACATGACACTTTGGGAACTTGCTAGGTATATGGTGTTCTATAAAGCAAAACAGTTTTAGTCCAGCCAATTACTGCCCTGTCAGTCATCTCAATTATCAGCAAAGTGATGGGATGTGGAGGAGGAGAAAGTGAGGACTGCAGATGCTGGAGATCAGAGTCAAAAAGTGTGGTGCTGGAAAAGCATAGCCAGTCAGGTAGCATTCGAGGATCAGGAGAATCGATGTTTCGCGCATAGGCTCTTCATCAAAAAGTGATGGACGATGTTAGTGACAATGCCATTAAGTAGTACATAGTCAGCAATAACCTGCTCACTGATACTGAGTTTGGGTTCTGCCAGGATCATTCAATTTCTGACCTTGTTGGTCAGTCTTAGCCTATTTCTGGGCAAAAGAACTAAATTCAAGTGGTGACGAGAGTGAATGCCCTTGTTTCAAAATGTCTTTCCTGGTTCTGGATTCTATCCTAGAGAAAGATGGTGGTGAGCCATCTTTTTTTAACTGCTGCACTCCATTTGGTGCATGTACCCTATCGTGCCATTGGGAAGAGAGTTGTGAGATTTTGTTTCAGTTACTGTGAAAGAGCAGTGTTTTAGTTCCAAGTTAGTATGGTCTGTAGCTTGGAGAGGAACTTGCAAGTGGCAGTGTTTACAGGTATCTCCACCCTTGTTCTTCTAAGTGGCAGAGAGCTCAGATTTGGAAGGACCTTTGGTGAGATGCTGCAGCGTATCTCGCAGATTATACACACTGGAGCCACGGTGCATTGACTGTGAAGAGTGAATGTTTAAGGTATTTGATGTGGTATTAGTCCATCAGTACTGGGAATTTTGGAGTGAACAACTAACTTCTGACTCCCAAAGCAGCCAGGATGCAATTCAGGAGAATGATGGAAAACTGTCCACTTGCCTGGTTGAGGAGAGCTGCAACAATGCTTGTCCCTAACTTTGAACTGTATTGGCCATTCCTTCCCAGCTGCTGAGTTCAGAATCCTGGAACACCCTAACATCACTGTGGATGTTCCACATCAGATTGACTGCATTGGTTTAGAACGGGAGAATCTATAACTTCATGTTTCCTTTGTATCTTTGATTTGCCTATTTATCTTAATAACATGTCTTCTATGTTTATAGCTCAATTAAAGATTGATATATCTCCTGCTCCCGAAAGTCCACACTACTGCCTCTCCCCTGAGTTGCTTCATGTCAAACCATACCCAGATCCTAGAGTCCGCCCAACGAAAGAAATCCTGGAGTTTCCAGCAAGAGAGGTCTATGTGCCCTACACGGCGTACAGGTAACAATCAATCTCAATCATACCACCACCTCAGTGTCAATGCAAGGCGGAAGGCAGGATGGGAGAAGAATCTTCTCTATACTTTATTATTCACTGATGGTGAACTCCTTCGATGTTGTGCTTGCCTCTCAAATTCTCAGGATGTCAAAAAGTCTGCAGGTGTTTGCTGAGCATGTGTGGATTGTAGTACCACTTTAGATTTGAACAGTGACCCTACGTCTAGGTATGTCATTGATTATGAAGTGCATCAAGGTGTGCTGGGGGTATAGAAGTTTCATATTTAAAAACAACGTTCTTTCAGTCTTGTTCCTCTTCAATGGCTGCAAAGAAATTCTCTTTGGGTTTTTTTTTTCCCATTCATTCATGTGACATGGGTGTTGTTGGCGAGACTGGCCATTGCCCCAGTTTCCCTGGTGGTGGTGAACTGCACCTTGACCTGGTGCAGTCCATGTCTCAGCTGCCACGAGCTCTGCAACAGTGAACAAATGGCGATGAGTTTCTCTTGCAGGATGATGTGCGGTTTGGATGGGAACTTTGCAGATGGTAGTATTCCTGTACATCTGCTGCCTTTCACCTTCTAGATGGTAGAGGCCATGGTTATAGAAAGTGCTGTTGAACTAGACTTTACAAGTTGCACATCTTATATATGGTACAGGTCATTGTGCTATAATACATGCTTCGTTAATGTGAAGTCACTGTAATGTGATTGACAAATTGGGGATACTTTCTAAAGTGCAAACTTTTAAAATGTCTGTTTGCTATAACGTGATTACATTGTCAATACTTTAAGTGTGATTTTTATATAATGTGGAGGTGCACAAGAACATAGCCATCATGTTATAGAAGAACTTCCTGTACCCAATGCACAGTGGTAGGTGGAATAAATTTTTTAGCTTGGTAGATGGAATGCTGATCAGTATAAATTGCACTGTCTTGAATGGTGTTGAACTTGTGTGTTGTTGGTCCTGCACAGATCCAGGCAAGTGCAAAATATTCCGTCATGCTTGTGCTTTGTAGATTGTGGACAGGCTTTATCATAATATCAGTGACTTATTGTGGAATTTCCAACCTCTGAGTTGCCCTTGTAGCTACAATTTTTAGATGGATAGTCCAGTTCAGTTTCTGGTCAATGCAGCATTCAAACTGATATGGAACATCATAGGCAGATTGTTACACTCACACCAGCACTTGTATGGCATGAATATTATTTGTTACTTATCAGCTAAGCCTGGATGATGTCCAGGTCTTGCTGTGTATCAACACTAACTGCTTCATTATTTAAGTACTGCAGTTGGGACTGGGCATGGTGCAACTCTCAACTACCATCCCCACCTCTGACCTTGTTTGGAATTGTAGATGCTGTTCTATAATTGGGAAATTCAGATAATTTGCACTCAGCAAGGTCCCAACATCAGCAATGAGTCAGTAATGTTGCTTGAGAGGTATATATTGGACAGAACACAGGGATACGCGAGCTACTCCGAATAATTTCATAGAATCTTTCATGACTACCTCAAGAGGGCAGTCTGGGACTGCTTTTAACATTTCAAACAGAAGATGATATCTCTGACTGCACAATGCTCCCTCAGTCCTTTGGGTAGGAGGTTCCACAAAGGCCCTCTTTCTGCTTGTTAAGGTGAATGTGAAAAATCCTATGGTGCTTTTTGAAAGAAGAGCAGAGAGTTCTTGCCACTGTCCTAGGTCAACATCGATCCTTTATTTGACATTATGGAAACTGATAACCCGGTATTGCGTGACATTTTCTGAAAGCTTATTGTGCACAAATTGCCAACTACTTCCGTACCTGACAACAGCATAGAGATGTACAGCATGGAAACGGACCCTTCGGTCCAACCCGTCCATGCCGACCAGATATCGCAACCCAATCTCGTCCCACATCGCAACCCAATCTCGTCCCACCTGCCAGCACCTGGCCCATATCCCTCCAAACCCTTCCTATTCATATACCCATCCAAATGTCTCTTAAATGTTGCAATTGTACCAGTCTCCACCACATCCTCTGGCAGCTCA
>NC_057717.1:96498166-96533636 GCF_004010195.1 Chiloscyllium plagiosum | reverse complement strand
GCCAGTTCTGTATCCAAATGGCTAGTTCTCCCTGTATTCCATGAGTTCTAACCTTGCTAATCAATCTCCCATGGGGGAAACTTTGTTGAACGCCTTACTGAAGTCCATATAGATCACATCTACTGCTCTGCCCTCGTCAATCTTCTTTGTTACTTCAAAAAATTCAAGTTTGTGAGACATGATTTCCCACACACAAAGCCAGTCCTTGCCTTTCCAAATACATGTACATCCTGTCCCTCAAGATTCCCTCCAACAACTTGCCCACCACCGAGGTCAGGCTCACCGGTCTGTAGTTCCCTGGCTTGTCTTCACCGCCCTTCTTAAACAGTGGCACCACGTTTGCCAGTCTCCAGTCTTCTGGCACCTCACCAGTGACTATCGATGATACAAATATCTCAGCAAGAGGCCCAGCAATCACTTCTCTAGCTTCCCACAGAGTTCTCGGGTACACCTGATCAGGTCCTGGGGATTTATCCACCTTTAACCGTTTGAAGACATCGAGCACTTCCTCCTCTGTAATCTGGACATTTTGCAAGATGTGATGTTCTGGGGTCAGGTAGTTGCTACATAAATACACGTTTGTTTTCTTTTTCAATCCTGAACTGGTGACTCAGTCTGGAATTTGTGTGAAACGCTACATCAGTGTGAACACTGCCTGCTTCAGGGTCAGAACTGAACAAAAGTTGAGACAAAGGTAGCAACTTCTGAGGTTGCAACTGCAGAAAGGTTTTGTGGTGTACTGTAGATATTTTCTAAGCAACTGATTCAGAGATGTTATTACACACCTCTGGAGGAGGTGGGATTTGAACCTGTGCCTCCTCGTTCAGAGGTAGGGGCACTACCAGTGTGTCACAAGAAGCCTTTTTTGAGGTGTATTATACTCATAGTCACAGGATTCAGATGATTTGTGGAAATGAACATTGTTGGAATAAGGTAAAACTGGCATTCGGCCTCTAGAAGTCCTCAGTTTAGTTAGAGTGCCACCTTGCAGCAGAAGGTGAATGTTTGAACTTTTCTAAGTTTTCCTGAAGATGAACTTTAGCTTCTCTTTGGAAATAGTGAAAATTAATGAGCTCGGTCTTCTTGAAATGGGACATCCTGCAACCTATTGGAGTTTTCTCCTCCACCCTTAGCACAAAAGATCTGAACATCATTTTCAGAAAGTATACGCTGATTGTGTGTGCTGCAAGTGTTGTGACATCTGGGAATTCAATGAGTGGCAGGCTCAACAGTGGATGTCCTTATTTGATGAGAATTAAGGTTTGAGAAAGAGATGAATGTCTGAATAGGAAATCTGAACCACATCGGGTGATGAAAGATTAATTCAGAGGTTAAAAAGATTTGATAAGCAAAATGTGCTCAAAAATTGGCTTTTTCAAAAATAAATCTTTATTTACAATTGAAGAAATGAGATGCCATAGTTTTCTCGGCTGGTGAGATTGATTGGCATGTTGTTAAAAGGATATTTGCACTGCTGTTTACCGGATGTAACTTTTTGTGGTGAGTTTAATGGGCAATTAATGCGTCAATCCATGACATTCTGAAGAGTAACTGGGATGCTTGGAGTGAAATGTAGCTTGTGCAAGGAGACATTGGAACTGTATTTATCTATGCATGTTCTGGAGATTTGCAACTCATGGTATAACTTTTAAACCCCTAATTGGCTGGCCAGTTTTCACATGAAATAATCCTGCCTGTTAATTCCCTATTGTCATCCTAACACAATGTGAAAATGCTGTTTAAGAAAAGTATCACTAGCAAAAGTTGACTTTATTTGAATTTAGTTTTGGTCTAAAATACAACCGGGTATGATTATTTTTGATATTGCTACAAAAGACTGGTGCATTTCCGTAAGTTAAGAAAGTCTGTAAGAAACAAGGTAATCATCAGTATGTGTGGGGTAGCTTAAAACTTTTGCAAAGGTATAAAACAGAAATATTAGAACCAGCAGCAGGATTAACTTCCCTGTTCTGATTAATTACTGCTAAACCTAAAATCTGGTGGGTATTTATAAAAGTGTTTGTTTTAACACATATTCCAGTAATTGCTAATGAAACACATGTTTTGTGTGTCTGTCTTTTTAATTGGCCTTCTCTGCAGATCTGGGTTAACACGGTGCCAAGGGTAGTGTTTGTTTTGGGTGCGATACATATTGTACTGGAATCCTTCAGGCAGTGTGAGCAATGCCAGCTGTTGGAGCAGATGCAACACAGACTTGTTCCTGTGCATTTTCTTAAGGTTGGAAGTGATGGTGTGGGCTCCCGTAAATGTTCCTGCTCCAATGTACAGCATTTAAAGTATCCTCAAGATAATTAATGAGAGTTATTAGCATTTTCCTGCGTGCAAAGTGATTTAACTACTGAATTTTCAATGATGATGTATAATGTGGTGTTTACTAATACATTAAAACTGTTTATAAGGGAGCTTTCCTTATTCATTACTGAACACTTGTTTCTCAAAGTACATACTCTAACCTATTTCCTATCAGAAACAAATTCAGAGAATTTTACCTTTTAAGAGATTTACTCCTTTGAACCATATTAATGTTTGCTTCAGAACATGTCAGGATTACACTTTGGTATGGTGATGGTTTTGAGCATCCAGGTATATGGATCATTAAAATGATGTAAAGACGTAAAGAAAATAATTGATGGGAAAATGGAATACTGGCCATTATATCAAAAAGACTAGAATGCTAGTGGTGAAGTCATAATTCAGCTGCACAAAGCCTTACCTGGAGTACTGTGATTTATGCTATGCACCACATAGCGAATTTTGAGAAGATTTGTAGCTCAGGTTGAGGTTTTGGATGTAGGTTTGCTCACTGACCTGGAAGGTTCATGTCCAGACGTTTTGTCACATGTGCACCATATGTTAGAAAGGATATATTGGCCTTGGTAGAAATCAGCATGTATTTAACAGAATGATCTTTGACAACAAAAATCAAATTGCAAGGCAAGATTGTACAAAGTAGGGTTGTACTGTTGGAATCTGGAAGATTCATAGGTAATTTGATTGAAAAGTTAAAGACATTAACAGGAATAAAATCAGGTAAGATCGTGAGAGGCATTGATCGGGTGAATGCACTCAGTCTTTTCTCCAGGGTTGGGGAATCAAGGACTAGAGGGCATCAGTTTAAGGTTAGAGGGGAAAGAATAGAAAGGAGCCTGATGGGCAGCTTTTTTTTTTACACAGAGGGTGGTACACATATGGAAGGCAGGCATTAACAGCAAGGAAATGGGGTTAGTTCGGATTAACATTTTAGTTGGCATGGACCAGTTTGGGCCAAAGGGCCTGTCTCCGTGCTGCAGGACTGTATGACTTTATGACCAGGTAAATACAAACTATTTCTGCTGGTTGATGAGTCTAGGACTATAGTCTTTAAAAATGTTCGGGAGAGAAATCAGGGATTCTTTGATCATGCAAAGGATGATATAAGGTCATAACTTTTCTTCTGCAAGGGCTATTTGGTTGCAAGCCAATTGCTAATTTTAGATCTAAGGTTTATAGGTTTTTGGCCTCAAGGCATGAAGGGATATGGAATTATGTTGCAGATCAGTCCTGATCTCATTCATTCATAGAACATGCTTGAGGGGCTAACTGGCCTCCTTCTCTTCCTATGACATAATTCAAATAGAATCTTTCTGTCGAGAAAAATAACAAAAAGAGACTGATTATGTTTGAGACTGTCATTCATTCTTGGGGCATGATTGTAATAAGGAAATACTTATGTCAGACAATGCCATATTGTTAGTTTTCACAGTATAGTTTCACCATGCCTGCTATGCATTGTTTCATTCGGGAGAGTGATTATTAAAAGGCATTTCTTGGAGCTGAGGTTAAGGCCGTACTCTTCAACCTGTCAAAACAAAAGCTAGTCAGTGGGCACAGAGCCAACCGGAGCAATCTGGTGGACATGTTTTGTACAAAAGACATCAGTTGGTTGCCAGGGTGCTATTTGTGTTGAGTTTCCACACTGACAAACAGTGTCACATTGAGTCTTTGCTGCTGTGTGTACAGTCACGTCCCAAGAATGAGTTAGAATGACATCCTCAAACACAAGCTCAGCTCTTCATTTATTCTTCCTCTATTATTCTTGCTAATACAATTCTGATTGATTTATGCCTTCATTGTTGTCATGACTTGTTATTGACATGACCAGTTTTCAGCAACTAGCTTGTAATTCATGGTGTGAGGCAGGTATGTTGTGTGTTGTTGCTATTTCAGAACTTGGGTTCTAAAGTGGAGATAAGATGTATATTAGTTTTCAGTTCTGTAAAGATATGTTGTGTTTTTTTTAAAAGAGGTCTGGAACTTATTGTGAATTGAATTTTTTTTTAAAAAGCTTATCCAGGAAATCATGTGACTTTAGCTAAATGAACAGAAAGCAGAGATCTCCTCAGGTTGCTTGAGTTTCACAGCACAGACTGAGAAATGGTACCTCAGAAACTGATTCATTTAGGCTAAAGCAAGTTTATTCAGAGGTTAAAAACCAAAAGAACTGCAGATGCTGGAAATCAGAAACAAAAATGTAAACTGCTGGAAAAACTCAGCAAGTCTGGCAGCATCTGTGGAGAGAAGTCAGAATTAACATCCAGTGACCCTTCATCAGAACTGATCATTCAGAGGGAAGTAAGTTGATTCAGAGAGAAGAGGTCCTTCACAACCCAAGCTGCAGGGGCTAGGGAAGATAAAACCATTGTGCTTCTCAAAAAATGGTAGAAGCAGATGCCTGTGGGAGTATCAGAGAGAGAGCTATCCTACATGGCTGTTGAAGGTATGATGTTAAGGAACCCATGTTAAATAATAAAATGAGCAGAGCTGACAGCTATTTAAAGATCTTGGAAAGAAACATTAACAGAAGAAAATAGCATGGAGTCAATCAAAATTTGTTAAAAAGAAACTAATTATAATCATACGAACTGAACAAGAAGCTTTTAACATGGAGACAAGGGTGACCACTGAGGTTTGGGTGTTTGTAAGATTGTTGTTCTAGTAATAGGATTCTGTCTTTGTTTCAGATATTTATAATGAGTGTGTTTCACATAGGTTTTGAACAGTGAAATACACTTAAAGTTTTTCTTTTGAGTAAAAACCTTAATGTTCTTTTGTTTAAAATATGTTTGAGGCCTCATGTGAATGTGATCAATGAACAATCTCCATGGTAAACAGAAAAATTAAACTTATGACCTGTCAAGCCAGTTCTCACTCTGGGATCCAGTATTACTATCAATTGGAATCATTGCCTACAGAAGGAATAGGTTTTTAACTGCATTCAAGCTTAATTTCTGCTACAGAAAGAGGAGTTTCTTGTGGGAAAAAGTCAAAGATTTGGGTTGATACTTAGTAAATTGATGCAGATAGTTCCATTCGGCAGCAGCTGCAGCCTGATTTCAGCAATGGGGCTCCAACAGGTTGGCCCTTGCATGGAAATAAGAACCTTGTGTATGTTTTGGGGCAGTTTCTAACTCCTGAACCTGGGCCTTCACCAGTATGCTGCTTGGTGCACTATCAAGTGTCTGCACCAACTTCACATGCTGAATAGGCATCTGTTTTATAGTTGTAAAACTGGCATAATTAAATTTATATATCGAATGGCTTTGCGGATCTTGGGTTTTAGATTACTTACTTACAGTGTGGAAACAGGCCCTTCGGCCCAACAAGTCCACACCGACCCGCCGAAGCGCAACCCACCCATACCTCTACATTTTTAACTGAAGCAGATTATGACTCTTCCAAGACTGGATCTGGGAGGCATGGTGTAACATCATGGGTAGTGGAGGGGTGAACATATGTGGTTTAGAGCTCAAGCTAAGTATTGATACAGTACCATGGGAGCTTAATTGTGACTTCAGGTGGCATTATCTATAAGTCATGTACAGATGAGGAAAGGGCCAAAGGTAGATCCCTAGTGGGTTGTACTACATGTTAGAAGAGAACCTGTTGCTGGAGCTGAATGTGTCAAAGCAGCAAGGATTTTGACTTGATTTATTATTGCTACATGTACCTAAGTAAAGTAAAAAGTTGTGTTTTGCATACAGTGTAGCAGATTATAAACATACAAAGACACAAAGATCATAAGGTGATTGAACAGTGTGAGAAATACAAAGTTATGGCTGCAAAGAAGGTGCAAAAAAAAATCAACATCAGATTTGAAATTTGAGAGATCCATTCAGAAGTCTAATAACAATGGTAAACTCCCAGCATGTTGATAGTGGAGGATTCAGTGACAGTAATGCTATTTAATGTCATAGAGATGTACAGCATGGAAACCGACCTTTCAGTCCAACCCGTCCGTGCTGACCAGCTATCCTTACCTAATCTAGTGCCATTTGCCAGCACTTGGCCCATTTCCCTCTAACCCCTTCCTATTCATATACCCATCAAGTGGTATAGTGGTGAGCAAAGCTGCGTTCCAAATATTAAGGGGAAAAGGTTGGATTTCCTCTTGTTGAAGTTGGTCTTTGTCCATGACTTGTGTAGTGTGAAGGGTGCATCTCAAATTTGAGAACTCCCAGGGCACCTTCCTCCCTACTGTTAGATCACTGTGGCATTGCCCTATGGTTGGTCTCTTCTCTAAGTTGGACAGGACATGCCTAGGGATGGTGATGTTGGCTTCTGGGACATTGTCTGTAAGATTGTATGAGAAAGACTATGTTAGATTGTTATGTTACTCCTCTGTAGTCTGCAGCTTTCTCCATTTTGATACAAGATTCACTTTGTTAGTAAGAAGTACTTTGCAGGCTTGACAGGACTGTGTGTGCTGTTGTTTCCAGCTGGGTAGTCCGTCTAGTTTTATTCCCTTTATCAGATTTTTTTTATAGCAGTTAGATACAACAGGGTGACATGCTAAGGCACTTCATTGTGGAGTCAACCACATTGTTCTGGATCTGGAGCCAAATGTTGACCAGACCAGTTAATGATGGCAGGATTTCCTTCCCTAAAATATAATCATGAACCAGGTAGCCTTTCATGACAATTGTTGTATGGTACCATTTGAATAGCTTTTAATTCCAGATTTCTGAATTGAATTGAATTCAAATTTCAACATCTGGCATGGTGGGATTCAGATTCCAGAACATGTCGTTAAACTTTATTTTCGAGATTACTCGTCCAGTGACAATGCCATTGCACTCTTGCCAGAGATAGGGATCAGAAAGAAAGGTGCAATAGTTGAGGGATGCTTGAATCAACTAATACGATGGATCTGGAGGGGAAGTTGACAATCAGCATTTTGGAGGAAATGGTTTCAAGGACCAGTCTTCATGGGCAAGACCCAAGGACAGATAAGAGTGAAGCTCGGGAAAGCTGTGGGTTCAGGGCTCAGGTAGGAAAGCAATGAGGTGAGAGTTGTCTAGGTCTTTGAAAAAAGAGAAGTAGAAGACACAGCAAAAAGAATGGTTTCAAGTCACATGAATTTTTAATTGGAATTTACTGTAATGGAGTTACTGTTGGACTTATTTTATTTCTGTGTTTGATCCACTGAGTAAAATTGCTTGCTTCGTTCATGTTCCTTGTTTTCTGTCTCTTCAGTAGATTACTATGAATGATTCTGGTAGTTAAATAAGAGTAGTTGAACCTGTCATGCCTCTGACTGAGAGACTGCAACCAAGTACCACAAGTGAAGGGAACTGGAAAAATAAGTGATATCCAGTGGGCCAGGAGATTGCCAGAATTCTTGGAGCATTGCAGAAATTTGAGTGGCCAGATCATTGCCAGAATTCTTAGAGCATTACAGAATCAAAATATAGCACTGAATTGATCTAGCCAGACCAGCATTCAATAAACATATGATATACACTGTTCTATTTCTCAGTTCTTCACTGAAACTTTTCTATCCAGCATTTTCTTTATTGTCAACACTGCTGATCTCTATTTTGGTGTATTGAGAATTCTGATTGCTTTGAGTTTTTGATCTAAGATGTCAGGTAAAACCAAGCTTCCAAATTTTAAAAGGCACTATGTTCTATGAGTGATTCAAGTGACAGCCAGTTGACTGCTTTAACTGAGGTGCTGTTCCATTTTTGATGTTTCTTCATTCTTTTTGCTATTCAGATAATGACTTGCTTCCATGGATATGTCTTGTTTCCCATATCTTTGAGAGTTTGCAGCTACTGTTATCTGTGGGTATATTTATGACATAGCAAAATTAATGGGTCACTGTAAGTCTGGCTCACGACTTATGTGTTATCTACACTCTTCATCTGTGACATTTTCCCTTTCAGGAATCTACTGTACGTCTACCCGCAGAGTTTAAATTTCAGCAGCCGTCAGGGGTCTGTGCGGAACATTACAGTGAAGGTCCAGTTTATGGCAGGCGAGGACCCCAACACTGCCATGCCGGTGAGAAATGCCTTGTATTAAAGTGGGGATCTTAGCAATTACCTTCCTGAAACAGATGCAAATGCCATACCTGGTATTATATATATCTCAAAGTCATGTAGTTCTTGTTTGTTGTTGAGAAGCCCAAGAGAAAGGTGCACAATAGAACACCATCACAGTGGCTCAAGGTAATGTAAGGTAAATCAGAAAGAGAGCTATCAAGATTGGGTTCTATAGAAATGGAAAAAACAGCAGTAGACATACAGACCATTCAGAGTTGAAGGGTGTCGTGCTGGAAAAGCACAGCCAGTCAGGCAGCATCCGAGGAGCAGGAAAGTTGAAGTTTCGACCATAAGCTGCTCATCAGCCCTTCAAGCCACCTCCAGCATTCAATATGATCATGGCTGATCATTCAACTCAACTCTGTTCCTGTTTCTCCCCATACAGCTTGCTCCTTTTGGCTCTAAGAACTAACTGTTTCTTGAAAACATTAAATGCTTTGGCCTCAACCACTTCCAGTGGCAGGGCATTCCACTACTCAGTGGGTAAAGAAATTTCTGCTTATTTTAGTCCTAAATTGTCTACCCATGTCATTAAGCTGTGACTCCTGGTTCCAAAAGCCAGAGTACCCTTTGAGGAAGAAAGAAGAAAATGGTATGTTTCTTTGTGTGCTTACTAAATTAGAAATGCAGTAACTGTCGTACTGCAAAGAGCTGCAATCATATTTCAGTTCTGCAAAGTCCCACACATAGCAAGGTGGTAAATCTATTTTGATGGTCTTGAGATAGACTCGGATTATATCCTGGATACTACCGTTGAGTATCCAGCAGTCTTTGAAGTTCAGCACAACTGGGAATACAGGTTGCATCTGGGGCAGCACAGTTAAGTCTCAATTTAACTATCAGGAAGAGGAATTTACAGCTCAAAAGAAGGAGAGCAGATGTTTCAAGAACAACAGGATAATAAAAGTAATGAAGTACATGTAGAAGGTATTGGAAGCCAGAGTGAAATCAGCTTTTTGTTATATACAGCTCAATGTGAAAACTTTGAGAGAATGGGAGCATACTTGCAAGAGTTAATTCTTCTTTGGAGTTTTAAATATTATTTGGGGAGAGAATTTTCCTTTCTTGTCAGACGCTTAAGTCGACATGACATGAACCCCCAGAGTCTATTCCAAGTCAGAGTGTTCCTTTTCACAGGTTTATAGTCTAACAGCTCTTGATACTGAGAGTTATATGATTGATTTTTCACTCTGTTTCTACGTTTATGAACAATAAATACGTGATGTGAAGTACACACTGTGCCTCTTGTCATGCCAAAGTGTATGAAAGAACAAAAAAATTGATGGTTTGAGGCAATTACAGCAGTTTTAGATAGCTGTGTGGGTGAGACAGCAAATGTAGATCATGCTCAATATAGTGGAAGTGAATGAGGCAGCTCAATTTTTGCAAGAGCTAAATGGACATGTGCATCAAAAGCTGTCTTTCTCTTCAAATGCTTCTTGTACAACTCTGGATTTCTTCATTTCACGTTACTGATTTCTTTCTGAGGCTGCAGCCTTTGAACTGGTCCACAGCTCGGTGGTCACTCAATACTGTACGTTGTTGTACTATGTATGTGAAGTGAGTGAGTGTTGTCTTGATACTTGTCCATTACATGACTCATGACTAAGCTCAGCCCAATTTTTGCTTGGTATTCTCACGTGCAGGCTCTCACACCCTTCCACTCCCACCCACTCCCCCTCTCACGCACACCCTTTTCAATACTCTATAGTATTTAGTCACTCAACCCCATTCCATACTTCATTCTTTCCATGAGTCCCATTTACTGCTTCCTCCCCCTCCCCGCCCAAGTTCTGACTAGTTAATTACCAATTATCTGAAAGTCGCCATTATTGATAGCTCTCTTTGCTCAAACATAATCACTCTTATTTTCAGAATAACTCCTTCAAAGTGCCACATTTGGCCTTTTGTTAACCTCCGTGGCTATCCACTCTCATCCTGCATGAACTGCCAAATGATAGGAAGAACCTCATCTGTGCTAAATGTTGCTTAACCATTATTCCTTTCTTCTTTATTGTAAGATGGGCTTATTCTACTCCAATACATCACATTTTAAATACTTGTCTCTGTCTTTAAATCCCTTTACAGCTTTGCCCCCACTCCAATCTGTAACCTGCTCCACCCTTGCATTCACTTGATCCTTTGACAATCCAGGCACTTCTGTTCTTTAATTTTCAGGAGCAAGCCCATCAAAATGCTTGATTCAAGAACACCATAAATAGGAGCAGCTGTACATGATATGGCCTATCAAGCCTACTCCACCAATTAATATGATCATGGTTGATCTTTGGTCTCTATTCCAATTTCTTACCCACTCCCCATATTCATTACCCCCACAAGACCATAAATCTGTCTAAATATACTTGATAATGCAACAACTTCACCCCTCTGAGCTGGAGCATTCCATGGATCCTCAGCTCTTTTAGTGAAGTTAGAAATAATGGGTCCCTTATTCTGTTCACAACTTGCCATTTGAACTATGCGTGGTTTAGATTCTGTTGTCCATTGTGTATCAGTCAGTGCTTCTCTAGCCCAGCACGATCACTGACCATTTGTTTCTTCTATATAAATGCAGGTTATCTTTGGGAAGTCTAGCTGTGCGGAATTTTCAAAAGAAGCATACTCTGCTGTGGTGTATCACAACAAGTGAGTTATTAAAGACTGGTCTCAGCAGAGCCTTAAGAGTTCAGTGCATGTTTTACTTTGCTCTTCGATGGGATGTAGCTTCACTGGTTAGACCAGTATTTATTGTCCATCCAATTGTCCTTGAATCAAGTTATTTGCTAGCTGGATGGCATTATGACAATTGTTATATCATCGCCGTTAAATTAGCGTGTATTTTCAGATTTTTGTTTATTGAATTCAGATTTCATCATCCACTTTGGTGGGATTCAACCCCACATCCCCAAGAACTTTTGTCTGGGATTCTGGATAGCTACTCAAGTAGCATTACCATGATGCCACCATCTTCCTCAGAGAATTATTTCTTCATATTGTATTTCAGCCTGTACACATTCTGCTATTTTTTTCTGAGTAAATGCATTCTTCCTTCATGGTGCTAGCCTGCTTCTAGAGTTTGTCAGTGCCACTTTGCAAGAAAGTTTTCTCCTGAGTGATAGGCTTTGGCAGCTGACTATGGCAATGAAAATGCATGTGTGCTCCCACACAACTCAAAACAAATCTCTTTTAACCTGTGCACTGCTATAAACTGGCATTTGTCTGAAATCCTGCAGCAACACCGTGAGCTTAAACAAAAAATGGCTTCTGTCAGCTATTGCAGTGCAGTCACATATGGGCAATCTGAACTGTGTTGATAAAAGGCTTGAAGTGTGACCTGCTGCCTTCAACTGAGAGGCTGAAATAAAAAGTTGAAGCAGTAAAACTGGCAATGCTAACAATACCGCCTGCAGCTTTGACATAAAGCCTGTCTTGTCTAAAGTGGTTTCCCTGGGTTCAATGTAATCCCAAAAGCTCAATTATCACTTGCTGTCTACTCTCTATTACTCTGTACGCATTCATTCAGTGCTAATTAGTAGACTTACTTCATGATAATAAAATGATAACTGAACAATGAAAACTTACATGAAGAAAGCAAGGCACAGAAATTAATCAAGTGACGAGACTTGCAGACGAAAATAACTTGAAATAAAAAAACTTGAAGCAGACTATGAGATTGTTGGAACTTTTATTTTATTCTTTTCCTGATGGTGCAACCATCTCATTACTAGGGAAATACTTCTCCAGGTCAAAATGTTCATTTCTTACAGAGAGTCTAAATTATGACAGCCAGCAAGCTATTCAGCTAACAGAGCCAGAGTTCAGTCCAACTCTGTCCATATCCACTGACCACATGCAAACACGTCTAAAAAAGCGATTGGACAGCAATGAGGAATGGCACTTTTCAAGTGGCTGACTCTTACACAAAGTTCGGTGTGTAATTGAACTATCCACTAAGCTAATGAAGGAGTTAAGCCCGTCTTCATTAAGTAGCTGATGGGAAGTGAAACATTTTTCGAAGTAGTGGAATGAATTTGGAGGAGGTAGTAGTAATTGTATATGTATAATGACTGGAGAGCTCTGCTGCCTTTATTTGTGACATACTGTGTGACCTTTGCAGATCGCCAGAGTTTTACGAGGAAGTAAAAATGAAGATACCAGCAAACCTAACAGATAACCATCACCTGCTCTTCACTTTCTACCACATTAGCTGTCAGCAGAAACCCAGTGCATCATTGGAGACACCAGTTGGCTACACAGTGAGTAACAGTGAATTGATAAATTGATCGCTGTGGTTTCCAGGTTACCACTCCCTTCCCCACCAAAACTCAGTGACAGCAGTGTGTATCACCAATAAGATACACTAAAAAGTTCACCAAGGCTCCTAAGACAGCACCTTCCAACCCCATGGCCATTTTCATCTCTGGGGACAAGGGCAGCAGATACATGGGAACGCCATCCCTTGCATGTTCCTCTCAGAACCACTGAAGATCTTAACATGGAAATATTCACTGTTCCTTTAGTGTGGCTGGGTATGATCCTGGAATCCCCTCCCTGATTGTATTGTGGTCTATCTAAGGCTGATGGACTGCAGTAGTTCCAGTAGACAGCTCACAACAACCTTCTCAAGGGTAACTAGGGATTTGCAATAAATGCTGGTACAGCCAACAATACCGACATACCATGAATGATTTTAAACAAAATTGTAACAGATTAAACTGAATTTAATAAGCTTCTTGCAATCATGCAGTAGACTATAATTATAAACAAACAAAACAAAATTAAAATGCAGGTCATCAATTATAAGGTACCATGTTTCAGTGTTGCAAAGAGAAGCTATCTATAGTTTCAAGCATGTATTCCTGGATAATTATTCAATACTGTACATCAATAATGTTACTTGATTCTTTGGGTAAGACGTGGCACTTTTTGTTTTAAGTGTTCTCGTTTGTCTGGTTTCCTTTTCTACTGGGAATGCACCTTTGCTCCCTGGAGCGACATGACTCTTTGCAGTGGGTATAGTCATCTCTATTGGAAACTGATGTGGAGATGCCTGGCCCGAGTGTGTGTACTGGATAGGTACGCTTCTCCAGCAGGCATGTGTAGAGACACTGATCTGGTGTCCTACATCTGACCTAAAGTAGGTCTAGGTTTCCCTAGTAGGTAAAGTAGGTAGCGACTGTGGTTGAAGATGGAGGAGTGCATCAGCAGTGGTTGAAGTCAGAGGATTGTAGCAACTTGTCAGTCACTTTAATTCAGCTCTTTCCTGTCATTAGTTCCTCTGAATCTCATGATGGTGGTGATAAATTCAGTGTTTCGAGGTGATGAAGGTTGCTGACAACTAACCAAATTCTAATCTTGTAACCCATTCATTTAGTGGATCCCCTTGATGCAACACGGCCGTCTCCGAACTGGGCCATTCAGCCTCCCAGTGTCAGTGGACAAGCCACCTCCCAGTTACTCAGTGCTCACTCCCGATGTAAGTATAATCTAAGCAATATATTGCTCCAGCCCTAATTTAAATATAATCTAAGTAATACATTGCTTCATCCTTCTGTGTTTTTAACTGCTTCCTTATCCTTTGCCACTATACTGCATTCTGTTTTGAAATAATGACTCATTGCTCCATCTCCTCAAAGATCTGTCTCTTAACCCTTAAAGTCAGTCTGCCCTTCTTCCTGCACATTATGGTTTGCAAACTCAAGGATGATGTCCCTGAATTGCTAATTCTTTATTTTCCTCCATCTCAGCAAAGTCAAAGTTATGAACCTCGATTATTACCTTTTTAGTTTTCATTGCAAGTGGAACTATTCAGGGTTTAATAAAGCTCAGGTTCTGGGCTTGCTAGACTCAATTTGGCAAGTGTGAAATTGAGTACTTGAAATTTTTGGTGAGAAAATAAACCATTGGAGCTGAATTTTCAATTTTAAGATTTAAAACACCATTACATTTTCCATAGTTTGTAAATGAGAGCTGACCTAATGATATTGTAGAATCTTGTTCAGTGAGAGTAGACAGCACCCTCAAAATCCTCTCATTTATTTTCCCAACCAAATTCAATTTACACATTAATGCATCAGTCTGGCAAGGGCATGTGACAGCGTTGCCATAGCTACAGTGAATTTTCTCAAAATCAAACTGTGTCATTATTGGGCACTAGTTCTGTCTGTACACTTTCAGGAGTTTTCCTAATGAACCACAATTTTTTTTTTGTGAAATTGTTCCAATATTTAATCTGTGTGCAGTGATGTTTTCACAATGTTTTAGCTGGCTGAATGCACTCTACCAGATGAATTTCACTACATTGTGTTAGTTGGACATCTTTGGGCTTCGAACTTGCTTGATTCCTAATACGTGTTCTGAGGCCTCTGAGAAATGCTCTTGATCAAATCTGTACAGTTATAATTGTTTTCTTTTCAATTTATCTTCTCAATAGGTCCAACTGCCTGGAATGAAGTGGGTTGACAACCACAAAGGAGTTTTTAATGTCGAAGTATTGGCAGCATCATCAGTTCATACCCAGGTACATTCACCTTGTTTGGATGAACCTGCATCCTGCCAGCTCTTCTTCACATTCTAGCATAGCTCAGATCTCATTAAAAGACGCAATATGGTTAGAAATCTCTGGCTCACCAGTCGGTTTAGCTGATCTGTCGCAAAGTTGTAAATACATACAATTGTGAATCACCAAGAGAGCAACAGAATAAATGTCAGACCATTGTGCTGCTTTATAACAAGGTTATTGAAGAGTTTCTAAGGCAATGCTGACACATAAAATCCTCTGACTGAAGATTACCATTACTGTACTCCTGGCAGCTAAAAACTGTAAGTCATCAAGATCACTCAGATATACGTTTACTATTCTCCCAACTGGCCCTCGCAACCCAGCTGGGAACCTGCCCTACAATCATCTTCAAATGTTTATTTAGCCTTGGGCTGAAAGTACAAACATCACAGTCTGGATTGTCTGAAAAGGTGCTCTTAGTATTTTCACCGAGAATTGAAAGCAGAACTCAAGGGCTAATTGGCAAAGGAACATTGCAGATATGAGCAAATGGATCATCCTATTTATGCAGCAAATTATAATCTGGGATGCATTGCCTGAAGTGGTGGTGGATTAATCTTAAAAATTGGATACATATTTGAAGAGGAATCATTTGCGGGACTTTGGGGAAAGATTAGAGGAGTGGAACTTATTGGATAGCTCCTTCAAAGAGATGTCAGGGCCAGTGGCATGGCCAACCTTCTGTGATATGCATCTTGGGGAGGAGTGTATCTGAAATTTGTCTGAATTTATGATCCGTTTACATTTTCAAGCACTCTAACTTCAGATTTGAAATTGAACTTTCACGCCATGCCTTTCACGACCAGAGCTTCCAAGAAGCTTAGACTCCAGGAACTCTGTCATAAAATCATAGACTGTTACGGCATGAAAGAAGACCTCTCAGCCCATCAAGACTGTGCTAGCTGTTTCAAATATAAGACCCATCAGTTATGCTTCCCAATATCTTCAATTTGTTTCTCCTTCAATTATTTATTTGATTCCTCTTTGAAGACTACAGTCTGTATCTGTTCAAAATGTGCAATAATCTTGTACTTCTCAAATTTGAGAAGTGTTTTAATATCAGCTCCACAGAAAGGCAAAGCTTATTGTCTAGATGTCTTCCCTTCCTCAGCTTTATTGTCTCAATGTTGATGGCACACTATAGCACATGCCTCTGAGTTCCAGTTATTTTGATGTTTCCTAACCTCCAGTTGTGTGGAATTCTGCCTGCTTTTACTCTTCCTTTCATTGTCCTGCATTTGCCCTTGAACTTTCACCTGGTATTCTCAACAGAAGATATTTGCACCTTTGGTATTCTGTACAACCCAGGGGATTGCTGGATACACTTTTAGGCTGTACAGTCAACATGGGCCAGGACAGTTAGGTTAGTGAAGAGAAAACTGACCAAGACCTATCATCTGCTGTTCTCTGTTGAACGTACATGTGCAAAAACAGCAACGGATTTCCTGTGTTGACCCCCAAAGTTAAATAGTCTGTCAACATTCATACCGACATTGGTTCACCAGATGGTAGTAGGCATTTGTGAACCCTATCCTGAATCTTTGCTAGATGAGGGAAGAATTTAAATTTGGGGCTGAGAGAGGGAAGAGAGAAATACACATGTCGAGGTTGTTGAGCACCAGAATAATAATACCTGAAACTCAGATTTTCTAATCTGTTGTAGGGAGTGCTGAGCAAAGTGCATTCAAAAGGACAAAGGGTATTATTTCAGAAATTCTTGTCTAACCAGTGATTCTCTCTTGTCCTTAGGACCAATTTCTGGATAAGTTTTTCACTCTGGTGCACGTGCTGGAGGAATACTCATTCCCTTTTCGGCTGAAGGATGTCATAATCTCTGAGAATAACGTGGAAACGGAGTTGAAAGCCAGTATAACCAACTTGCGATCAGCACGGATGGAGCCTCTGCTCCGATTTGTGCACCATGTCCTCAACAAACTCATCCTCTTAATCGTCCGGCCTCCAGTTATCAATGGACAAATCGGTACGAGCAGACATTGTCTCCACAGAAAACAAACTGTTTATTCTTTTCAGCTGCTCTTAGTGTATTCTACAAGGTTTGGAAAGTGGCAAGAAAATTAGGTTTTTTGGTAACTATTATTCAGATTGGTTTTTTTTCCCCTACATTCGAGTTATGTCAAGTTAGACAACGTTACTCATTCGATGGCTGTGACCTGGTGGAGGAATTCTTAACCTGTGTTTCTTTATATTCACCTCCGCAGTTTGGTTGTTCTACTATTCTCCATCGCTGTGCTCAATGGCTAACAGCAAGTGAACATCAGCTGGGCATTGATTCAAAATACCAGTGTTCCACTGGCACTGCATGGCGAGTCCTTTTGAACACTAGGTCATGCAAGATGTCTCCTTTAGGGAAACTGGCAATATCTGTAGCATAGGCCCTAATCTAATCTTTTCTCCACTTCTCGTGCAACAGAATTTGCCCATCTATTATCTTTACTAAGTTCTATAAGCAGCTATTTAGCTATTGTGTTATCAAACAGCACCTGCTCAGCAATATCCTGCTCAGTGACGCCCAGTTTGGATTCTGCTAGGGCCACTTAGCTCCTGACCTCATTACAGCCTTGGTTCAAACATGGACAAAAGAGCTGAATTCTGGAGGTGAGGTGAGAGTCACAGCCCTTGACATTAAGGCTAATTCGACTGAGTGTGGCATCAAGGAGCCCTAGCAAAACTGGAATCAGTGGGTATCGGGGGAAATTTCTCCAGTGATTAGAGTCATACCTGACACATAGGAAGATGGTCGTGGCTGTTGGAGGTCAGTCATCTCAGCTCCAGGACATCTCTGCAAGAGTTCTTCAGGAAAGCTGTCCTATGCCCAATCATCTTTAGATGCTTCATCAATGACTTTCCCTCCATTATAAGGTCAGAAATGGGATGTTCACTGATGATTGCACATGTTCAGTACCTTTTTTGATTCCTGAAACACTGAACTGGTCCATGCAACAAGATCTGAACCATATGCAGGCATGGGCTGACAAGTGGCAAGTAACATTCGCGTCACACAAATGCCAGGCTATGATCATTACCAACAAGAGACAATCTAACCACTGTTCCTTAACATCCAGTGGTGTTACCATCACTGAATCCACCACTATCAACATGCTAAGGGTTACCATTGACCAGAAACTCAACTGGTCGCAGCACATAAACACAATAGCTACAAGGGCAGGTCAGAAGCTAGGAATACTACAGTGAGTAACTCATCTCCTGACTCCCCAATGCCTGGCCACTTTCGACAAGGCACAAGTCTGCAGTGTGATGGAGTACTCCGCACTTGTTTGAATGAGTGCAGCCCCAACAATATTCAAGAAGCTTGACATCATCCAGGAGAAAGCAGCCTGCTTGATTGGCACTACGTCCACAATCATCCACTCCCTCCACCACCAACACTCAGTAGCAGCAGTGTATGTTGTCTACAGGATGCACTGCAGAAATTCACCAAAGATTCTCAGACAGCACCTTCCAAACCCACGTCCACTTCCATCTAGAAGAACAAGAGCAGCAGATGTATAGGAACACTTCCACTTTCAAGTTCCTGGATGTAGGTTTGCTCGCTGAGCTGGAAGGTTCACTTCCAGACGTTTTGTCATCCTACTAGGTAACATCTTCAGTGGGCCTCCAGGCGAAGCACTGCTGCTGATTCCTGCTTTATGTTTATATGTTTGGGTTTCTTTGGGTTGGCGATGTCATTTCCTGTAGCGATGTCATTTCCTGTTCTTTTTCTCAGTGGGTGGTAGATGGGGTCCAAGTCGATGTGTTTGTTGATAGTGTTCCGGTGGAATGCCATGCTTCTAGGAATTCTCGTGCATGTCTCTGTGTGGCTTGTCCTAGGATGGATGTGTTGTCCCAGTCAAAGTGGTGTCCTTCCTTATTTGTGTAAGGATACTAGTGAGAGAGGGTCATGACGTTTTGTGGCTAGTTGATGTGCATGTATCCTGGTGAGTAGTTTTCTGCCTGTTTGTCCAATATAGTGTTTGTTGCAGTCCTTGCACGGTATTTTGTAAATTATATCAGTTTTGCTTGTTGCCTGTTTGGGGTCTTTCAAGTTCATTAGTTGCTGTTTTAGTGTGTTGGTGGGTTTGTGGGCTACCATGATACCAAGGAGTCTGAGTAGTCTGGCAGTCATTTCTGAGATGTCTTTGTTGTAGGGGAGAGTGGCTGGGGTTTCTGGACATATTGTCTGCTCGTTTGGGTTTGTTGCTGAGAAATCGGCGGACTATGTTTATTGGGTACCCATTCTTTTTGAATACACGATATAGGGGATTTTCCTCTGCTCTGCATAGTTCTCTGTGCTGCAGTGTGTGTTGGCTCGTTGAAATAATGTTCTAAAGCAGTTTCATTTGTGGATGTTGGGATGATTGCTTCTGTAGTTCAATATTTAGTCCTTATGTATTGTTTTCCTGTAGACGCTGGTTTGAAGTTCCCCATTGGCTGTTCGCTGTATTGTGACATCTAGGAATGGCAGTTTGTTGTTGTTTTCCTCCTCTTTAGTGAATTTTATGCCAGTAAGGGTATTATTGATGGTCTTGAAGGTTTCCTCTAATTTGTTTCATTCAGTGATGACAAAGGTATCTCCACATAGCAGACCCAAAGTTTGGGTTGAATGGTTGGCAGAGCTGTTTGTTCGAATCTCTGCTAAGAAGCCTGATATTGGAGATCCCATGGGTGTTCCGTTGGTTTGTCTGTAGGTTTTGTTGTTGAAGGTGAAGTGTGTGGTAATGCAGAGGTCCACTAGCTTGACAATACTGTCCTTCAGCTATCGTCATGCTGGTAGACCTATGCCTTACCACACGCTTCACCCTTCAACAACAAAACCTACAGACAAACCAACGGAACACAGCTGCTCTCCCTTTCATCAGACACCTCAGAAATGACTGCCAGACTACTTAGACCCCTTGGCATCATGGTGGCCCACAAACCCACCAACACACTAAAACAGCAACTAATGAACTTGAAAGACCCCAAACATTTACAAAATGCCATGCAAGGACTGCAACAAACACTACATTGGACAAACAGGCAGAAAACTACTCACCAGAATACATGCACATCAACTAGCCACAAAACGTCATGACCCTCTCTCACTAGTATCCTTACATACAAATAAGGAAGGACACCACTTTGACTGGGACAACACATCCATCCTATGACAAGCCAAACAGAGACATGCACAAGAATTCCTAGAAACATGGCATTCCAACTGGAACTCTGTCAACAAAAGCATCAATTTGGACCCCATCTACCACCCACTCAGAAAAAGAACAGGAAACTACATCACCACAGAAAATGACATCGTCAACCCAAAGAAACCCAAACATATAAATAGAAAGCAGGAATCAGCAGCAGTGCTTTGCCTGGAGGCCCACTGAAGATGTTACCTAGTAGGATGACAAAACTCAGCGAGCAAACCTACATCCAGAACCTCAACCTGAGCTACAAATCTTCTCAAAACTCGCTACTTTCAAGTTCCTCTCCAAACCACTCATCAAGCTGAGTTGGAAATATATTGCCATTCCTTCACTGTCACCAGGTCAAAATCTTGAAATTCCCTCCCTAATGGATTTGTGGGTCAACTCACAGCGGGTGGACTGCAGCAGTTTGAGAAGGCTGCTCACCACCACCACCTTCTCAATGTCAACTTAGAATGGGCAATAAACACTGGCCAGCCAACAATGTCCACATCCCACAGAAATTAATAGGAAAAAAAACAAAAATTCTGCTGGCTTCTGTAGCTCCAACACAGGCAGCTCTTTCGAATGATTCGATGTGTTGGTACCTGAACAATGTGGAAGTTTGAAATAAGAGACTATTGTCATCATTCACTCCGTACGAATACACACTTATACAAATTGGGGAGTTACTCCCATATACTACAAATTCTCTCAAGTGTTATGTGATCTGGACGATTTTTTTCATGTTCTGTCATGGTAGGGAAGTTACTGAGACCTTTTTAAAGGCTCAAATGAGATGAAATCACATTGTGCCAAATTAGTTTACAGTCTTTGCAGTTTTACTTAACAGTGTTAACCTATTTATGGATGTGCTAATGTGCATGTTAAAGTAAGACAAATGTTAGACAAGGCCTATGTAATATCAAGCAGCATGATTTCACTCAATAGGAACTTAAAATGAAGTTTGAGATTCTGAGTTTTCACATTTTAGTAAACCTGGGTCGAGTTGCTTTTGAGGTCATGGCTCAGCTCGTCAACCAGATCCACAGGAACTTGGAAGGCACTCAAGATCAGCATGGGCGCAACAGCTTGCTGGTATCCTATATATACTACATGTTTCACCTTCCAGACACCGACCACTGTCCTCAGTTCTCTGGTACGTATAAATAACCACGCAGACTGTGTTCTAGCATAATGTGCAAATCTCCACTAGCTGTTGAGAACCATGCACCCTATTGCTATCAAGATAACTTGTGTCCTTTCAGTGAGAACCTAAGGCTGCAATGTGCATTTGCAACATCTATTATCAAATGTCAGCTACAGATTTATAATGGAAATCTTAAGGTAGTGTGATACCTTGGTAAGGTAGTGTGTCTGATGTTAAAATGAGGACAGAATTACATTCTGCTCCATGATCCAATCATCTCTGATCTCTAAACCCTATCTCAATTGATGACTCTGACGCTATAGGAACTGGACATGCATGCGCACGAAAGCTAGCTTCAGGTTAAGAAATCCAGGAAGTAAACATGAAAAGAATGAGTGTACATACAAAAGCTTAATACAGTTTTTAATGGAATGTGACTTGACATAAAGAAACTGCATGTTACAATTCAGTGCATTGATTATGAAATTTCTTAACAGTGTACTTTAAATTATTTTTTGAGCTGGGGTAAAGATTCATTATTTTCAATATAACCCCTGTAATGTCACCAAGATACAGGAATGCCTCTGCATCTTTTAACAAGTTATGACTGATCAGAATTTTGTTATTTCAGTAGTCATATTGTGTAAGCAGAAAATTTCTTAGTCTGGTGTCAAAAAGTGAGCTGAATTTAAATTTTGATTTGTGAAGGTGAGTTTATCTTAACTGCTGTGTGTAAAACATTTGCTCTTGCTGTTCACTAAGGATTGGATTGGCCAAGCAGAGGTTGCTCCATTAGTTACACCAGTTTTGCCATGTTCAGCTGGGCAGATCACAAACATGTAAACTAAGAGTGAAGAACTTTGCCAGTGTGCTGCTCAGGCAGTACCAGGAGGGTCCAGTAGGTGTAACAATGTTAACTCCCTCATCAATTTACCCTGATGTTTTTGGATGCCCAGAAGGGCCACAGTTCAGGTTTCCTGAGCTCTCTGACATCCCATTATGCTCAGTTGATACTTTCACAAAATGTTCCCGAGATATAAATAATAATTATTTTCTCCCCCTCAACAGTTGCACAGAGAAATGACATCTAGTTTCTTGTCTGCATTTTCAGAACTAAGTGGGTGATTTAGTAATCAAGCTATAGTTAGAAAATTATATAAAGGTGCTTAACAGCTTGATGGCAATAGGCAACATCATTATCTGATAGAAGAATCAGGCTGCCAGCTAAATAAAACCACCTGCTTCATTCATGGCAACAATCTTATCTTTTGTCTGAGATTTAGAGGATGTCTGTGATTTATGCTATTGACTGAACCCTGTGGTTAGTTTATTGAGGCTTCCACATTGACACTTTATAATAGTGTCCTGCATTTTGTGTTCCCAAAAGTTTGAAACATGTTTGAAATTCTCATCCTTTGTCCATTTGATTTCTGGAAACGTCTTGCCATATGTGACTATGGATGGAAAAATAGGGTTTGGTGCAGAATATCAGCCCACTTCAGCTTTTGTCTATTCACTCGAACAGACAGACAAGTCCTCAACTGACTGAAATATCTCTGCCATTGCCAGTGTTTCCATTCCACATGCAAGGGGCTAGATATTCAATCAAGACTGATCTTTCAGTGCAGGATCAAAGGAATACTACACTAGCAGAGGTGCTGTCATTTAAAAGATCCATTGAACCTGTTGCAGTATTTCAGGTGGTTGTCAAAGATTCTGTGGTACTGTGTAAAGGTAATGGCATTCTCCTCACTAGCATGTTCTCCCGCAACCAGCATATTACATAATAAAAAGTATTAATTCGTCAACTACCTTGCTTATGGATCCTGTGCGCCCAATGGCTGAAGAAAGTCACTGCTCTATAATATTTTTGGATGTTCAACCATATCTTTAGTTACATATCCCTTAGCATTTGTGTGACTCACCTTTTGTAATGCTTCCTTATGTGACATAGCATCAAATTTTCTCTTGCAAAGTCTGTTGAGATGTTTAGTTTTGTTAAAGTGCTATGTAAATGCAAATTGTTGCTCTTGTGGTTGACACCAGCGATGCCCCATTCCATCCACGTTCTTTCTTTTATATGAGCTGCTTTGAAAGGTCTCCAAGAGGTGCTGTGTAAAATGCGAGTCTTTTTGTCCCTGCTCTAGCACTAGAGAGTTGCCATCGGTTATACGCTGAAGATACCTGGAAGCTTAGAGCCCCCATCTTCTGTCTCAGAATAAGACTGCTATGATTCTTCAAAGTTGCCTGATATTTGGCTTTCCAAGTGTATGTTGTCTCTGGAAAACACATTTCGAGTGCATAACGTTATGGTGGTTCTAGGTCTCTCACTAATAGTTGGCAGTGTTTGAAAGAACAGAAACAAACATGCATTTATATCAATCTTTAATGATTTCAGAACAATCCAAAGTACTTTCGAGATAATTAAGTACTTTTAAAATGTTGTACTATATGGATACAGCAATTGAATTGCACACAACAAGCTCTCAAAAACATTGTGATTATAACCAGACAATCTCTTTATGGGTGTTGTTTGAGGGATACATATTAGCGAGGATAACTGGAAGATCTCTGCAAAATTGTAGCTCGGGTTGATTATGTCTGCACAGTGTTTTACTTGAAAGACTACACTTTCAACAATGCAGTGCCCCTCACTCTACGGTAGGTCAGATTGAGATGTCATGTCAGCGTGGACGAATTGGACCGAACAGTCTGTTTCTGTGTTTTATGACTCTCCTGTATTGGGTGTCAGGATCAATCCTGGAAGAGGATGAACAAGGTTTATTTGGCACATTAAAATGTATTATTGAAGTTCTAACTTTTCTCTTTGTTGCATTGTTACCAAAATGCTAAACTAATATAGTGGCCAGACTATCCTGAATTCTGATTTATTTTCCTCTTTCAGGACCAAGCAACCCCTCTTATGCAGGACCCATTCAGTATGCCACCTTATCCCGTGCTACTGCCAGGCCTACCAGTCTAAACCTGTCTCGCTCCAAGAGCATCAGCAACAGCAATCCAGATCTTGCCACAACACCAGCAACGCCAGATGATGAGGTTACAAAAATTATGGGTTGCAAAGTAAGCCCAGATATTTATGTATCAAAAATGTATAGCAGTTTTACTGATACAGCTATCAACATGTTTGCCCCTGTGCATTATTGATATTACAGCTATTTCCCTATATATGCATGCTCCAGCAGATTATTGATACTCCACGTATCAGTGTTTGGGGCAGCTTAATGTGCACTCCCATGTATCACTGATTTACTCGGATATATATGTGAGTGACAGAAAGAAAGCGCTTCTACAGCCTATAGTGTTTGTGGCTGTTCCTGTATGTTACCTCCCCCAGTCAGTGCTCTATATATGTTTCTGTAGATTGCTCTCCTTAGTATATGTGGTAATGCAACGTATTTGTTCCTGTAGACGACTGACCCTGAAAGTTTTGCGCTACTTCCTGTTTAAGAATGGTCTTGCTCTTGCAAATGTAAATGTAGGTGAAAGCAAAAACTCTATCAATAAGCACTGTTTCATGTTGGATCCCCACTGTTACAGTTAACAAGTTTTAGTGATGTTGCAGATAGGGCAAATTGAGTTAGCTGTCACTTTAGAAAAATGGACTTCACAGATGGATGTTGGCAGCTAGATGCTTAAAGAGAGATGCCAATTGATTGATTTATAGCTTTCCAGTTTGTGACTAATCACTTTAAAAGAATTTTGAGATAAGGGAAATGATTGTGACACTGCCACATAGGAGGAGGAAGGATATGTGTGCGTGGAGAGGACAGTGCATGACCACATCAGAGTCTCAAGGATATTTTTACTTCATAACTGCACACAACATCCTATTCTATCAACAATCATAAGGATAAGCTTTGTCGCACAGTTTGGGGTATTGATGGCACAATCACCCACTCTGTGGTTTCAGTTCATAGAATTCTTATAGGGTGGAAGCAGGCGATTTGGCTCAAGTGTACACCACCCCCTGACCTACACCGCTACACTGTTCCTGTAACTCTGCATTTCCCATGGCTAACCCACTGAGCTGACACATCTTTTGACTGTGGGAGGAAACTGGAGTACCTGGGGGAAACCCACACAGACACTGGGACAATGTGCAAACTCCACGCAGACAGTGACTCGAGGCTGGAATTGAACCCAGGAATCTGAACCCAGTGCTAACCACTGAGCCACCATGTCACATTCTTTCAATGATGTTCTGATTCTCAGCCAGGGAAGGTGAATAAAAATCTTTTTTAATAACAGCATTAAATTATAAACAGCAATGACCAAACAATGCAATGTTGTTTGTGGCTAACTTCATTTCTTTGAAAGCTTTTCAATAAGGTTGCAGATATTTTGTCACAATATTTAATAATGCTGATTATTAGTCCCTTCTGTGCTGCTTATGTATCTGTATTTGGGCCTGTGTTCAACTGTTTCATATTGGCAGCTATTAATGTAACCGCAAACCCTCCAGAGCATGACCTAGATCGCTTCATCAGATCAGGACTTGCCGACATCATGGTTGTGAAGGTTGTTACTATTATCTTTTTGGTAAGGTAGTGGTGATTGGTGCCTAAGTGTTTGAGAGATAGGTATGTTCACACAACAGTTGCTACTTTTTTTTCTGTACCTTTTTTAAAGAGAGTTAAGGAGGAGCTTTGGGTGAGTTGTAATGATGTTGAGTGATTGACTTCTGATAGGTTCTGCAGGCTACAGTGTTAAGGACTTTGAGCACCCTGTAATTTTCCAGGTTTAATGCAGAAAATGGAGGCTGGGGGTTGAAATGATTGCCTAGAAAAGAATGGAATTAAATATTTGTGAAACCGCAAGAACAGATGGATACGACACACACGGAAATGGCCTTTTTCACAGCTCTTTCACTGTAAATTAGAACTGGATATCCATACCCTAACCCTGTTGCATCTAGATTATTGGAGTTATAGACTGGTTAGTCAGGAATCTGTGCTAATAAAATAGCTTTGGACTCTCTGGGAGAAAGTGCTTTGTGAAAATAGAGAAACAAATGCATGACAATATGAGCTGTTGTAAATCAGTCACGTCAAATAAATGTCTCAGAATTCTTCAGATGGAGAATGGTAGGTGTGAGGTGGGGAGGTACTGTATTTCTTGACATTAAAAATATTTTGTTGTGAAATACTTTGCAACTCTTAAAATTAGAAGGCTGCAATAAAAGGAGAAATCAGTAAATTAATAAATATTAAGCCAATAATGAGAATAGATCAGATCAGTCCAGATGCTAAATAAGTTGGTTGAGTTGAGTTATCATTTTTCTTTGAATACTCTTATAAGAAAAAATGTAGGAGTATTAAATTGTTTCTTTAGTTTCAATATCATGTGTAACTTCCAATATTTTGTCAATAATTGAAGGTTCAACTCTTTGAAAAGGTGTTGCAGACAATTGCGCTGCACTGGAAGTAAAAACCAAAGCACCCAAACTAAAATTGTACATTCTGTTTTCTATTAATAATGTTAAGATCCAGTATACTGTGTATTATTAAATGGCAGCAGTGCATCAAGCTGAGTATACTGTTTGCCTTCATCTTTTGGAGTTTCCCAAGCTGGATGTTGAATTCTAGCTGTTGTTTATTAAGTGAAGCTAGTGCACTCTGTTCTCCAGTGTGTTGTGATGAACTGCACCCGAATAAAGTAATCTCCAAAGAGGGGAAATTCCTTACATGAGTCATCACTGAAGGGGGTAATGAACTCTGCTAATTATGCTTAATTCTGACTTTTCTTTCCCTAGCAGTCAACATTCAAGGCTTAAATGTTAAATTGCTAATCACTTAATTATGTTTAATTGAGCCACTATATGATTGCTGTTTTAAAAACTAATGTGACCCGTTTACTGATAACCTGCTTGTCAGGTATTGTTGATGATATGTGGGAAAAATAGATAATTTCTGAGCCTTGATGCATTGACTGTGCTGGGAATGAGAGATATCACAATAAGGCATTACCTGTTTTGAGATGTACAACCATTATCAATTTATATTTAAAATGTGGGAAATTATTTTTCTTACTGACCACTTGCCTTTTATGATTAAAATTTTGTGACTTAAATGATAGTATATCACAGCACAGAAATGGGCTGTTTTATTCATCAAGTATATGGCATTTCTCAAGACATGAGATACCTCGTCTGATCCTGCACTCCCCTCCGCAGCCCATACTTTTCAAGGAACACTCCAATTTATTTAAAAGTGATCTAATGATCTTTATTTCAATAAAAATTTAAAATAATTACAAAATTTGTTTTTGTTTTCAATTCTGCCCAATAGAAAGACATTTTGATCCATGGTTTCATTGAGGCAAGTTCAAGTCTACAGATAGCAATCTTAATCAAAATGGTTCCAGTTAAATTTAGGACTGCCATTAACACATGAGGAATGTTTGAGGACTCTGGGACTATACTCTACGGAGTTTAGAAGGAGGAGGGATCTGATTGAAAACTTCAGAATACTGAATGCCGTGGACAGAGTGGATGTTGGGAGGATGTTTCCATTGGCAGGATACGCGAAGACCTGAGGGCACAGCCTCAGAGTAAAGGGAAGCCCTTTTAGAGTGGAGATAAGGAGAAACCTCTTTAGCCCGAGAGTGGTGAATCTGTGGAATTCATTGCCACAGAAGGCTGTGGAGGCCAGGTAATTTGTACATTTAAAATAGAGATAGATAAGTTGCCAAGGGGATTAAAGATTATGGGGAAAATTGCAGAAAAATTGGGTTGAAAAACCTATAAGCCATGATTGAATGCCTGAGCAGACTTGATGGGTGGAATGGCCTGATTTCTGCTCTTATGTTCTTGTGGTCTATTATAGGGATAACTCCCAGAGGACATAGGTTAAAAATTAAGGTTGAAAATTAGGGAAATCAGGGCATTTGTCTCCACACAAATTAAAAGCAAGTTTTAAAATAAATTGCTTAAAAATATGTTGAAGTGGGCAACCTAAATTAGTTGAAGATAATTATGTCTTTCTGCAGAGAAAACAGACTGAGAGGTACAGGAAGAGGATGGGGCAATCAGGTTAATCAATGGATCTGCTTGCCTTAATTCCATTCCAAAAATGTTTTCCCTAAATTGTTTGAAAAAAACATGCATTAATTCTGGCAGAATCTACAATTATCTATTCAGCATTCCCAATTGTGCCACTTTGATAGTCAGAAGTTCTGTATTTTCATTCAGGTTTATAGCTGGGATATTGGCATCAGTAAAAACCTGAAAGAACTGCAGATGCTGTAAAGTAGAAACAAAAATAGAAATTGCTGGAAAATTTCAGCAGGTTTGGCAGCATCTGATGGGAGAAACTAGAGTTAACATTCCAGGTTGAGTAATCCTACCTCAGAACTGCTGAGCTTTTCCAACAATTTCTGCTTTTGTTTTTTTTTGGCATCAGTGCTCATTTATTATTACTGACAATCACTCCATATAAGTTGAATCAGGAAAGACAAAGGCAGAACATTCTAGGACAAATTCAAAGCAAACCTGGCCAATATGTGACGTACATCCATGCTGGAATGTGTATTGTGATATCCCTCGCTGGCAACGCTCTCTTCTCACTGTGAATGACTGTATTGTATCTAGACTCCTGTTTTTACTTTTGTGTTTCCTCCTTGTCCTGCCTCCTTTACCTGCCAGGGGATCGATCGCTCTCACTCCTGGGTTAATTCTGCTTACGCTCCCGGTGGGCCAAAGGCTGTCTTGCGGAGAAACCATCCCAATTCCAGCTGTGATCTAAAGCAGGTGCAGAACTGGTGTTTTCGTCTTGAAGCATTCATCGAAGCATCTTCACCAACCTACACATAGATTGCTTTCTCATTTTCCCACTTTCTACTTGAACAAACAAGTGCAGTCCAAATCACATCTGATTCATTCATTTTATTTTCATTTCGTCTATTCCACTGATAAGTGATGGGGGAATTGTCTTCAAGAAAATAAAGTGCTGTGATTCCAGCCCTAAGCCATTTCTTTTCTGTTTGTCCTTCGAGGCCAATCTGGTGCAACTTTACATCGTCCACCCTTGTCTCAGCATTATTCTGTGACGTATCATTTGCTCAAACACTCACCTTTACAAATCTTAAAGCAAACAGGCTCACAATCCAGATTTGGTAATGCCTGACAAAATGTTTCTAATCAGAAGTCCCAGTTACTGAAATACTTGTTTAGAATGGAGAAAATGCATAAATGTGAATCTAGTGTCATTTCTGAATAATGGTTGACTTTAACAGGCTTGTAATATAGTTCAGTGGCTGCTGTATTCCCAAATGCAGTATTAGTTTAAAAGTGTCTTCTGTTGGCTGTTAGCCAACAAAAAATCAAACACAAGGCCTGGGTTATCTCCATCCTTCATTCCTGTTCCATGTTTATCTTTTACTCACCATCTCATTTTTTCCCATCCACTAATACCTGTTCTACACCATCTTGCTCCTGTCCCTCATTTCACAGGCAATTGAGCGGAGTCCAAACCGCATGTCCTCTTATATGGAAGGCTTCAATCATTTACAGCACAGTCACCCAAGATTTTCAACAAAAAAGGTAGACCCAATTATTTCTACGGTTTACAGTAAATTGGGAAAGTGAAGAATATTCTTGTGAGGACTAAGATGGTGGTGATTTCTAAGTAGAAACTTAGCAAATGGTTTTCCTGTGCTTTCCAAATGACTGTTCTAATGTTCTTTGGAGCAAGCTTTCAGTCAGTTATAGATCTGTGCCTGGGGAAGGATGATTCATCCACCAAATTTAAGATTACAATTGTGGAGGTATTTTAGTGTTGAACTACTGTAATGCAAAGCTTCTACTAATCTGAAACAAGGAGCAGTTTTGATGGAGTAAGCCATCTGAGCTCTCCAGTCTCCTGCTGGATTCAACACCACATCTGTGTTCCTATGGCAGCACAGAATTATTTCACTGTTTAAGTACTTTTGAAGAGAAAAACAACAAAGCTGTCAGATAGCAGTCCAAGTACCCATCCATTAAACTAACAAGCCACCAGCTACTTAAGCAAAGTTAAAATAGTTGTCAAAATTTATCTCAAACTTTAGCATCTGGAGGCTAAGACAGTAATGTAGGGAGACTGTTGTTAGGTCTCCTGCAGCACTCCCCAGCAAGACTAAATAGATTCTTTAATGATAGGCAGAAATTCAGATTTGGATTAACTGGCAACATGTATTTACATTTAACTTAATCTCCGACATCTTGAATCCAACTGAGCTTCTCTTTTATGGTGCATTCATTCATTATCATTGGTTGGTGCTACATTAAGATGCAAGGTTGAAGTAATGCCTTTATGTTTGATAAAGAGTTTTCCTACACCATAGGAACACCATTTTCCAGCAGCACTTGCACAGATCTGAGTCGCATCAGTGGCGAGTCCTCCCAATATTCAGTCAAAACAAATGCAAAATGTATTTGCACATCTGCTGTTATTGATAGTAAATCGAATGTTGCAACTGTTTCATATAGTTATGGCAGATGACATATTATTGTGCTGCTGAGGTGGAGCTGTGTATAAATTAATTTGTTAAGCCTAGAAAATCTAAAGTGATGCAAGTAAACTCAGCCAAGAAACTTTGCAGATTGGAGTGGAGTTGGCAGGTCAAAATTCCGATGTATCTAAGACCATCTTAGATTTGTCCTTAAACATGGCCTCTGAGTTAATATCCCGCTTTCACTAAATTAATAAAAAATGAATGTAATATGTTCAAATGATCTCTCTGTTTTTCTAACGATTGTGTTGTATTGTGCAGTTGCTGCATGAGGAACTTGCCTTACAGTGGGTTGTCAGCAACACCAATGTGCGAGAGGCAGCTTTACAACAGGCTTGGTTTTTCTTCCAGCTTATGGTAAGCACTGGTGATGTTTCAATATTTCTGTGCCATACCAATTCACTCAATTAATCTGAAGTGGAGCAGAAAATTGATGACTCAAAGCCTGACATCTAAGGAACTACTTAAGAACATTTGAGTGTTTCTCATTCTGCAAATAGCCTGCTTTATGAGAAAATTGCAATTGTTCAGTTAGATTCATTATTATTCATAAACATCCCACTTGTACTAAAAACAGGATATGCAGTGTATCAGAACTTGACAATGGGCAAAAATAGATTGTTTAACTTTACAGGAGTTATCTCTCCTCTCAGTGAGTGTTTTGGAATAGTTCCCAATGAGAAAATGTTAACACAAGACTTTACTTTCTTATCTTGAACTTAGGCATCTCACCATTACCTAAAAATGTCACAAACTGACTCAGCACAAGATCTGACACTGACTGACATATCACACAGTATCCATTACAAAGAAACTGTAACTGAATGCTGCGACAACAATCACACAGAGACTGTGACTGAGTGACAAACATCCCCCACCTCCCCGTTACACTGGGACTGTCACCGACTGACAACCCCTGACTGTCAGTGAGTGTTGGATAAACTCCCTCCCCCCTCCCCCATTAGACTGGGACTGTCGGGTACTGTCAGATCACCACCCACTTCCCCCGTTACACTAGGATGGTCGATGACTGTCAGATCACCACCCCCTCCCCCCATTACGCTGGGATTTCAGTGACTGTCAGATCAACCCCCCACCCCTGTTATGCTGGGACTGTCACTGACTGACAACCCCCTCACCCCCCATTACACTGGGACTGTGAGTGACTGTCGGGTCACCACCCCATCCCTCCATTACACAGCACCATCCCGTCTGTCAGATCCCCCGGGGTTGTTAATCTGATCCAACCAGGGAGCTCTATCTGACAAAAACCAGAGTGCCAGAGGTTCTGTTCGCTCTGGGAGTTGCCTCTGAAGGGGTTGGGTCAGTGTCAAGGACTCTCCATGTGTACATAAAGGGTGACTTGGTGACTGGACTCCAGCCTTTGTGGAGTTACTACAGTGCAGGGAAAAATTTTTACACAGACGGTGGTGGTGCCTGAACAGGTTGCCAGTGAAGGTGAAAGAGGCAAATACAATATTAGCATTTAAATGGCATTTCAACAGGCAGCAAATAGAAGAGGACTGACTGCGTGCAGGCCGATGGGATTAGTTTGGATTGGCATCGTGGTCGACACACGACATGGTGGGCTGAATGGCCTGTTCCTGTGCTGTACAGATCAATGTTTTATTACCCAGTTTCAATTATGCAAAATCAGTGTGAATAACTGTCTTTTGGTTATGAAAAGTAACAGAAGAGACAAATACTTAAATTTTGTGAAAAATGATCTATTGTGTAAGTTTTCTATTTAAATTTGCTCAATTCTATTTGGACTTGCCTTTATCATCAGTGGCAACTCATAGACCATTGCTAACAGGAGTGGTGGCCGAGGTAGTCGGAAAAGTTAATAGGGCTTCCATCTGGTCTCTCCGGTACAATAGTACCTCAAGGACTATGGATTGGATAATCAGTTCTGCTTGCTGTTGATAATCAATGAGTCACTCTTGGAAAGTGAACCTGTGTTAATACTAGCTGAAGATAAGAAAGGCTCAGTCATCAATCTCTCTACAGTTAAACAGACTGCCAAAACACATTGCTGACAGAAAACTGCAGTTATGGCTTGATCTTGTTCATTCTGCCTTGATCATTACTCCCATGGATGAGATTGGGAATTTGGTGAAGTGTTTGGTTGGCTTGCATCCCATGTTTCATGACGTTGTGCTTTTGTACTTGAGTTTCTGGCTCCGTTTACATTAGGTGTTCTAATTTGTTCACATCTGGTGTTTCACCTCTAAAAAGAATAATGAGGATGTGCCAGCCTCATCAGTCAACATTTTCCTCATGGTTCTGCTTGAAATTAGCATCTCACCATGTGGGGAATCGAGTCATACCTTCTATTGCATAGCAATGTAGAATCTTTATTTTTATTTTAGAATCCTAACACTGTGGAAACAGGCCTTTAGGCCCAACAAGTCCACCCCAACCCTCTGAAGAGTCACCCAGACTTATTCCCCCTACCCTATATTTAGCCCTGAATACTACACCTAACTCACACATCCCTGCACACTAAGGGCAATTTAGCACAGCCAATTCACCTAACCTGCACGTCTTTGGACTGTGGGTGGAAACTGGAGCACCTGGAGGAAACCCATGCAGACATGGGGAGAACGTGCAAACTCCACACAGACAGTTGCCCGAGGCTGGAATCAAACCCGGGTCTGTGGTGCTGAGTGGCAACAGTGCTAGCCACTGTGCCGCCCCAAACATAGGACTTGCGTAGGAACACAGGACTTATTTTATCACTTTGTGTAAAGCATCATGGCTGCTTATAAATGAGTATGAGAGTTATGTGCAGTTATATTCTCCTTCTCTTTACCCTTGGACAAGAATGGTTTTAGAGACATTATTTTTAGTTTGCTGATTTTGTGCCTGTTTGAAATAGGTAAAAAGTATGGGCCATCATCTCCACCTTTCAGACAAGTTTGAGGCCCCGAGGAAAATGAGATTCCCAGAGAGATTTGTGGATGATGTAACAGCTTTAGCCAGCATGATTACTTCAGATATTGTCAGCAGGTTCCAGAAGGTAAGTGTTGCACTGTTTTTAGTGTAATGTAACATGTTACACAAATCAAACATGTCGCTGAACTCCAGCGAGCAGGGGACTGGTTGGATTTCTCCAACAGTGTTTGCATGTTTACGCATTTCTAACTGTAACCTACACAGAATGTTACGAGATCTTGTTTTGGAAAGCAACTTCTGATGCTCTGAATGTTTTGGTGTCATGAGCATTTGTGATATTCCTCTTCTGTGTTTATGGGCATCTCTTTCAGGATATTGAATTGGTGGAACGGCTGAATACCAGCTTGGCATTTTTTCTCAATGATTTACTCTCCCTGATGGACCGAGGATATGTTTTCAGCCTCATTCGCATGTACTACAAACAGGTATTGTCTTGAGTACTAAAGCCACTGGAATTGCTAGCTGAGTTTCTGCCCCTGAAATTGCATGCAAGAGACTTGATTATCTGTGTAACTGATTTTACTTGGGTGGGAATATCCATTTATCTGAGACTTGGGGCTGCTACATCCTGCTAGAAATTGGAAAAACAAAAAAAACCTCAAGTTGCTGTACATAACAAGATTTCTGTTATTTTTTGGTGTTCCACTAGGTGGAAGCACATTTAAACATCAGTCAAAACTAAAATATGCACGAGAGTCTAAAGGTTTTAATACAGTTCATCCCTTGTCTGTTACAATAATAAATCTAATTTTTCACGCCTCGATATTTGTACTTTGATGTTTGACTCTGATGCAGATTGCACATGATGCTGAGCACTTAAACAAGAATGAAGGAGCTGGAGGACATCAGTGCAGACAAAGACATTTCATTTATAGCGCAAATGCAAGACATGATGGATTCTGAAAATCTGAAATATAAAAAAATGTTGGTAGCACTCAGCTGGTCAGTCAGTATCTAGTCAGGGAACAACAAGGGTCAATAGCCCTGTCAGTGACGTTTTCTTTTGAGAATTGGAACATTTATAGTTCTGTTTAAACATTTGTCTGTTTCCAAATCCATTGCCAATTTTTTTTCACTTTTTTTCCCTTCGAAAATTCCATTTTCTGAGTTGTTGAGCAAATATGCAAACATGTGAAGAGGTCAGACAACAGCTAATTTGATTGACAAATGACATTGAGATTTCCCTGCTGCTAATATTGTCCATATAGAGATATACAGCACAGAAACAGACCCTTCGGTCCAACTCATCCATGCCGAGCAGATATCCTAAATTAATCTAGTCCCATTTGCCAGCATTTGGCCCACATACTCTAACCTCTTCCTATTCGCATACCCATCCAGGTACCTTTTAATTGTTGTAATTAAAACTTCCTCCGCCATTTCCTTTGGTAGCTCATTCTGCCTATTTGCAATACCTTTCTCTGAAACCTATCTTTTACCTCCGCCTCTACCATTTTGAAAAAAACGTGATTAAGATTTGCAGAAAAATAATCACTTTTCAAAGCCAGCAAGCTCTGTCGATTCTCCTTTGTAGATTTCACTCTAGACTTTTCTGGGTCGTCTTTTCTTCGGTCTTCTGCACAACTTTCTTATGGACAGGTACCTTTCAGAGAGCTATTCTGCTAGCAATCTGTTTCTTGCTTGGCTGCCCTTTGCTGTTTTTTAGATTAGATTAGATTAGATTAGATTACTTACAGTGTGGAAACAGGCCCTTCGGCCC
>NC_057717.1:96442840-96498112 GCF_004010195.1 Chiloscyllium plagiosum | reverse complement strand
CTTTGGACTGTGGGAGGAAACCGGAGCACCCGGAGGAAACCCACGCAGACACGGGGAGAATGTGCAAACTCCACACAGTCAGTCGCCTGAGTCGGGAATTGAACCCGGGTCCCTGGCGCTGTGAGGCAGCAGTGTTTCCCCCTGACTGTTCAAAATGTCCGGTTTTATACCCCAAAATATCAGATCATTTCATTGGCTTGATGTCATCCCAAACAGTAAAATTCAAATTCGATTGGATTTTGGAATCTGGCATAATTTAACTGATTGGCTGGATTTGAATTTGTTTTTGTTCCATGGCAATGCAGAACCAGCTATTTGTTTCAACCAAATGTTATATTTTTAAATTGTTCAGCACACTGTGCTTGTCCTTGCCATTTCCTCTCTCTACACCTTCATAACACTGTTCACTTTATCCATGCCTCTCATGATTTTATAAACTTCTATAAGGTCAACCCTCAGCCTCTGAAGCCCCAGGGAAAACAACCCAGTCTATTCACACACTCCCTATAGCTCAAACCCTCCAACCTTGGCAACATCCTTGTAATTTTTTTCTGAACCCTTTCAAATTTGACAACATCCTTCCTACAGCACTGCGACCAGAATTGTACATGGTATTCCAAAAGTGGCCTGACACATGTCCTGTATAGTTGCAACATCATCAATAAATTGTAAAAATGGAGAGTAATATAGCAAAAAAAGGCATTACCTAATATCACATATCACATATCTGTAATGTACCTTCTATAAAGACAGGCATTTGTCAATCTGCGTATTTTTAATTCTACAGTAAATAAATCACAAATAATTCTTTTTTCTTCATTCTGCTCTGGTAATTGTGTCAGTTAAGTTTGAGGATAACTGGGTAAGAGGGCACTAATTATTTGAGTGCATGTAACAGTCGCTTATGAACTTTGGAATTGAGAGTACTGTTAGGAACTCTTGTAATATTTCACGTTGTGTACATTCTCACCTGAGTAAAGGTTCAGGTCTTGTCCTTCATCAAATGGTTGTTAGAAGTTGACCATGATCTGATCTTGCCATGTATAGTACAGGCCAGAAGTTGAACTCCCGTCACATAATAAAGAAGATCTGATTTTCATTAATACTGAGCTATGGTCTAGAAATACCTAACTAACTATTCTGATTCTACATCAATCGATTTGATGCATTCAAGATTACTGAAGAGAGGTAAGGGAGCAAATTGCGGGGCCATTGACAAAACTTTTCTAGGACTCTCTGAACACCGGATTAATGCCAGGCTGGAGGATTGCAAATGTGACACCGTTACATAAGAAAGGGGCAAAGGATAACTCTGAAAGTTGCAAACCTGCCAGCTTGACATCAGTCACAGGAAAATTTATGGAAGCCATAATGTGGGATAAGATAAATATTTAGAGAAAAATACTAGACAATCAACATGGCTTTGTCAAGGGCTGACCAAATGGATTATGTTCTTTTAGGTGATGCAGGCAATAAATGAGGGTAGTGTTGTGGATGTTATATATTTGGATTTCCAGAAAGCATTTGATATGGTGCCACATGACAGGTTCATTAGCAAATTAGATTCTTTTGGGATTGATGGGTCCTTGACAGCATGGATTAGGAATTGACTTCAAGATAGAAAACAAAGGGTAGGCACAGATGAGCATTTCTCAAATTGAAGACGTCTTGAAAGTGCTGTTCCTTTGGGATTGGTATTGGAACCCTTTTTCTGATGTGTATAAATGATTTGGAAATGTGTGTTGAGAGCAAAATCTCTAAATTAACAGGTGATACAGAGCTAGAAAGAATAGTGAATTGTGAGGGTGATGCTGATCAACTTCAGAAAACATTGACAAGTTGTCCAAATGGGTGGATACCTGGCAGAGAAATGTGAATTAATGCATTATGGTAGAAGAAAAATGGAGCGACAAGACAGGCTCAATGGTACAACTTTGATGGGTGTACATGGGCAGAGGGATTGCAGGGTTCACATAGTTCTCTGATCATACAAGTTGAAAAAGTTGTTAGAAGGCTTGAAGGATACTTATAAGTAAAGGGCTAAACAAAAAGCAAGGAATTGCTCCTAAACCTCTCCAAATTATTAATAGTCAGGCCTTAATTCGAATATTGTGTCCAGTTCCGGGCACCTTATTTAAGGAAGAACGTTAAATCCTAGGAGAGAATGCAAAGGAGATTTATGAGAATAATACCAGGAATAAGGGATTTTAGATTGTAAGGAAAGGTTAGTGAGATTGGGCTTCTTCTACTTGGAGCAGAGAAGATTAAGAGGTGACCTCATTGAAGTGTTCAAAATTATGATGGGGTAAAGAAGAATATTCTGCATCCACTGATTGGTGTACCAGTAACTTGGAGTCACAGTTTCAAGATTATCAGCAAGAGAGCTAGGAGTGAGATGAGAAACTTTTTGACTCAGAGAATTGTTAGGATTTGGAATGCACTGCCTGTGATAGTGGTCGAGGCGGATTCCATCGGAGATTTCAAAACAGAGCTAGATACATATTTGAAAGTGATGACTTTAGAAGGCTGTGGAGATAGGGCTGGAGAATGGGACGAGCTGGGTAACTCTTTCGGGAGCTGGTACAGACAAGATGGGACGAATGACCTCTATACTGTAAAATTCCATGATTCTGTCTCCGTGATGACAAGGTGAGGGGAGTTTTTGTACCTTGGGGTAGCTCATTGTCAATGTCATTCCAGGTTGGAATTAATGCCTTCTGTATTTTTCTTCCCCTTTTCCTGTCTACAGGTCAGTAATAAACTACAGAATTCACAGAATCCAAATGCCCTCATAGCTCTACGACTGGATTTCATTCGAATTATCTGCAGCCATGAACACTACATCACGCTAAATCTCCCATGCAGCACCCTGTCTCCTCCTGCATCCCCATCCCCTTCAGTCTCTTCAGCCACCTCCCAGGTAAGCCTCCTCCATTGATAGACTTAAGTAGTGTGGCACCAATAAGAAGTTCAAATGCAAATTTAAGATAAATGGAAGAAGAACCACATTCTGAGCAAGAATTTATTTTACCCTGCAAATTATCATGATTAGGGATGCACTGGCTGGCAGGATGACCAAAGCTGATTCAGTAATAATTTTCAAGAAGACCTTGAATAAATCGATAAGGGAAAAAAATACAGAGCTATGGGGAAAGAGCAGTGGCGTTTGGGATTAATGGACATGTCTTTCAAAGGGAAAGCACAAGAAGTCAACACCTCCTGTGTTATATATTCCATTGTCTTCACTGTAACAAACAGAGTTTCTCTTTAGCTTCTTTCAGGTATAATTTGGGAAGGGGTTATAATTAGTTGTTTTGACGCTACCAGAAGATAGAGATCTAGCTGAAAGACTGTGTAAATGACATTTAGAAATCCATCAGTAGTTTAAGCTTTTCTTTTTACTGTAGTTGAAGCTGGTGAGTTAATTAAAAAAGAGAACTGATTTCCTTGAAATTTTCAAAGGCATTTTTGTTTTTTTTTATTTTCTCCCCTTCTCTGCTGTCAATGTGTTCACTGATGTCTTTCTGTGCTGTTGAAAGTTCAGGTTCCAGAGACTTCACAAAAGAGCACCCATTTTCAAACTGTGTATAACCGTTCCAGTAATAGCTACCTTCCTCCCCCCTTGCTCCCATTTAACTGCGACTCCAGGCATTGCATTTGGGCAGGTTCTTTGGTTGACCCTGTCCTTTCCTGCTGGCCATAGCTGTAGTTTTGAGAAGGGGTCACTGAGTAGCTTCAACAAGAGGAACACTAGCTGCTTTATCTTCATTTTTACCCAGGGCCAATTGCTTAGCTGAAGTCAGCAAACCCAGTACAATGAAGTGCACCTTATACCTTCGGTGTAGATGTCTTGATCTTCACTGAGCTTGCTTAATGTCTAAGCTATTGCATCTTTGAGATCACTGATGTAATTATTATCCGTACTGAGCAGTTGTGAAGATCCTATCCTAAAAGTAGTACAGACTATAAGTTCCTTTGGAGCAGATTAATCTGTGGTTGATCCTTGGTTTGAAGTCTCAAATATGTTGCATGTGAGCTATGTGTCCTACACTTCTAAGGGACACTTGTCAGCAATAGTCATTGGGCACAACAGTTTCAACTTTCAGAAACTACACTGTCAACTCTTCCTGATGGGCATGAGTGTACAAGGTGAGTTAGACATTTTGGTCCAATTGGTAAAAATAGCAAGTGGATGTTGTTGGCTGTTTTTTGTAATGTGGCTGGCTGAACTCTTGAGAGCCAGGTGATTTGCACATCTTATTAATCAACTAGGCATAAATTGTTAGATGAATTAAGACATAATTTTTTAAAAATTATAAATTAATCATTATTGGAATGGTGCTAAATAGGGACTAAATGCTTTTCTATAAAAATACATGGAGGTAGAATTCTTATGTGAGAACATGTTTCATGAACTATATTTGACTTGCTCTTGACTGGGATTCTACTTCATTCTGCAGAGTTCAGGATTCTCCACACTACAGGATCAGAAGATAGCCAACATGTTTGAGATGTCCGTGCCTTTTCGACAACAGCACTTTCTCGTGGGATTACTGCTGACTGAACTAGCCTTGATCCTAGAACCTGATGTTGAAGGGTAAAAGCTACTCATTCTCACTGATTAAACAGAGTGAAGGCAATGATATTTATGTGGAGTTAAACATTCAGACAGATATCCCTTTTAGAGCACTGGTGTATTAGTGTCAATGTAGAGACCAATAAACTGGCCTAGAAACTGATTCCAAATTACTATCTAGAAACCTCTGTGAACGTAGACTAGGAATATGGCATGGCTTTGATAGCCCCCGAATTGCTGCTGGTTCTCAAGGATCATACTGGGAGCTCTAGTTTGTTGAGTACAACACTAGACAATCCTTAATACCTGCTGTAGCTTTGAGTAGAACTGTCAAAAAGAGATGAAAAGATTGAGGAAGGAGCATGCTTGAGCCGCTCCAGCCGCTGAGTGAAAAGAAGTGAAATCAGTGGTTTACTGACCCATCAGGGAATGCAGATTTTCCTTTTCCTAATTTCCGATCCTGTATTGTACTGTTTTAGCAATTTTGACTGTAAATTTGCACCAGTGTACTGCCTTAAAACTTCTCCCAGCAAGTCCCACAGTACTTCACTTACAAGTCTTGCTGTATACCTTAAAGCTATCCTACAGTCAAGCCTTATTTAAAAGAAAAACATATCATTGATAGATGTGGGATTTACCATGTGCAAATTAACAGCTGTTTGCTTGGCTGTTAAATTAAAACTGCATTTCAAAGTAATTAGAGTCTTGGAGATGTACAGCATGGAAACAGATCCTTCAGTCCAACTCATCCATGCAGACCAGATATCCTAAACTAATCTAGTCCCATTGTTGTATGTGAAGCCTTTGGGACATCCAGGGATGTAAGAAAGCAGTAACTAAATGTAAACTTTCCAGCATCACTAAATGTGATGATATTGTATCAAATGAACAAAGGTCTGCTCTCACATTCAGTGCCACAAAGAATGTGTAGCTGCAACATTGTGTGCCATCAATTGCATTTGGCTATAATGTGTGGGAAATGGCATGTTGTGGCTTACTGCTACCCACCAGAACCTGATAACCCCTTACAGATAAGAACACGTGTCTCTGTTGGATACTATTGACACATTAGTTTACAGGCATAACAACATACAATGCACAATGTAATTGCAACTGTGAGGTATTTGTCGTGGTTCAAACAGAGGTAGTATGACAATGGCAATATCCACTATTTGTGACAACACTAGCAGGCCATTGGCAGGTTCGGTGTTGCAGTCTGTGGATTGGTTAACCTGTATGTGTGTGTATACACTTTATTTTTCCAGATTGTTCTTTCTGCATAAAAAAGCAATCGGTGCAGTCCATAACCTAATGTGCAGCCACGATGCAGACCCTCGGTATGCTGATTGCGAGGTGAAAGCCCATGTTGCAAAGCTGTATTTACCATTAATCGGCATTGTCATGGACACCCTGCCACAGCTGTATGACTTTGCAGGTAGGAAAGGACTTTACAGGGTCTTTTGGGGGCACAACATCATGAAGGATCAGGGTTAACAGCATTTTAGAGAGTGGTGTGTTTGAGGACAAGAGTGTTCTGTGGATTTGATCTTCTCTACAGTTCAGTGAAGACATGAGTCTTGGCATAAAAAGCTAAGTGCCAGAATATTAGCTTGCATTTATCTAACTACTTGAATGTAGGATAACATCTTTTAACTGACTTCACAGAAGGAATCTCTAACAAACTTTGAAACCAAGGTAAAGAACTGGTCAAAGAGAGAGGTTTTAATCAGTGTATTCAAGGAGGAGAGAAGCAGAGGGAGTTAAAGTCTGAGCAGTTGAAAACATGGAGACCACTGATGGATGGAAGAACATCATGAATGTGCAAAAGACCCAAAGTAGTAACATACAGAAAGTTTTGTTGGTAGCGGGGCTGGAAGAGATTATGAAGGTAGAAAGGAGCAAGGCCATAAAAGAATTTGATATTTATCTATGGATAAATCTGAGAATAAGAAATCTTATCAGGGCAAGGATGTGAGGATCAGGGAAATTAGGTGGAAAACTAAAGGATTTCAGCCTTTAGAAACCTGAATGGGGGGTAAAAAATGAGGGATGGAGGCTGAGTTAAAAACCAATAGGATTATAATAAGTGAAGAAAAGGTTTGTGTGTTTTGAGCAGTGTCTGTAAGTGGTGATTACTGTCCTTCCATGTTATATCCTGACAAACTGACAATGATTGACTTAAGGTCTGCATAAGTTTCTAAAGCAAATCCCTCTCCCCCACAGAAAATGGTAACCAGAAGGGCCGGCTCACTGCCTCAGCAATGGATGAAATGGACGCTGAGAACAGCAGCATGATCAGTCAGACAATTGCCATGGCAATTGCAGGATCGCCTGTACCTCACCCAAATAGAAGCTCCCCGTTCCAGCTTCCAGTTATGGTAGGACATTGATACGTATTGTTGGAGCAGCTGGATGAGTTTTTAAAAATTTCTTTCTGTACAATGAACTGGTTAAACATACTTAAGTCAAGAACTTTCAGAAGTTGATTGGGGGCAGATGTTCGCAGTTGAAGGGATGGCTGGGAAATGGGAAGCCTTCAAAAGTGAGATATCGCGAGTCCAGAGAGAGTATGTTCATATCAGGGTGAAGAGCAAGACTGGTAGGTGTAGGGAATGCTGGATTACAAGAGAAATTGAGGTTTTGGTTAAGAAAAAGAAGGAAACATATGTCAGGTATAGACAGCAGAGATCAAGTGAACCTCTAGAAGAGTTTAAGGGCAGTAGGAGTATGCTTAAGAGGGAAAGCAGGAGGGCTAAAAGGTTTATGAGATAGCTTTGGCAGATAGGGTTAAGAAGAATCAAAAGGCATTTTATAAATACATGTAAGGACAAAAGGATAACTTGTCAGAGAATAGGACACTTTAAAGATGAGCAAGGAACAGCAGGAGATAGAAAAACGAAATGAGTATTTTGCATCAGTATATACTGTGGAGAAGGACATGTAAGATAGAGAGCATGGGGAAATAAATAGTGACTCTAGAAAAATGTCCACGTTACAGAGGAGGAGATGCTGGACGTCTTAAAACGCACAAAGATGGATAAATCCCTGAGACCTGATCAGATGTACCCTGGAACTCTGTGGGAACCGAAGGAAGTGATTGCGGAACCCTTGCTGAGATATTTGTATTAGCGATAGCCATAGGTGAGGTGACGCAAGACTGGAGGTTGGCTAACGTAGTGCCACTAAGGTGGTAAGGAAAAGCCAGGGAACAATAAACCGGTGAACCTGACATTAGTTGTTGGAGGGAATCCTGAGGGACAGGATTTACATGTATTTGGAAAGGCAAGAACTGATCAGGGATAGTCCATATGGCTTTGTGCGTTGGGAAATCGTTTCTCATTAACTTGATTGAGTTTTTTAAGGACGTAACAAAGAGGATTGATGAGAGCAGAGCAGTGGACGTGATCTATATGCAGATCAGTAAGGTGTTTGACAAGGTTCCTCATGGTAGACTGGTTAGCAAAGTTAGAGCTCATGGAATACAGGGAGAACTAGCTACTGGCTCAAAGGTACAATGCAGAGGTTGGCGGTGTAGGGTTGTTTTTCAGTCTGGAGACCTGTGACTAGCAATGTCCCAAAAGGATCAGTGCTGGATCCACTGCTTTGTCATTTATAAAAATTATTTGAATGTGAACATAGAATGTATGGTTAGTCAGTTTACAGATGACACCAAAATCGGAGATGTATTGGACATTGAAAAAGGTCACTTCAGGGTACAACGGGATCTTGATCAGATGGGCCGAGGAGTGACAGATGGAGTTTCATTTAGATAAATACGAGTTGATGCATTTTGGAAAGACAAATCAGGGCAAGACTTATATGGTAAGGTCCTGGGGAGTATTACTGAAAGAAGAGACCTTTGAATGCAAGATCATAGTTCCTTGAAAGTGAAGACATAGGTAGATAGGATAGTGAAAAAGGCATTTGTTATGCTTGCCTTTATTGGTCACAGCATCGAATATAGGAGTTGGGAGATTATGTAGAATCTGTACAGAAAATTGATTAGGCCACTTTTGGAATACTGCATGCAATTCTGGTCTCCCTGCTATAGGAAGAATGTTGTGAACCTTGAAAGGGTTCAGAAACTATTTACAAGGATGTTGCCAGGGTTGGAGAGTTTGTGCTATAGGGAGAGACTGAATAGGTGGGGACTGTTTTCCCTGGAGCATTGGGGACTGTGGGGTGACCTTATAGAGATTTATAAAATCATGAGGGGCATGGATAGGGTGAATAGCAAAGGTCTTTTCCCCACAGTGGTGGAGACCAAAACTAGAAAGCATAGGTTTACGGTGAGAAGGGAAAGATATAAAAGGGACCTGAGGGGCAACTGTTTCACACAGAGGGTGGTGCGTGTATGGAATGAGCTGTCAGAGGAAGTGATGGAGTTTGATACAATTACAGCATTTAAAAAGCATCTGGATGGGTATATGAATGGGAAGGGGTTTAGGGGAATATGGGCCAAATGCTGGCAAATTTAGGATATCTGGTCACCATGGATGAGTTGGACCGAACAGTCTGTATCCATGCTGTACAACTCTATGACTCTGCTGGGCAGCCTCTTTGAGAGTCAAGTACTTGGTGTTTCTCAGACAGATTGACCATTCCAGATTGTAATCATAGTTAAATTGATATCCCTGTCCATCCCGACATTTGTCGATGTCCTTGTCCCAGTACATTTATCCATTATGCATTTGGAATCAAAATCTGTATTGCAAATTCATACTGAGGATTGGGTCTCTCAAAGATTCTTGTGATGTTTTCTGATAGGCAGAAAACATCGCAAGAATCTGGGACAGATCTAATCCTCAGTGTGAATTTTGCAAAACCATAGCTATACTGAATTTGATTCCAAATTCTGACAGGCGGAAAACATTAGACCTCCTAAAAATACTTCCTTCTTTTAACTCCCTGATCTATAAGCTAGCAAATCATTTATCCACTTGCTGTAATAGTGTAATTGTAAATGTTCTCTTTGGTTGCACTATAAAAATTAATGCTGAAGTTGGGGGGAAAAAAAATTTTGAACCAGTTAATCAATTTGGTTCCAGGTGATTGATGCATAAAATGCAAAGGCAGCTGAGTTCAACACTTAAATTATCTAATGGGATGTTGGGAGGAATTTCAGTTTTGTTTCAGGTTGACATGCGATTGCATGATTTTACTCCTCCTTATTTGTGGTGTTCTTTCTCCTCCATTTTAATGAAGGTAGGTAATTGGAAATCCACTTGGGCATTGTACAGTAGAAATGTCCAAATTATGGTATCAATCTGAAGTATAAGCGTAGCACAGGCAGAATATTAGCTTACCACTGCTCCATACAAAATGAAATTGTTTTAGCTAATTTTTGCTTGTGGTCAGGTAAGAGGAATTATTTTAAGTGGCAGCATTTCCTATTTTAGCCAAACTCCCTGATCTCCAGTGATAAACAAGGGGCATTTGATGAAGGCATGCAGAATTCTGAGGGCCGTGGGCAGTAGAGATAAGCTGAAATGTTTCCTCTTGCTAGTGGGGTCAGTAGCCAGGGGGTACAGCTTTAAGGTGAGATTTCCCGGGAAGAAAAATTCACCCACAAGATTGTGGGTATCTGGATCCCACTTCCTGAGAAGGTGGTAGTTGCGGGGGCAGGGGGTGGGGGAGCGGGCAGTCGTCAACACACTTAAGAGTCATTTAGCCGAGCATTTTAAAAACTATAACGTAAGACTACAGGCCAAATGTTGGAAAATGGTGTTAGAAGTGGACGTTTGATGACTGATGCTGACGTACTGGCCTAAAGGGCCTCCTTCCATGTTGTAAAAACTCTATGATTCTATGATACTAAATTACTAGGCTTTCTAAAAGCAATCATATCGTTTACCCAACTGCATACAGTACTACTGAACTCTTAGATGTAATAGATGCTGAAGTTGGGTGACCTGTAATGTAAGTTTCTCTGCTTTTGTAGTCCAGCCGACAGTATTCCACCCTGTCAGCCGAATCAAGTCGCATCCTTCTCATCTGTTTCCTCTGGGTCCTGAAGAATGCGGATGAAGATATCCTACAGAAATGGTTCACTGACCTGTCAGTGTTCCAGTTAAACAGACTGTTGGACTTGATGTATCTCTGCATCTCCTGCTTTGAGTATAAAGTAAGCATGCGGAACAGTGGATATATGTGATGTGTGAGTGGGTATCTGTGGCTGCAGTTCAATTTCAGAATTTGCCAAATTCTGATTTATAGTGTATTAAGACAGTGTATTTCCATATATTATCCCCATTTCACCCTGACCAAACCCTCACCTCTTGTCTTCTTCCTGCTTCCTCCTACCACCACTATCCCAAAGTGGGACCCAACAGACAGCACTCCCACATCCCTGCAAAGACCCCTTCTGATCTCATCAAAAAGCCTCAATGTTCCTGCCAATTGTGGCTGTAGGCTGTCTTTGCACCCCCACCCCCCCCGGATCCCTACTCCTGGCACCTGGCAGAAGGTGTTCCCTCGCAATTCGATTCATGTCAGTACTGACATTAGTGAATCTATCAACAGCAAACAGGCGAGACAACCATTCTGTTTGGAGGAACAGCTCCTCACCATTTATTTCCATTCTGTTTACAGGAGTAACTTCTTTCTTTCATAAATGCATTCTCCCAGATAATTTAGGGACTTTGAGGTGAATCTGCCTGAGATTCCTTCGTGTGTTTTGAATGTTGATCAGGATAACCTGTGGCTCTGGTGCCTTTGTTTCCTCTAGACCCTAGGCTTAGGATCATTGTCTCATCATTACCTACTCGTGTTCCTCTCCATAGCTTGTCCATTTTCCTCCTTGCTATGTTTTACAGTAAATGTTTCTTAATGAAATATTTGAGCTTTGAGTTATCCTTTTACTTTATGGTCTGGGGGGAGCCTTCGAGTTGGATCTGGCGTGAGACATGTTTGTCATTCGATTAAGATTTAGCTCTGTTTTCCAAACATGTGACCATAAAATTCCATTGAAATAGAATTTAAAATTGTGCAGATTGTAAGCAACCAGTTTGCTATAAGATTTAGTATGTTGTGTCTGTCCAATTGCATTCATAGGTAGGATTACTTTATGGGAGAATTATTATTGGCGTGCTGATAGGCTGATGTAGTAAGAAAACACAATTCCCTGTCTACTTGTCTCTTGCCACAGAAGATGTGCCTGCATTTCTGCAAATAACACAAGGCAAGTTGCCACAAAGCACAATCTCAGCAAGTTCCTTAAATTAATGTCTCTGGTGTGTTGATTTCAGGGTAAGAAATCTTTTGAGCGGATTAACAGCCTGACATTTAAGAAATCCCAGGATATGAAAGCACGACTGGAAGAGGCCATACTTGGCACTGTAGGAGCTCGGCAAGAGATGGTGCGTCGGAGCCGTGGTAAGAAAGCTCAGTTTAAATTCTCTGCATTAAAATGCATTTTGAGCATTCACTCATTGCCTTTGTTTGCATGTGGCAGATTAGTGATTTTATGCCAGACCATTGTTTTATTGGAACTTCAAACCAATTCACCACCTCTTTTAAGCCAATTCTGACTGCAGTAATGTGCCACAGGCATTAGCTGCTATTCTGTGCCATACTTAAGTGGCTATTGTTCACATGAAACCGGGATTGAGTGATCTTCACTCAGTGCCTGCATCCCTCCCCTCCAAGTAAAAGTAACTGGTAGCCATGGAGCACACCAACGGATTTTCCCTTCTGTACCACAGATGCACTGAGACTAACTGCAGAACCCAGGTGAGAGGGATTATCCTTCAACCTCCAAAATTGCTTACCTCTTCAACAAGTTAACCATCCGAGTCACTGGGGCAGAGGCAGAGAAATTGACAGTACGTTAATGTCAAATGTATGCCAATCAGTGCACGTTCCCACTCAATCTCATTTCTTTCTCATTTTCTGGCTAAATGAAGCTAGAGTGTACTGTTCTATCTCTTTATTCTGACCTTTATTGGAATGCCAGTCACTGGTTACTCGCTTGATGTTCGCACTCTAATGTCACATCCCTGAAAATATGGGACAGCCTGTAAGTGAGATCTCCAATTAGTATATAAGATACTATTCAAAAGTCAAATATCAGTACTTTCTGCCGTGTCAGCAATTTATCAAACTCCAGCTCTCGTCTCCATTCTGTGGTGCAGGTCAAAAAGAGCAGAATTGCTTAACCGATTCTGTGACCCTGTTTTTGGCGCACAGTTTTGAACAGCAGTTCAATTCGTAGCCCCTTGTTTCAATCTTGTTTCACATTCTCCCGAGCCTGCGTGGTTTTCCTCCAGGTACTCTAATTTCCTCCCACAGTTGGAAGGTATCTTAGTCATTATTGAACCAAATACATGATTCAGGTGAGTTAACCCATTTGAATGTATTTTAAATTAATATGTTCACCCTTTTCTTTGGTTTAAGTACAGAGACAGTTGATCAAAATCAAATATTTTCCAATCTGTTGTAGAGAGGAGCCCATATGGAAACCAAGAAAATGTTCGCTGGCGAAAGAATATCACTCACTGGAAGCAGAATGCTGATAAAGTAGACAAGTATGTGAAATCTCCTGCAGAATGGGAATATTGTACGTTCTCTCAATCCCCACACCTCCCCTCGATTATCAGTTGGATTACAACCAAGCATAGTCTTTCTTAGAACAAAGAGGTTTCACCATACAGGAGATTTACAAATGAAAGCTTAAAGGTATGACTGTATTATCCAAAGCTCTGGTTAGACTGCACCCGTAATATTGCGTTTTCTTTGGATGCCCCATCTCTGGAAGGATACAGTGCCTGAGAAAGTTTAACGTAAACCTGGAGTGAAGAGTCTACGTTATGATGATAGTGGGTATACTAGGTTATTATTGGTGGAGAAGCAGATTTGAGATGAACTGATTTTTAATGTCACAAAGGGAATGCATCTTGGCTTCAGTACGGGAAAATAGAAGAAGGGCATAAACTTATAATGCTGTGTTTTATGACTCCCAACTTCGTGGCCTTCAACATTCTGTTGACGAGAATACATCTGCACGCCATCATCTTGCTCAATCACTCCCTTATCCCTACCTGTGATATATTGGCACCTACTCGCTCCTAACCAATTCGTTTCTCATTACGATCCCCACCTTTGCTTACTCAGGTTTTACAGATGCTGAGTTGATCAGTTGCTCGATTAACTTAGCACTCAAATCTGGTGACCATAGTCCTCGCTCCCCATACCGAAACCTCCCCCAGCTCAGATACCTCTTTGAAAACAAGAATAAGCTCACCTTCCTTATTTCAGTATTAACCATCTCCATAAGTTCCTCCATCCTGCTGCAGGAATTAATGAATTGCTTTTTCAAGCCAGTTGAAGCCGTCCAATCAGCTGTCTCTGTTGTTTCTGCGCCTACTTCGCTTTGCTCAAGATGCAGAGTTAATGAGAGTGTTTAAAAGGAAAATAGATATTTTGAAGTGATAGATTTTAAAGGATGTGAAGAAAACCACAAAGACTTACGGATAGAAAGAGCTTTTGTGGCTAACAGGCTGCTGGACGATGAATAAAATAGATTTCTCCTGTTCTCTTGTTGCATGTATTCCAGCCGGCAGATTTGCTTATATATCTATTTGAGTGGGATACACAGGCTGATGCTTTTCAGTCTCTCTCTCTTTTTTTCTGTCTCCACAGGACAAAGGCTGAATTAGAGCATGATACCCTCGTGGATGGGAATCTGGTTACTGAAGCTAACCTCATAGTTTTGGATGTACTTGAAATTATTGTTCAGGTAAAGAAACAGGGTTTCTTTTGGCTGACTTGTTGGCTTATGGGAGTAATTTCAGCCGTGGTGGCTCAGTGGTTAGCACTGCTGCCTCGCAGCGCTAGGGACCTGGGTTCGGTTCCAGCCCTGGGCTACTGTCTGTGTGGAGGTTTCACATTCTCCCTGTGCCTGCGTGGGTTTCCTCCAGGTGCTCTAATTTCCTCCCACAATTCGAAGATCTGCAGTTGAGGAGAATTGGCTATGCGAAATCAGTGTTCAGGGATGATTAGGCTAAGTGCATTAGTCATGGGAAATTAGATTAGATTCCCTACAGTGTGGAAACAGGCCCTTCGGCCCAACCAGTCCACACCGTCCCTCCGAAGAGTAACCCACCCAGACCCATTCACTCTAACCAATGCACCGAACACTATGGACAATTTAGCATGGCCAGTTCACCTGGCCTGCACATCTTTGGACTGTGGGAGGAAACCGGAGCACCCGGTGGAAACCCACGCAGACACAGGGAGAATGTGCAAACTCCACACAGACAGTCACCCGAGGCCAGAATCGAACCTGGGACCCTGCTGCTGTGAGGCTACAGTGCTAATCACTGAGCCACCGTGCCGTGAGTAATAGGGTAGGGGAATGAGTCTGGGTGGGATATTCACGGAGGGTCAGTGTGAACTTGTTGGGCCAAATGGCCTATTTCCACACTATAGGGAGTCCATGATTAATTCCTGGCAGTGCCAAGGTAAGAATCTAAGAAGCATGTGTTAGACGAGAGTAAAGGACAACTTGCTTTCTGTACCCTCACCTTGCTGTGGATGATTGGTATTGAAGCTGCTTGTTTTTATATAAAACTGGTTGGAGGGTTTGCTGCAACATTGTTGATATGAGTTGGAAAACAGAAGCAGCTTCACATTTCGGATAGAATGGGTTTAGTGAATCTGCTGTGGTATAGTTTTGTGCCATTGGAGGGCCAATGATATGTAAAGGATGAAATAAATAATTATGAGTACTTAGTTAAGAATGAAGTAAATGATTTGAACATATGAACAAGGAACAAATGTAGGGTACTTGTTCCTCTAAGCCTGCTCCGCCAATCAATCTATCTAGGCTTTCCTAATAAGGCAATTTACTCACACTCTAAGGCTAGTAAACCTCTCTGAACTGCTTCCAACGCATATCCTTCCATAGATACAGTTATCAATATTATGCATAGAATTCCAGATGTGATCATTTCAGTGCCCTGTATGACTGAAATATAGGTTGAAACTTTATTGCTGGAACAGCACAGCAGGTCAGGCAGCATCCAGGGAACAGGAGATTCGACGTTTCGGGCACAGGCCCTTCTTCAGGACTGAAATATAACCTCCTTACACTTGTATTCAATTCTCTTTGCAATAAAACATAGCATTCTATTAGTTTTCCTGTTTACTTGCTGTATTTCATACTTACCTTCTGCGCTTCATTCACTAGGACATCCAGATCTCTCTGCAACCTCTGACCATTCAGATAATATACCATTTTTTTGTCCAAAATGGACAGTTTCACACTTAGTTATATATTACTCCTTTTGCCAGATCTTTGCCCACTGATTTAACTGATCTCTTTGTAAGATCTTTATGTCCTCTTCTCAACTCACTTGCCCCCCTGTCAGAAGCATTAAATATGAGTAGGTAATGCTGGGGAAGTGAAATTAAGAGACAGAATTAGTGTAGTTAATTAATTATATTAACTGTGCCAATGAACTAACAAATCATCAAGTTGGATTGCAGTTAGCTGGACATTGGTCCGCTATGTAGTAAGTCATGATTGTATTGTTTTCGGTTACTCAGACAGTTATGGTGTCGGAGTCAAAAGAGAGTGTGTTGAGTGGAGTGCTGAAGGTCATTCTACATACCATGGCTTCTAACCAGAGTGCCCACTTTCTGCAACACTGCTTTGCCACACAGCGGGCATTGGTCTTTAAGGTAAGCATAATCAACCTTTGTGAATTTTATGAATTATTTTTGTTGAAAATTGCTTCAACTTCCCAGTACTTTTTCTACCCTCAGCATCTATGTGGGTGGCAAAGTGATTGGCACTCAAAGGGCCAGACACCCGAGTTTGATTCCAGCCTTAGGTGACTGTCTGTGTGGAGTTTGCATATTCTCCCCAGGGCTACATGCAATTCTGGTCTCCTTCCTATCGGAAAGATGTTGTGAAACTTGAAAGGGTTCAGAAAAGATTTACAAGGATGTTGCCAGAGTTGGAGGATTTGAGCTATAGGGAGAGGCTGAATAGGTTGGGGTTGTTTTTCCTGGAGCGTCAGAGGCTGATGGGTGACCTTATAGAGGTTTATAAAATCATGAGGGGCATGGATAGGATAAATAGACAAAGTCTTTTCCCTGGGGTGAGGAGTCCAGAACTAGCGGGCATACGTTTAGGGTGAGGGGGGAAAAGTGACCTAAGAGGCAACGTTTTCACGCAGAGGGTGGTACGTGTATGGAATGAGCTGCCAAAGGGAAGTGGTAAAGGCTGGTACAATTGCAACATTTAAAAGGCTCTGGATGGGTATATGAATAGGAGGGATATGGGCCAGGTGCTGGCAGGTGGGGCTAGATTGGATTGGGATAGCTGGTCAGCATGGATGAGTTGGACCGAAGGGTCTGTTTCCATGCTCTACATCTCTATGACTATGGCTGCCTGGATTTTCTCTGGGCTCCTCCCACAATCCAAAGATGTTTAGGCTAGTTGGATTGGCCATGCTAAATTGCCCATATGTCCAGGGATGTGCAGGTTAGATGGAATACCCATGGGAATGCGTGGTTACAAGGATAGGGTAAGGAGGTGGGATGCTCTTCGGAGGGTCATTGGGGATTCAATGGGCTGAATGGCCTGCTTCCACACTGTAGGAACTCTATGAATATTTGAGTCTCAAAGCCAGTGGATCTTCTGGTTTTGCCCGACCTGTTTAACCCTGTCAATGAGCAGTCATTCCTGCATTAACATGCTGTGAAGCTGTGACTTGTCCTCTGTCAGGGGATGTGAAGCTGATCCCCTCAATCTATTGATTGATTACTCTCCTGCTTATCTTTCTGTAGTTTCCGGAAATGCTGTTTGAGGAGGACACTGAACTTTGTGCTGATCTCTGTCTAAGACTTCTGCGACACTGCAGCAGCAGTGTGGGAACTATCCGAGCACATGCCAGCGCCTCACTCTACCTTCTGATGAGGCAAAACTTTGAGATTGGCAATGTAAGTACATTTTGTGTCTTTAATGTGTGAAACTGTGGAGAGTGAATATTGATTCTAAGACCAATAATCTGAATTATACAACTGGGTAAAAAAATTCACGTTTGTGTCTGGAGCCTGATTGATTTGCTTTAATTCTGACAGTGAAATGAAAGTTGCCTCTATCCACAGGTAAAATAGCTTCTGCTTTCTTCACTCATGAATCGAAAGAAGAAAGCTGCCCTCGTTTGGCATTAAGTTCTCACTTCAAGACACCATAAGGAGGAGCTGATGTGTGAAATGGCAAAACTGCAGTATTGGCACAGCAAGGAGTGCTCTTTTATAGTTTAACTTAGTTCACACTTCTGGAATAGAATTGAGGTGTCATCTGTAACTTAGTGGGAGCACTCGTGTCCAAGTCAGAAATTTACTGGTTGTATTCTCAATCTTGAGAGCTCAAAATCACCATACTTCAGTGCAGGACTGTATTAAGCGTGGGCCTGTCTGTTGGAAATGCTCTCTTTTGGATAGAATATAAAACTGACATTTTATCTGCCTTCTCAGGTAAGCATAAAAATCCTAATGCATCATTGGAAGAAGAGCAGGGGAGCTCTCTCACCCAATTATTATCCCTCAACTAGCATCATTAAAACAGATAATCTAGTCAGCATCTCATTGATTGTGTGCAAGCTAAATTCTGTGTTTCCCTCTGTTACAAGAGTGACAGCACTTTGAAAATACTGTTTGCTGTTGAGTACTTTGAACAGCACTGTATAACTGCAAGTTTGGTTATAAATTGAGGTAATGTAGTTCAGATTCAACTCATACTGTCCTTAATGTGACAATGTTGAAACAGCATGAGAAAATTTCTGCAGCGTTCTCCATCCTGACTTTAAGGTGGGGTTTAACTGCAAGCTTTGACATGCAGGTCTGATGATGCCAAAGAATGTGTTATTACAAGATAACCAATCAGTAATTTGGTTAATTTGGAATTATTCTAACGTACATATTAATCATATTTCTGAGAGAAACCCTTTCCTAAACAATCCATTTACAGTCTTCTGCTTACTGTGTACATTTGTGATTGTTCCAATCAGCACAGGCTTCCAAAGTGGTACTTAACATATTAAATGGATGATGCACTGAATGGATGAGGCGACCAAGAAAATGCCTTTTGACAATGAATTATGTATTGAATGACCAAGATGAGTAATTTCTCATCATAGAGATGTACAGCACCAAAACAGACCCTTCAGTCCAAATCGTCCATGCTGACCAGATATCCTAAATTAATCTAGTCCCATTTGCCAGCATTTGGCTCATATCCCTCTAAACCCTTCCTATTCATATGCCCATCTAGATGCCTTTTAAATGCAGCCTTTTAATTGTACCAGCCTCCACCACTTTCTCTGGCAGCTCATTCCATACACACACCACCCTCTGCATGAAATAGTTGCCCCTTATGTCCCTTTTAAATCTTTCCCCTCTCACCTTAAACTTATGGACTCTCCTACCCTGGAAAAAAGACCTTGTTTGTATACCCTATCTATGCCCCTCATGATCTTGTAACCTCTATAAGGTCATCCCATAGCCTCCGATGCTGCAGGGAAAACAGCCCCAGTCTATTCAGCCTTTCCCTATACCTCCAACCCAGCAACATCCTTGTAAATCTTTTCTGAACCCTTTTAAATTTCTTAACATCTTTCCTAAAGCAGGGAGACTAGAACTGAACACAGTATTCCAAAGTTGGCTTAACCAATGTTCTGTACAGCTGCAACATGACATCCAAACACCTACATTCAATACTCTGATCAATTAGGCAAGTGTGCCAAACGCTGCCTTCATTACCCTGTCTACCTGTAAGACATTAAGTAACCAAGGTATTTCTCTGTGATGCATTCAGCTTCTAAATGGCTACTGCATACATGGGATATTAAGACCAACCAGCCAATGCCAGTGTTTATACTCCATTCAAGCCTCTCCACTTGTCTTTCCTCATTTTAAACTATTAGCATAACCTTCTATTCGCTTCATCTTCATATGCGGGTTTTTAGACACCCCTTAGATGCATCCATACAATTCATTTCAATTGCTCCCTGTGGAGAGAGTTCCAAATTGTTTGCAACTCTTTGGGTAAAGATATTTCTTCTGCATTTCCTATTGGATTTATTCATGACTATAGAAGTGATGGTCCCTTCTAGTTATGCTCTTCCCCACGAGAGAAAATATTGTCTGTGTCTCATCTATTAAAATCTTTGATAACTTTAAAGAATTCTAATAGGTCATCCCTGAGTCTTTTTCTAATAGAAGAGACATAGCCTTTTCTGATATGTATATCCACGGTGCACATTTCAGGTATCATCCGTGTAAATTTTCCTTATGCCCTCTTCATCCTTTTTAAAACTTGGTGACCCAGAACTGTACACAGTACTCTGTGTGGTCTAAAATTTGAAACAGGTTCAGTATAACTTCCATTTTGTTCAATAATGTCTCAAGAAATAAATCCTTGTGCTTGGTTTGTTTTTTTATTATAATGGCCTTGCTGACCTTGTGCTGCCACTTACAGTGATTGGTATATTTATTCTCCTAAAGAAGGGCTTATGCCCGAAACGTCGATTCTCCTGTTCCCTGGATGCTGCCTAACCTGCTGCGCTTTTCCAGCAACACATTTTTAGCTCTGATCTCCAGCATCTGCAGACCTCAATTTCTCCTCATATTTATTCTCCTACCCCACCCTAGACTTTCACCTTACAGGTCATGTGACCTACTTACTTTACATACCAAAATATATTACCACATTTATTTAGGTTGAACTTGTTTGTCCATTGTGTCTATTCTACCAGGTTATTAATGTTATTAATCAAATAGATGCATTGAGTGAGGATAAATTATGCATTGAGTAGGAAAGTGACAGTGGTGTGCTCAGAGTAGTTGAGTGGCCAAGTCAATGTTGAATGGTAGATTATGGTAGACCAGTTTATGATTCTGTACATTTTTTTCCCAAACAGAATTGTTCTGGTGAACTGATGAACTGATCACAAAGCTGGACTTGTTAACTTGAAATGATGAGAATTAATTTGGGGTTATCTGGTTGTTTAATTTGCATCATGTACAATGAATCTTCACTTAAAGTTATGGCTATATTCTTAGTAATCATGACTTTTCAGTGAAAGTCCATGGGAGCCAGTTTTAATTGCATTCTAGAGGAACTTCCTTATCAGCAAAACAAATTAAAACACTATACCCTCAAAGTTGAAATGTGTTGCAGTGCTACATTCTGAAATAGTAAATGACATTAAATTTAGAATGTGCTTAAAATTATGAAAGAAAATGTACTTAATGTCTACAGTCTCTCGTCAGTGATCTTGCTTACCATCCTCCTGCTGACTGATCCTTCTGGTGCCTCATTATTTTTAAAAGGGCTCACTTACCTCTTTCTACTGAATTTCCAATGTGAGCAAGGCGTTAGAGAAGAGCAGCAAGGCAGAAATAGAGTTCAAAGTTATTTAAATACAGGCTAATGAGGAGGTGATGGTCTAAGCGTATTATTGCTAAATTAGTAATCTGGAGACCCAGGTAATGTTCTGGAGATCTGGGTTCCCGCCCATTGCAGATAGTGGAATTTGCATTCAAAAGAAACCTGGAATGATGACTGTGAAACCACCAGCAATTATCAGGAAAACCCATCTGGTTCACTAATGTCCTACCTGGTCTGGTGCACAAGTGACTCCAGACCCACAGCAACAGGGTTGACTCTCAACTGCCCTCTGGGCAATTAGGGATGGGCAATGAATGCTGGCCTAGGCAGTGATGCCATATCACGTGAATGAAGTTAAAAGAAAAATAATGAATATGGATTAAACAAGCCCCAGGACATTGGAACCACTTAGCTTCTCACTTCCATGCCATTGTAGCTGCAGCTTTGGATTGAATCTGGATCTTGAAAATGAATGCAAATCCAAGCCGAGTAAGTGGTACATGAGTTATTTCAGCGGGCAGGAGGGCATGACTCTGAGGTCAGAAATTGGGGGGCGGGGGGGATGGGTGCCTATTGGTTATGCAGGAACCAGTGTTAAAATGAATTCTGTACACTAAACAAAGTTGCAGGATGCAAAAACAGGCCATCCGTATAGCACAAAAACATAACAAATAAGCACGGAATTTGGTCATTTGGCCCATTAAGCCTGTCCTCCCCCTCAATAAGATCATGGTGGACTCAACTGAACCCTAGGCTCAGCATAGCCATCAACTCTTTGATAGCTCAAAAATCTATCGAACATTTCTTTAAATACTTCCAGTGATCTAGACGCTTCGACTCTGGAGTGGAGTATGCCAGACACTCGCTACCTACTGGGAGGAGAAATTCCTTCGCTTCTCAGTTTTAAATGTGTCTTTAGTAATTCTGTAATAATGTCCCTATTGCAAGACTGCACCACTTGTGAAAACATCTTCTCAACATCTACCATGTCAAGTATGCTCAGAATCTCAATCAGATCACCCTTCATTCCTCTAAACCTTACTGACTAAAGGCCTAACCTGTTTAGCTGTTCTTGGTAAGTCAACCCTTCATCCCAGGGATTAGCCTAGAGAATCTCCTTTGAACAGTCTTTTTTTTAAATATGGGGACCAAAACATGGTAAAGTAACATTAAACAGGGATGACTTTAAACAAGGACCTACTTTAGCCCTGTTGACGTAGAAAGGAGCCAGTAGCAGTACCTGGAAAGTAGCAACATGTAATTCTGCAATTCAGTGGTCACATCACTTTCACTATTGGTGATTCATTGATACCAAGTTGTGTATTGTGGCTACTGCTGGTGATAATCTGGAAGTTAAAGTGGCTTTTATTTTGCAATATAATGCACTGTCCTAATGGGGGGAGACTTGTGGTGTCAGCAGAAGAAATTAACCTTGATCGCCCACTCGTAATGAATAAACGTACACCCACACTTTCACAGTGTATACTGGGAGTTCGTCTTGCATATTAATACTTGAAATAGCCTCAAGCCTAAGAAAAATAACTGAAAAAAAAGTCTTTCTGCAGAACTTTGCCCGAGTGAAAATGCAAGTCACAATGTCATTGTCATCATTGGTGGGCACTTCCCAAAACTTCAATGAAGAATACCTTCGTCGCTCATTGAAGACCATTCTGACATATGCGGAGGAGGACCTAGAGCTGCGGGAGACCACCTTTGCTGAGCAGGTAGACCATCTTTAAATTGTCAATAAACCAGAGATGCTGTAAGTGCTGAGCAGTTCAGGTTACTTCTGTGGTGAGAGAAAGGCAGTGGTAATATTTCAAGCGCATGACTGGTCACCAGAACCAGTCCCCTAACCAAAGGGAAATGGAAAAAGTCTTTCCAACAGAAGTTGGTAGCCAAATAACGATCCTCATATCCATAAATCCACTGAGTATACAGGTCGCAAACTGATGATGGCAATAGAACATTTAAATTATCTTCTCACAACATGCCTTCTACATTGCCACATCTTAATCCCTCCTTCCATTTTGAATATCAGTGAATGGCAGGAGGTCTATGTGTCCTAGAAATGGGCTGATCAAAACGATTTCCTTAGCAAAGCACTGGAAGCCAGTCTGATCTCCTGGCAATTGCCTGGAGATGAGAAAACACAGTCAGATGTACCTCTGGAACAAAATTTGAGGTGAACTATACATCATGACATATTTTAATTGAAAGTATACAGAGAGTCGCTTGGTATCACGGAACTTGAATATTGTGTAGATGGGTGCATTAGTCAGGGGAAATGTAGAGTAATAGGGTAGGGGAATGGGTCTGGGTGGGATACTCTTTGGAGGGTCGGTGTGGACTTGCTGGGTCGAAATAGCCTGTTTCAACACTCGTAGGGATTCTATGAAATTCTACGTTGAAAAGAGAAATTGTCTGCTGAAGGTTTTGTTTTATCTTCATTATGACAAATGTAACAATGATAAATTTCAAATATTCTCAACTATTTTAATTTATTATAATTTGAAATTTGGCATACTTGTGTTTGTACTGGTAAGTACAAGACAAAGGTATTCAGCAATATTTAATGTATTGAATGAATTTCAAAAGTGATCAATAGTTATTCTTTATTTTATTATTAAATTAGGGGAAGTTTTTTTAAAATGACTTTGATGTGATTTCCTGTCCTACTTCCTTTCTATTCAGGTACAAGACTTAGTGTTTAACCTGCACATGATTCTCACCGACACAGTGAAGATGAAGGAACATCAGGAGGATCCAGAAATGTTAATGGATCTGATGTACAGGTACATTACTAATTCTTTGTTTCTTTCTGCTCACTCCAAGATTGAGAGTGTTGAAATGCAGCTCATATCCACCAGCTTTGGACTAACCTGTGTGTCCTGATCTGATAGAATTGCCAAAGGTTATCAGACATCACCTGATTTGCGCCTGACATGGTTACAGAATATGGCAGGGAAGCACTCCGAGCGAGCTAACCACGCTGAAGCGGCACAGTGCCTGGTGCATTCTGCAGCACTGGTGGCAGAATACCTCAACATGCTGGAAGACTGTAGGTACCTGCCGGTGGGCTGTGTCAGCTTTCAGGTAAGAGGGTGAAGGTTCAATCTTGCAAAGTTAAACCAGCAAATGCTGGAAATGGTCAGTAGGTGAGGCAGCATCTGTGAAGGGAGAAAGTTAACATTTCAGATTGATGGCATATCAGAATCTGTCTTTCAGTTCTGATTAAATAACATTAATCTCAAAGATTTACTTTGTTTTTCTCTCTCCATAGGTACTGGCTGATCTGTTGAATCTTTCCAGAATTTTCTACCTCAAGCAGATTTATAGCATCTGTATATTTTGTTCTTTTTTGTTGTGTTATAAGGTGCTGGTACCTGAGGCTAAGGAAAGTGGCAGTGAAGATTAGCTATCTCCAGGTTGAGTTTACCCATTCAGTCAGGTGCAAATAGAGATGTAGTATTCAGATTTTCATGTTGTTGGGTAAGTATTTCTGAGTGTTCAGGACTGCCTCATAACATTGAGTGCCACTTATTGCAGATTAAACAAGGATGGTGTTCATATCCTTTTCGAGAAAGCTGTTTGCATTCTATAACTGAAAATACCTCATCTGCCATTCTAGCTGACAAAAGCTTGGTAATGATAAGAAATGTTTGGGGGCTTTGAGCAAAGTACTAATGTATGTGTGCCCAAAACAAAGTGTAAAAGTATGTAAGCGTCTATTTCTGTGCTGTACATCTCTATGACAACTATATTACTTTGGACCCTTAACTTGCAGTGTGACTCATTCCTCTATCAGCTTTGTGGTCACTGGCCCATATTGGCTCCCACACAAACAACAACTTGATTTAAGCATTCTCATTGTTGGTTTCCCAGCTTTCCCTTCACAGCCTTGCCTTTCCTTATCTCTGTAATTTCCCCTAGCTCCACAACCTTCTGAGGAACTGTAGTCATCTAATACTGACCTCCTTGAGCATCTCTGATTTTAATTGATCCATCACTAATTGCCATACCTCGAGTTGCCTAGTCCCCATGTTGTGGAGGATCTTCTGTCTGCTTCTTTACATACTTTTCTCCTTCAAGGTATCTCTTAAAACCAACATTTTTGACCAGGTATTTCCTTAAATGGCTCAGTGTTATACATTATTTTATAATGCTCCTTCACAGCGCCTTGGAAGATCTCATTATATTAAACTCACTGTATAAATATAAGCTGTTATATAATTAAAGTTTGGATTAAGAATCAGTTTTAATTTATATTTATAATTCTGTGCATTTTCTCCCCCAAAGAACATATCATCAAATGTTCTTGAGGAATCAGCTGTATCGGATGATGTTCTTTCTCCTGATGAAGAAGGCATTTGTGCTGGGAAGTATTTCACAGAAGCTGGTCTTGTGGGATTGCTTGAACAAGCAGCAGCCTCCTTTACAATGGTATACAATATATTTAGTTGTATCTTCCCTCTTGTTTTGTTCTAATTTCAGTCTCACATCCTCTCCGCTTGCTCTGATTATGCATTTGGGAATCCTTGTCCTGGACATTTATTTAACATTTATTTCACATCTGTACACCACCCACTTCCAATCCAGATAGTACTGTTAAAACTATGAAATCCTGAGAGGATCCAAGATGGCGGTAATCTAGCAGGTCTGCCTTACTGAGCTCTGCGCCATAACTCGGGTGAAGTGGTGCTTTTACCCTCCCCAACTAAGCTATTTTGCAGGAAATCGACAGTTTAATATTGGGAGAAGTGCTTCATATCTTTTTTTATTGAGGGAAGATGATTAGAGGTCAAGGACAGAATAAATCAGAACAGGCAGGACACTCCCCTGCAGCATCGGACATGCCCACGGCTGCAGCTGGTGCTCCCCCAAAATCCCGATGGACTCATCTATGCAACAAGGCCTGGCTGCGGAGATCACGAAAATCTGGGAGATGATCGAGGCATCGATTGTAGAGAGTCGCGTCACACTGCAACCGATCTCAGCCATGCTGCAGAAGCATGAGCAGGAGCTGCAGAGTCTCGGGAAGCGAGAGGAAGTGGTCGAGCAGTGGACCACGATGTCGGAGACTGCGGTCAAGTCCACGGTGGGATATATCCAGGCCCTGGAGAAGTAGGTACGGGCCTTGGTAGAACAGGTTGATGATCTCAAATCGCGGTCGAAGATAAAACATCTGGGTGATCCGGCTGTCGGAGCAAGAGGAAGGTGCGCGGCCAGCCAGTTTCTTTGAAGAATGGCTGCCTCGATTTCTGGGCTGGAATGCCAAGGTGGACCTGGTGCAGATTGAAAGAGTTCACCAGGTGGTGGTGCGCAGGCCCGATTCAGACCAGTGCCCCCACCCGGTCCTAGTGCAATTCCATTCCAGCAGGGACAAAAAAAGGTAATGGAAGCCTCCAGATTGCTGGGAAAGGCTCCTCAGACCCGAGTTTATAAAAGATCAAAGATTATGTTTTCTCGGGACTTTTCTGCAGCCATGATCTGCAAGAGGAAGTCTTCCATGAGGTGAAGAAGAGACTGAGGAATTCAATATTCCATCAGGTACCAGGCAGAGCTCCACTTTAATCACAAAGGATCTGTGCATGTATTTGTCTCCTCAGAGAAAGCAAAAAGCTTTCTGGACACTTTGAAATAGACTGGTTGGTCCAAAGAATATAGACAATAATGGTTCTCTTTTCCTTTCCCTTTATTTTTTCTCTCTACCTTGTGTGCTTCTCCTTTCTTTCTATTGTTGTATTACAGAACGTGTTGTTGGTTATCGTTTTTTTTTATCGTGATAATTGAGGTCAAGGTAGACTTGGGGGTGAGTGAAGTCCCCACTTTAAAATTTTTTTTTGTTCATAATACCCAATTTTTATTTATCCTTATCCTGAGTTTGGGGCACGGCTCAAACTAAAAGGAGTTTGGGAGATGTATGTGGGTAGTGTAAGTGCACCCTGTGGGCAGAGGGAGAGTCTCCCATCAAGTGTTTTTTGTATGCTATAATTGGTTTAGTTTGTTGGTTTTTAGTAGAGGTAGTTTTATGAAAGTTTTGTTAATGTAGTTTTAGTGTGTGTGTTTTTTAGACTGAGTCTTTATTTATTTACACTCGGTGCGTTGTGAGTATGGTTCTTCCTCTTGGGGGTTCAAGAGTTGTTATTGAGTGAAATGCGTAAGAGTTTCCTTAAATGGTGCATCTGGGATATTAAAGGGAGCCACTTGCTGGTCAAGAAAAAGAAAGTACTTTCAAGTCTCAGGAAGGAGAGGCTTGATATTGCCCTGTTGCAAGAAGCCCATCTTAATGAGAAGGAGCATCTAAAGTTACATCAAGGTGGATTTGATAGAATTTTTTTTCGTCCTTTAACACTAAGAACAGGGGAGTGTCCATATTTGTCCAGAAGAGTCTCCCATTTAAGTTATTAAGTCAAGTTAAAGATGAAAATAGGCGGTTCTTAATTCTTAAAACTTTAATACACGGTGAAGAGTATGGAATTCTAAATGTTTATTTTCCACCCCTTTCCCCCCCCCCCCCCCCCCCCCAACGCACCACCTCAAATTCCTGAATGATGCACTTTCTAAGTTGGTTGCCCTTGGAACGTGACATACTATCAGCAGGGGAGATTTTAATCACCTCATGAACCCCACAGTGGATAGAATGCCCAAAGATCCCCAAATGTCTCTCTGCAATTCAAGCAATTGGTTGACTTCTGCGTGGAATTGGGGTTGGTGGATATTTGGAGATGTCTCCACGCTACGGGAAGGGATTTCACCTTTTTCTCTAATCCACACAAGTGTCATACCAGGATTGACCTTTTTTGTTAGCACCTTTGGTGTTTTCCTGTACAATTGGAAACATAGCCATTTCTGATTGTACGGCAGTGTATTTGGAAGTTGAGATTAAGGGCAACGGAACAGGTTCCCAGCATTGGCAGATGGATTCTTTTATACTCGAGGACAGTAAGCTTGTCAAGTACTTCTCGAGTGAGTTCAAAGCGTTGTTGGCTATCAATTTGGGTACGGCTAGTAACCCGTCTATACTCTGGGAGACTGCGAAGGCCTATGCTAGGGGGATAGTTATCTCTTATTCAGCTAGCCGGAAGAGATCGAAGGGAGAGCAGCATCATCTGCTCAAGACACGGTTGAAGGCGACCATGGCAGTTATTTTGATGGGCTGTGAATGGCTAAATTGCGGTGAGTCACAGCCCTCCGGGTTGCATTGAACCATGCTCACTCAGACAGCTAAGAGCGAACTCTCTTTCCCGATACAAAGGCTGTTTGAGCATGGCGGTGGCCAGGAGAAAGAATGCCCTCCAATCCATCACATCAATTAGGGAAGGCACTGAGTTTCTTATGTGTGACTCTAAAAGGATCAATGTGGCATTTCGGAGTTTATGCACTGAGCTATATTGGTCGGGATGCTGTGAGGATTGATGGGCTAGGATGGATTTTTTTTTAAGAACCTGGAACTTGCAGGCTTGTCCTTGGAACATGCATCTCTTCTTAATGCCCCCTTGACAGTGCAAAGATACAGGAGACAGAAAGACAGCTCCAAAAGTGAGAAGATGCCCAGCGCTGATGGTCTCCTGAGTGAATTCTACAAAGAATTTGCAAATATCTTGTCAGGGCCGACACTGGATATGTACAACTATTCGTACAGTCATGGCTGCCTCCGCCATCCCTGAGAGAGGCTAACATCTCTCTCATCCCTAAGAAAGGGAAGACTCCAGAGTACTGTGCTTCGTACAGTCCCATTTCACTGTTAAAATCAGATTTAAAATTTTATCCAAGACACAACCCTATATTATTAAGGGGACCAGACTGATTTAATAAAGGACCGTAGGTTCTCCAATAATATTAAAGATTACTGAATACGGTCCAAGTGTGTCAGCAACGTTCGGTTCAGGGTTTGGTAATCTCTTTAGACGGAGAGAAGGCATTCGATTGTGCGGAATGGCCATATCTTTTTTATACTCTGGAACGGTTTGGTCTAGGTGAGGTCTTTGTCAAATAGGTGGAGTATAGGTGTATAGTGACCCTCTGGCTGCAGTTCTCACCAATGATGTAAGATCCAGTAACTTCAGTATTGGTTGTCTCCTATCACCGCTAATGTTTACATTGGTGATTGAGCTGCTAGCAGAGGCGATCCGTAGAGACCCTAACATAGCTGCCCCAGAAGTGGGATCATGGGCACATAAGATTATGTTATATGCAGATGATGTTCTCCTCCTCTTATCAAACCCGGCAGTTTCTGTATCCCATTTAATACAATGTATTAATTTATTTGGCTCTTTTTTGGGATATAAGATCAATTTTGCAAAATCAGAGGCTATGCCCCTGGGGGGTCTGATGGGAATACCTGCTTATAAAGGGGAATTACGATTCCCCTTTAAATGGTCACAGAGGGTTTTCTTTACTGAGGCATTTTAGTTACTCCCACCTTTGATCAATTATTTAAGGCTAATTTTGCTCATTTGCTTGACAAGATTGGACAAGGCCTTCAAAGATGGGAGGCCCTTCCAATCTCATGGTTAGGTCGAATAGCACTTATCAAAATGAAGGTCCTTCTTTGTCAGTTCTATCCCATACGAATGCTGATATTTCCCAGGCAAATGTTGTGGAGACTTACTAGTTGGTTTAGTTCTTTTATTTAGCATTACAGGTAGCCCCTCGTTAAGCTTGCCAAATTGCAGTTACCCCAAGGTTGGGGGGAATAGACTTTCCGGCTATTAAGCGATACTAACTAAGCTCCCTTCTGTCCTTCATGAGCGACTGGGCTTGTGAGGATCCGAGATCAATATAGTTGGATATTGAGGCCTCCCAGGCAAAGTGCCCTCTTGCTAGTCTGTTGTGTATGGATAAGATGAGGACAGTTATGGAGTACTGTCAGAATCCAATCATTATTAATACAGAGAGCAATGTGACAGAGCAAATGGTAGTTTATCTAAAACCTCCTTCCTTACCCCTATAATTGGTATGCCGGGAATCCGGCCAGGGATGATGGACCCTATATTCAAACTGTGGGCAACTGTGGGAGTCTGTTGTTTGGGGAGACCTGTTTGAGGGGGAGATTGTGATGTTCTTCAACCAAATGAGCCGCAAGTATAGATTGCCCAGCAGGGAACTTACTCGTTACTTCCAGATTAGGGACTTCATCCAAAAAATAACTGCACTTTTGACCAACCCGTATAGATCTGGCACAGAGAGGAGGGTGCTTCATGCCACAAGCATAGTACTCTTTATCACCTATTGGGGTGTGGTGCCTTGAATGACTATGTGAGGTCTGGGAGCAAGGGTTAGATGGGGACATTCCCTCAGAGACATGGGAGGACATTTGGGAGAATGCGAGAATGATCTCGTTCTGTAACAGAACACACGCGATGTAGTTGAAGGTTCTTCACAGGGTTCATTTGGCCCCAGATTGGTTTGTGAAATTCAAAAAGGGAGCATCTCCAATGTGCCCCAAGTGCAAAATAAGCGTAGAACCCTCACTCATTGTTTGTGGTCATGCCACAAGCTTCGTAGGTACTGAAGTTTTGTGGCAGGAGTAATAGAGAGGGGTCTGGGGTCTGAAGTTAAGGGAGACCCAATGTCTGTACTCTTGGGTCTGCCAAATTTATCTTCCTTAGACGCACATGGAAGAAAGCTGTTTAACATTCTCACGTACTGTGCGAGGAAGAACATTTTGATGAGCTGGGTGTCTGAGAACCCTCTGGGCTTGTTGGGATGGCCCAAGTTAATTGTAGAACACATCCCTTTGGATTTCCTCACAAACATGGTGCACCATAAAACGGAACTTTGTTTTAGAAGACATGGCAGCCCTTTTTGAATTACCCTGGAAGCAGACTTGTCTGCCATTTTAATTGGGGGTTTTGTTTAGCCATGGTGATTGGGTTTAGTGAGCCTTGTGCCCTGGGAGGAAGAATCCCGAATACATACACGTGTGCTAATTAATGCTCCTGAAGGTTGGAAGTCTTAGGTGGTATTATTTATTTATTTAGTTATAAATTGGTTGTGAGTGTAATTCTGATTTGTTTTGTAGAGTAAGATGGTAGTTAGTTTGTTGTAATTGTTATAATTGTAAAATGTTATATTTATGTAATCTTATAATACTATAAAGAAAAAAAATTCTCAGTAAAAATATCTTTTAAAAAAGCTATGGAATCCCACCACAGTACCATAATGTACTAGAGGAAAATCTCATTGTTACAATGCTAGTCTCCTTTATGGTAGCATAATGATATGCGTGTGCTATGCAAACAAGCTGTAACAGTGTAATGTGCATCTAACTGAAAAGCAAATCTCCTGCATTGATTTCTTTCCTCATTAAGAAACAGTTATCTGGAGGTTGCTGAATGCACTGTGAATGAACCACCGTGGTGCGACCTATCCTGCTTATTAGTTTTGGGCTGGTGGAGGTGTCTGAAAGTAGATCCTTTCCATCCTGCTCTTCAGTTCTAATGTGGATAGTGTGGTTTGTTTTCCTCACCAGGCTGGCATGTATGAAGCTGTAAATGAAGTGTACAAGATCCTGATCCCAATTCATGAGGCCAACCGGGACAGTAAGAAACTGGCAACAATCCATGGAAAACTACAGGATGCTTTTAACAAAATCCCAAATCAGGTATTCTGTGATAACTCAATAGCTGTTTGTTTTGCTTACTGTTTTGTTCAGTAAATGCAACATTGGAAATACATAATTATAAATAAGCCTTTTGAAAACCTGTACAGTATTCTGTGGCGGTGGGTGTCCTTGTCTGTCACTCCAGCTAAAACCCTTCCTCATTATGGGTGGCACGGTGGCACAGTGGTTAGCACTGCTGCCTCACAGCACCAGAGACCCGGGTTCAAATCCTGCCTCGGGCAACTGTCTGTTTGGAGTTTGCACATTCTCCCCGGGTCTGCGTGGTGATCTGGTTTCTTCCCACAGTCTAAAGATGTGCAGGTTAGGTGAATTGGCCATGCTAAATTGCCCGTAGTGTTAGGTGTAGGGGAATGGGTCTGGGTGGGTTGCTCTTCAGAGGGTCAGTGTGGACTTGTTGGGCCAAAGGGCCTGTTTCCACACTGTAAGTAATCTATTCTATTCGGCACTCCACCCTCCACACTTTGTAAATCAAGGGAGGATGGTCTATTCTGTCAATTTGTCAATGGTGCTGTGGAGTTGGCTGCAGTCTAGTTTGCTATTTCTTTCACTGCAGCACTCTGGGAAGTATGTCATATCTCTGCCTTCATTGCCTTGTCAAATGTATCTAACGTTACCATGCGATGTGCATGAAAACGTCCCCTAGCCCCTCAAGCATTATCAGAGCAAATTTGACCCCTGGGTACATAGACACTCAGGCAGATGAGGAAATGCTTGGTTGAAGAGCTGGGCTTTAAGGAACATCTTATAAAAGAGGAGGTGGACATGATTAGGGAGGGAATTCCAGACCATCATGTCTCAGCTGAAAGCACAGCTACCAGTAACCATGTGGAAATCGGTCAACAGGGGGAGAATTGGAAAGTTGCAAAGAATTCAGAATGGATAATACAGAGATATGAGAGATTCAGGACATGGAGCCATTTGAACAAAAGAGCTAAAGTTGGTGAATGAGGATGTAATTTAGGACAGCAAGTTCAAAGATATTGGGTGAATGGGACTTTGTGCAAATTAGGATATGGGTTGCAGGGTTTTGGATGAACTCAAGCTCCAAAGCGTTGCTAGTCCCAATGGATAGGGTTGCTGCAGCTTTCTACCTTTCACAAGAACAAACCTACAGGCATGTACATATGCTTGTCACAAAAAGTATTATTCCCATTTGGAGGGGGACATGATTAGGGAGGTTTAGAAAGCAGTGGCAGCATGCCTGCAGTACCTAGTCCATGCCATGAGATGGCGATGGTGTACTGTTTGGAGATCAGTGATAAACCCACTGGCTGCTACAGTAGTCAGGCATGTGATCAATCACCGTTCAAGCAGAGGCACCAATAAGAAGTAACACACTGAAGTTTGAAATGCATTTAAAATGTTCTAAGTCAATTCCAAAATCCTATGATTAGAGCTGTAGCTGTCAGTGTCCAAACGCCATTTGGTTGAGTAAAGTGGCTAAAACATTGGTTCAACAGGCCGAGTGCCGTCACTTTATGGCTGATTGCAGTCCAAGCTGTCAAACCTGGTGAGTGACCCTGACTTACATAGTTTAACAGTGCAGGCAAATCCTGATATGTGGCCCTCATGAAAGCTAAACATGGTCCTGCATGGGTATGCAGTCTGCTACTGATCATGAATCTTACTTCCCACGATTAGTTAAAAGTACAGAATATAGATAATTGACTGTCATCCTCGGAAGGTCATAATAATTCCAGATTGCTCAGTATTTGATATCAAGCCACTCTTCAAATAATGTAGAGGGTTACCACAGAACATCTTTAACAAAAGTCAAAATGCACGTAACTGGAAATCTGCTGAGGATAATCCCAAAACATTCTAAGCAATTCGTAGGGAAAATGATCCAGAATGGTAAGTTTGGTTCTTGACATTAATTTTCATCTTCAGATTTAAAGTCCATCTTCTTTCCCAACCAGTCTGAGTGCTAGAATTAACCCCACCAGCCAAAATGTTCAACCCAACTCGATGCTTGGCACATCGCTCGGCAAACCGTGACAGTCTGCTGCTCTTAGAGTTTTGTTACCAGTACCGTGGATTCTTCTTGCCCCAGTCCACTGCTAAAGATGTGGAACTTTGAAGCTTTGATGACCCTTTTCAAGCATTCCCAGTGCTGCTTGTTTTCATGATTACTATTGAGTCCATTTGTCCTGTTGCTGGACTTTATGCACTCTGCGCGCACACCGACCACTCCTGGTAGCCTTGAACTCATTTTCTGGTGCCAGCGTCTCATTTCCTCCTACCCTGAAGGCATGGGTGTCCAAAGCTGTAAAGGTACAACACCAGAATGGTTTGGAATTTCAAGCTGTATAAAAGCAAAGCTTTGTGATGACGCTAACTGCAGGCTGTGTGGTGAGACATGAGAATTTTGTCTCTTGACTTGATCATTGGAGGCAGTGGTTTGGTGGGATTCCTACAGTGGAATGAAAAAAATAAAGCTGAAAATGACAAATATACAGTTGCTCTTTGCCAAGGTGTTGATTGATGTATTTCCTAAATAGTGATCCAGAGCAACTTCTTTCCCCTCCTCCCCCTTTCTTTGTCTGTGGCTACTGTATTCCTTTGGCTTTGATATGAATCAGCCAGTGCCACCCTTTACTGTGGCACGAGCTGGTTCATATCCTTCATTGTGACCTTGACTCTGTACATTTTGAGTTGACACAATCCGTTCTGTCTTGTTCAGTAGCAAATGTATGCCCCTGGCTATAACATTGAGTAATGTAAATCCATCATTGTGACATCGACTAATATAAAATTCTCACTGTGACACTGAATGATATCGACTCCTTTCTGTCACTTTATTTGATATATGCCCTTCACTATCCTATTGATATAAATCCCTTCCCCCCACCATGACACTGAGTGATGTAAACCTCTCACTCTGCTGGTTTGTACAGCCATGTTTGACATTTGCTGCAGTGTTGCCTGATTTTTGCACTTCAGAGTCGTCATTACTAGAACACCATGATAAAACATCCTTTTGCTCATAGGATCTAAGTGGCTCTGAAATGCAGCATCATAATGTGTGTACTCTTGACCTCACGATTATGTATTAGCTCCTGGATCTGTTTGAGCATTCATTGATCAGTGAATTTTGTTTCTCTCGCTTTATTTCTCCCCTTCCCTCTCTCTGTCCATGTGCAGAGTTCTGGCTGGGAGGTAGGCTGCATGCACTCCGTGTGGATTGGATTGTTTGTATGATGATGGTGCTTTTGCATGTTATGGCTGTATCATGTGAGGAGACAACGCACTCTCCAACTGGGAAATATCTCATGTTCTAACTAACTGAGTGCAGGCTTTGGAAGTTGCTTCAGGCAGCCGTCGGATTGGCTAGGGTGGGGAGGGAAGGAATGACACTTACTCATTTCTGTTGGTTTTATTTTTATACTGTTTCCAATGATTTCTTCCTGTCTTTGTTTCCTTCACATTACAGCATTTCCTCGTTGAGGTCAGCGGGCAGGCTGCTCTTAGCTTGTCCCACTTGCTATTTTAAAGTGTGTTTCTAATTTTCTGCCCTCATGCTGACTCACTGTTGAGTTCCTATTGCAACATACTTTGAGATTCAGCCTTGATGTAGTCTAGACAGTGAGTGTCACCAAACAACTTGGAACTGTAGGAAAAACCAGCCTGATGCAGTTCACACTCCTCTACATGCATGTGGGTTAGACGGCAAGGACCAAACTCCTAGGTAATTTTCTATATTCTAAGGACACCCGTACTAGTTAGGCACCCCCCTAATGAAATTCCAATGTAGATTAATAAATTCAGCACAGAGGGATTCTAGCCAGTCAACTTCTGGGCTGTACATCTACTTTATTCTTCTGGGGGATAGGTCTTGCTCAATACTGGGTTTCCTAATTTATGACTAAGAAACACGAGTCAACATCGAAGGAAAAGCTAGAAGACTGCCCAAGATATCTAGCCCTGAACTCTTACCCTGAGATATTGCACTTGCACTTCACCTGAAGCATGAGTTTCACCTGCCTCTGTAAAAGTTAAGACTATTGACATTTTGAGAATGAAAAAGGGTGTCTCTTTGAACACTAACTCGGGAGCAGTATTGGAGGCATTCCTCTGTCAGGCTTTCAGAATAAGGAAGAAAGCTAGGATGCTGAGGGCTGAGAATTGAAATGATGTTGAATTCCAGACCTGTGGAAGGATCACCAGGTCTTTAAATTGTCAAATTATAAGTTTTCAGGTGGGAAATGAGTTCCCCTTCAGGATTCCTAGGGCGTTCTTCCATGTTCTTCAGTGAACTGATAAATCCAGAGGGCTGCCTGAAGAGTGCTTAAAGTTAGTATCACATTGCCTGACAATTCCATAGTCACCCTGTTTTGCTGACTGATGTTTCCCAGTGTGATCACGTCATTTGTAACACTGACCTTCAAGTCATGTTATAACCAAATAATTTCCATCTCTCACATCTAGTGGCTCACACAGCTGTTTCTGCTTGTGTTCACAGCATACCTGGTAACACATCTGCTGGCTTCCTCCCACCAACTCCACAGGAGTGGGAAAGGGTAGTCAATGTGTGGGTTGCTCTTTTTCTGTGTTTTCAAAAACCTGCATAAAAACATTAGACAAAATTTAAATTTGGCTAATTCACGAAAAAGGAACGTGAACATGGTTGGGGTGGAGTGGATGAAAATTAAAATCTTGATTGATTTTAAAACACAAAGTAACATTCTGGTGGATCCGAACCAAGTGCTAGATGTGTTGGAAAATGTTGCTGCTTGATTGTGGCTGTGTTGGATTCTGGGCAGATAATCCATTAGCCCTTGGGTCATAAAACACTGCATCTTGTGTTAAGATGCAGAATGCATACTGCCTGCAGGAAGCAGTGGTTTATTGAGGAAAGCCAGCAGGTTTTATGTCAGTGCGGAGGTGAAGATTTTAAAGCATTAGGCAGGATGCCGGGTGCTTTAATGAAGTCACTTTCCCCTGTACTTTGTAAAGGCGACTGGAAAGTGATTTCTTATTAGAACATAGCTCCTGTGTGCCATGTAGTCAGGGATGTGTTCCTGAATGTTTTTTCTGTTAATTTTGAGTGTTTTTTTGTGTTCATCATTTAAGAAAATAGACATGTTTCAAATGCATTAGTTGTGGGTACCATAATTTCACTGCAGTGTATTGAAGGATGTGAACTATTTTGTCATCAATAAGCCCTTGCCTCTGGTAAGTTACTCCTTAGTACGTTGGTACATCATATGAAGGCTTCAGAGGTGACCAGGGTGGAGTTTTAAATTGAGAAACTTACTGCAGTGTTGAGCTCAACTGAACAATGGAAGTGGGGTTCCTTCTAATTGTGGTGCTGTAGCCCATGTTTATCTTGTACTGAATTTATTCAGACCCTATGAGAGAAATGTAGTTGCTTTATGACGATACGTGGCCTGGTTATATGTTCCATTGAGATCTGAACGAGAGCTATGACTGTAATACGTGACAACTCTTCAGCCAAAATTGTGCCTCCTTCCTGTTATCGGGGTGGAGGGAGGTGGGTTGTCCTTTCCCTGTGACAAATCCTGAGGTGAACTGCTGCTGCCAGTCAGGACACACAATCCAAACTTAATGAAATCTCTCTGAAGCATGAGGTGTGCCCTCTCACTCACCTCAAATTGTATAGAACAATGACCGTTTACAGATCGGTAGGGATCATCCTGCAGCTTATAAATTACATTATATTTTTGGAATGGAGGGAGGAAAATGAAACTTCATGAGGTATGAATTGATTTTGGTTGCACACTGTCCATTTTGGCAGCAGCGCTTGCACCTTGGTGTCAAGGGTGGACACCTGTACATATAATTGGTGATTGGTGCAAAGTCTTATCAATTGATGATTCTTTCTGTGTGCTCTCTCCTTTTGTTCCACTTGCTGCTGGTCATACTGTCCCCTCACTTCACCCTGTGGTAAGTTGCTCTAATTTTTTTCTACAAACTTAGAGTGATTATATCGTTTGTACTGAAGATCACTTAAAATGAACAAATAATTATCTCAAATATTTCTGGCGTTCAGTCACTCATTTCTTCCATCAACTCCTAGTTCTTGGGCATTACTCCAACTTTCAAAATTCTCTCTAAGGGTCTACTAACTGAATGGAAGTCTGTACAAATTTGGGAAGGGTGAACACTGCAATGTATTAAATGTTAGCCTTTCGGACCTGGCAGCTAGGCTGATATATTAAGTGGCTCTTCTCTCGACAGCGAGTTGGCACTGTGCGGTCAAATAAGTCTGCTGCAGTGTCTGGACCTGAGTGGGTGTCACTGAGGTTTCCAAGCCTGTTAATTTGTGCAGCTGTCTGTTGAAGTATAAGATCTGGGGGAAAAAAGCATGGGTGAAGTCAAAGATGTCAGCAATATGTTGATGAGGTCAAGTCTCAAATCTTCAGGGAATGTAAAAGAACACTCTCTTACATAGTGATTCACATTTAGTCTATCTTACACTCTGTATTAAGTATCATTCCCCACCACAGAACACTTCACCTTGACAAGACCAAAATCTGACCAAATACTTGGGGAGTACTGCAGAAATACAGAATGTCCCAATTCCTGTGTCATTACAATCAACTGAGTTTCCAACCTTTAGTTTGAATCCCCCATGGCCATGGTCTGTTGTCTCCTTGTGTCATGACTCAGTGTCTTCCCCACCCATCATAACTGACCGCTGGGGACAGTCCCCAAGATTTCTTAGCCATGGTTTCCTGACGCTGCAAGGCATTCCTACCCATGAGCCAGGCAATCTGTCGTCTGTCTTGCTGTAAGGTGGGAGACTGCCCAAGCTTATTTAATTGAGGCCTGCAGTTAAAATCATCCAGGCTCCCACTACTCAATCTTGCTGGGCCTTTCAGATGCTAACAGGCTGCCCAGACCCTCCTGGTATCTCTATATAAATCATTTTCATTCTGGCCTCTCACTTGTACTTTCTGTTCACTTACTGGATTTACCTTCATCCTCAGCAGGCTAATAAATTTAAAACCATTTCATGCATTTTCTGTACCTGCTTTGGCATCATCAAGTTGTGTGTTGATGTTCTTGATTAATAGCCTGGGGTGCTGGCTCAGCTTTGACCACTTTGGCAGTTGTAACCATTTATTGGATAGGTATATGAATAGGAAGGATTTGGAGAGATATGGGCTGGGTGCTGGCAGGTGGGACTAGATTGGGTTGGGATATCTGGTTGGCATGGGTGGGTTGGACGGAAGGGTCTGTTTCCATGCTGTACCTCTGTATGACTCTATGACTATGTCGGAAATTATTTTCTGGAAAGTGAATGGAGAAAGAAATGAGTGATCCAGTTGAGACCTACAGAGTGATTGAAATGTGTTTAGTTAATGTCAGTCTGGCTACATCTTAAAAGTAATTCAGCATAATTTGGAGGGGCTAGATGGGGAGCTTTCAAAAGAGAATACTAAAGTAGTACTGCCCTTCTCGGGGGGCCTTAATTGTGATTAAAATGCTTAAAAGTGTTAGTAGGACAAAAAATTAATCTGAAGTAAGGGCACATTAACAAGTGTAGAAAAAGCAACACTGGTCTTCAAGCCATGTTTGCTGACCAGCCAAACAAAACCTTTAACAATGAGCTACAGTCTTTAGCCTTTACCTGATTACCTTGATATAAGCAATACTGGCCAAATAATGAGAATTAAGCAGTGGAGTGTCAGTAGAGGGTTGAACAAGTCACTGCTTTGCTTTGTTTTGATTGTTTACACACTCCTGTCTTCACTTTACACAGGACTCGAAGAGGATGTTTGGGACTTACTTTCGAGTTGGTTTCTATGGTTGTAAGTTTGGAGATTTGGATGAACAAGAGTTTGTTTACAAGGAGCCCTCGATCACCAAGCTCGCAGAGATTTCATATCGGCTTGAGGTAAGTAAGTTTGAAAAAAAATTAGCTTCAAGACAAAGAGCTTTACGGAGGTTTTCACCACCTTAAATCATTCCAAAGTGTTGAACAGCCAGTGAAGAGCTTACATAGCATAGTCAGTCTTTGTTGTAATGGGGATTCCACAGTCACCAATTTGTACACAGGAAGCAGGAATTTGATAAGGACAACATATTCTGTTCCATGATTTTACTTGAGGAATAGATATTGGGTAAGGAACCAGGGATGACTTCCCTACTCTTCTTCTTAATAGTCTTGTGGGATATTTTACATTCACCTTAGAGGACACACTCCTCAGTTTAACTTTGTACCCAGAAAACGAATCTGTAGTGTAGCATTGCTCGGCAGGGATCTGTAGCGTCAGCTGAGATTTGTTTACCCTCTAGTGTGAGACTTGAACTCATGACCTGACTCTGCGAGAGTGTTACCCATTAGAAATGTGGCTGACTCCTAATTCTGACGGATATGAGACTGTGGGATTTAACCATTAAAGTAGCACTTTCAGTGAACATTGTTTGTGTACTGGGCATGACCTAATAGTGCTGTGATCTAGCATTCATGGTGGGAGGTCCAGGATAAATGCTCACTGAGAAGATGAAACAGCATAATTGTTGTATAGAACCATAGTCTGAACTGATAACAATAACACTGGGTGGCTTAATAATGTGTAGCTATGAGTCCTTAGATTTAAGGGGGTTTCTGTACATGCTGTCATTAAATCATTGCGTTCTGCATTGTGACAGGAATTTTACCGTGATCAATTTGGTGAAGAGGCTACTGAGATTATTAAAGATTCCAATCCGGTTGACAAAGCTAAACTGGATCCTAATAAGGTAACAGCAATCTCAGCACTATGGTGGTGAAAATTATTCGCCATCACAGCCTGCCTGGCTGATTCGCAACCTATGCATTCCTTTCAATCCTGCAGTGTACAGCATTTGAGAACCTTTGCACAGGTCAAAGTGAGGAGCTTCAATGTGACCTCAGGTGCTCCATGTGGTTTTACCTCTGATAAATGCGGCATAAAGCTCTCCCTGCTCTGATACAACTGTGTACCTTTGTTCCAAACATTAACAACTTCCTGTCCTGTGCCAATCTAAAACTTCTAATGCCTAACATACTTTTGGTACCTTTGTATGAAGTTGTTAATTTAGCACATTAAAAAGTATCAAATAGGAGGAGTCGTATGCAGTGGGTCTTTCTCCATTAGGATCTGCATTAAGATTACTCAAGGTCAAATCGCTTTAGATACTTACAAACAGTTAACAGAAGAGACTTGCATCAGATTGGTTGTATTGTAGTCCATGATTCAAAGGTGAAATGCTAGCATTCTGCAGCAGTTCTTTTGCTCTTCTTTCAAAAATTGGTAAATTCTTCATGTTGCTATTTTGAGGAGCCAGTTCTTGCCTTGACATGCACTTCTGCATTTGTCCTGTTATGGCTAGATATTTAGCAATGGAACAAATACAGAAGGAAATGAAGTTAGTAAAAGATGAGCACAAAATGACAGTGATATTTAAACCTTTTTGTTGAATGTCACAAACTGTTGAAGAGCAGACATCCTAAATCACTTAAAAGTTAGATAAAAGGAAAATATTAGAGAGCCGGGTTAAGCTAAAGAAGCATAATATGTCAGACCTGATGGAATACAGCCTATATAAAATTGTGGAAGAAACAGCAGAGGATCTAGAAACTTCATTTCAGGATTCAATTGAGAGTGAATATGTTATGCAGACCAAGAGTGGCCACTTTTGGAAGTGGGAGTCAATTGTCCTAAGTAATTATAGCTTGGTTAACAGCTGTGGTAAGGTAATTGTAGAAATCTTTAATTAAATCTTTAATTACTGAATGTCTAGATGAAGAGAAGATGATTGGAAGCAACCTACACATGTTTTAGGAAGGGAGATTGTGTTTGGCATGTCTGATGGTTCTGTAGGCTGTAACAGATGTATTGGGTGATGTTTTGAAAGCCTTTGACAAGGTGCCTAACTGGAAACTATTGAAAAGGATTGAGAGGTCAAGAACAGTTTCTGGTTGGAGGTGGTTAGTAGTGTCCAATAGCATTTAGTTCTGGGATTATTTCTAATTAGTCTGTCCATCAGTGACTTACATTAGCTAGAGGGACAATACTGAAATCAGAAACAGAGTTAATCATTCTGAGGTCCACTGCTGCAACATTGAGATGGTGGCATGATATCTGCAATATTTGAGAGAAGGAAAGTAAGCATATTGAATGGGAGATGGGCTTGTCATGTGGAAGAACAGAGGGATTTGGGTTCAAACTCAAGAGATTAAAGCTAATACCTCAAGCGACATTGATGGTACAGCAGTATATTTCAGAGTCAGGATGAAGAGTGTCTTGGAGGTGAACTTGCAGCTAGTTTTCCTCCCATGTACCAGGTACCCCTGACTTCTAGAGGGTGATGAAAGATATTATCTAAGAAGCCTTGGTGAATTTCTTCCATGTATCTTGTAGATGGTGCATGCTGCTGCTACTGAATGTTAGTGTGGAGAGAGTTAGTGTTTGTGGAACTGGTGCCATTCAAGTGGGCTGCTTTATGCTGAATGGTTTCAAGTTTTTCAAATGTTGTTGGAGCTGCACTCAACAAGGCAAGTGGGCATGTACATCACATGTCTGACTTGTGCTTTCAGGTAGTAGATAGTTATTAGGGAATCCAGAGGGGAATTAATCACTGTAGGGTTCCTAGCCTTTGATCTGCTGTTGAAGTATTTATATGGCTGGTCCAGCTCAGTTTCAGATCAATGTTAACCCTGCTTAATGTTGATAGTTGAGGATTCATCATAATGCAATGAATGTCAAAGTTTGATAGTTAGATTCTCTTTTGTTGGAATGTTCATTGTCTAATACTTATGAAGCACAAATATTACTTGCCATTTGGACATGAGAAATATCTGAGAAGTCCCGAATGGCGCTGAACATTGTGCCATCATCAGCAAATATCCTCACTTCTGACCTTATGCTGGTGGGAAAGTGCTGAAGCTGGTTGGGCCGAGGACACTACCCTGAGGAACTCCTGTAGGACTGTCCTGGAACTGAGATAACTGATCTCTAGCAACCACAATCATCTTCCATTGTGCCAAGTATGACTCAGGCCAGCAGAGTGTTTTCCTCTAAGTTCCCACTGACTCTACTTTTGCTACAGCACTTTGATGCCACACTCTGTCAAATGCAGCTTGATAACACTATTGGTGACACATTTCATCACTTTCCTGATGATTGAAAGTAGACTAATGGCCTGGCAATTGGCTGAGTTCAATCCACCTTTTTTTATATATACAGGACATACATAACCAATTTTCTGCCACGTCATCCAGATGCCAGTACTGGATCAGCTTGACAGGGGTATGGCAAATTCTGGAGTATCTGCTTTCAAGCGCTACTGTTAAAATGTTGTCAGGACCAGTGCCTCAAGATATTTCTTGATATCTTGTGGTGTGAATCGAATTGGCCGAAGACTGATATCTGTGATGCTGGGAACCTCTGAAGAAGACTGAGGGCTTCTGGCTGAAGATTTTTGCATATACTTCTCCTTGATCATTTGCATTGATGTGTTGGACTCCCCCATCTTTGAGGATGAGGATATTTGTGAAGCTTTTTCCTCCAGTGAGATGTTTAAATGTCTACCACCATTCACGACTGGACTTGGCAGAGCTTAGATCTGATCTATTGTTTATGGCATGTTTGGTTCTCTTTCTCACTTGCTGCTTACACTATTTGGCAAATATATAATCCTGTTTTGTAACTTGAAAGAATACCATCTAGTATGAGAAAATATAAGCGTATAAACATAAACTGATGATGATGATAAAGATAAAATAAGCATTAAAAATTGAGCCAGTTTTCATTATGACAGGAATTGTTACAGGAGAATTTGATAGAGGTGTTCAAGATTAATGATGGGAGAAGTCAAGCTAGATGGAGAATTTATCATGTCTAATCATTAAGGAGCCTACAAAAAGGGGAAATGGACACAATATTAAGTGAAAGAGATTTAGAACAGGAAGCAGGAAAAAAGATTTACAAGTACTTTTTTGAGAGTTTGTGGACCAGCGTTAGTGATTGAGCAGAAACTGAATACTGAGATATGTGAATACAGTGGGCACATTTTATTCAAATACAACTTGTCCAGAGGATTGGCATCAACACTATTTTTACATATTGTATTTTCTGTGTAACTTTAACCTACTGAAGTTGCAAGCATTCTGAAGAGCATTTGTGTTTTTCAGGCATACATACAGATCACTTACGTTGAGCCTTTCTTCGACACCTATGAGATGAAGGACCGAATCACTTACTTTGACAAGAATTATAACCTGCGCTGCTTCATGTACTGCACACCCTTTACATTAGATGGCCGTGCTCATGGAGACTTGCATGAGCAGTATAAACGGAAGACCATCCTCACAACCTCGCATGCCTTCCCCTACATCAAAACTAGAATCAATGTTATCCATAAGGAAGAGGTAGGGGCTCTATGACAGGATCCTCCTGAACCAAGTTCCTCTGATCAAAGAGGATAGTGTGGGCTTGTGTGTGGATATGAGGTGATTTGTTCTTATTAAGATGAAGGGTTTCTGAGAGTTTTTACCATATCTTTTAGCCAGTTATAGTTTCAAATCCTCCCTGCACAAAATGTTCAATTGTCAGTTTTATTGAATGTGTTTGCTGTGCTATCTCTGTGTTTGAGTGAATGTGTTAGATTACAAACAGTTTTGCAACCTTGACGCTGAGGTGTAAAGCAATCAGTGTGCCATCTGTTCCTCATCTGAATAAGATCATATCTTCACCCAGTGTCTTCAAGTTGGATTTTAGCCCTGCATCCTGGAGGTGAAAATTTAACAACAATGTCCTGCATTCTTTAGTGTGTATGTGTGTGAGAGAGAGATACAGTCACTTAAAACAGCTGACAAATTAGGTCTTGAAAGAAAGAATTTGCACTTACATTGCAGCTTTCACAATCTCTGGATATCTCCGAGCACTTTGCAGCTAATGAAATGTTTTTTAACTGTGGTCGCATTTTATTTATTCACTTGTAGGTGTTACTGGCTTGGCCAGCATTTATTGCCCGTCCCCAGTTACCCTTGAGAAGGTGGTGGTGAACTGCCTTCTTGAACTGCTGCAGTCCATCTGCTGTAGGTAGACCCACCATGACATTAGGGAGGGAATTCCAGGATTTTGACACAGTAACAGTGAAGGAAAGTTTTATTTTCCAAGTCATAAGCTTGGAGGAAAGCTTATGTGCTGCCCTTGGCCTTCTAAATGGCAGATGGTGTACACAGTAGCTACTGAGTGTCAGTGGTGGAGTGACTGGGTGTTTTGGTGGATTCTAACCAAGGGGGCTGCTTCGTCCTGAATGATGTCAAGCTTCTTGAGTGTTATTGGAACTGTACCCATGCAGGCACTTACATGCCCACGTCCCATGAGTTATACTCTATATATATACACACACACACACACACACACACACACACACATATATACATTATGTATTTATACATACATATATATGTGTATATATATATGAGTATATATTTATGTGTTAGTATATGTTTTATGTATATTTATAACGTATATTGGTATTTTATATTAAAACAACTATTGTTCTAGGGAACATGGCAACACAGCAGACTTCCGCAATCAACGATGTAATAGTGACCAGATTACATCTTCCGGTGAAACTGAGTGAGAGATAGATATTGGCCAGAACGCTGGGAAAATTCCCTAGTGTCTCTTGAAATAGTGTTACTTCAGTTTATACATCCATTCAAACAGGCAGGTCCTTCCTCCTTACCTCCCACATCTCATCCGGAATAAAACACTTCTGGCAATGCTGTGCTGGAATATCAACCTTCATTTTTGTGTTCAAGCACTGGAGTGGGACTTGAACCCAGAAACCCATGATTCCGAATCCAGAGTGCTACCCGTGGCTGGCTGAATGTATAATCTAGACAATAAAGTTGTATTTTGAGAACATTTCTGATGACTAATATTCTACTTAAATGCATTAGTAGGAAATTTCTCTACAATGTTTTACCTTTTGTCAGCAATTACTTAAGAGACTTTGGTTCTGATTGACCCCAAGATAGAGTACCTCTGTAACTGGCCCTCCCCCACTGTGATTGGCTGACCCTGCAACTTTGATTCTCCCTGTCACAGGTTGGCAACATCACCCTTACTGCTGTGGCTTTTGGAGGTGCTGACTGTTGCTATTTCGCAGAAGTATTATTGCTGCTACTGAATCCAAAACCTTGAGGACTTGTAAGGAACTAAAATTTTTGGTCCAGGCAAATAATTGACTGTGGTGAAAGGAACGAGCTCAAAAATGAGGAAAGTTGTAGTAAGAAGGGAAATCAGGGTACTTTAGTGAAATGATCTTCCTTAACCATATCTGTCATAAGAAATAGGAACAAGAGTAGGCCATTCGGCCCCTCAAGTCGATGTTATCGTGTGGGTAAAAAAATGTTCAGGCTGTGCAGTTGATAACTTGGGGGCAGTCAGTGACTTAGAGAATGCAATAAACAATTAAATACAGTTCTGGAGACAACACTATATGCATTGTAATCTTTATAAACTCTGTGATCCTGTTTTCAGATTATATTAATCCCAATTGAAGTTGCGATTGAGGACATGCAAAAGAAGACACAGGAGTTGGCTTTTGCCACACACCAGGACCCAGCAGATGCCAAAATGTTGCAGATGGTATTGCAGGGAAGTGTGGGAACCACAGTCAACCAGGTACAGTTCCTTAGTGCTCTCTGTAGTTAGATAAAGTCCCAATGTTTACAGTCCTTAGGGCTTTTAAGAAGCAACTGCATTGCTGTGGGTCTGGAGTCACGTGTAGGCCAGACCAGGTAAGGATGGCACTTTCCTAACTTAAATGTCATTTGTGCACCAGGTGGAAACTTACAACAGTTGACATTGGCTGCATGATTTGTAGGCTAACTTTTAATTCCAGGTATTTATTGAATTTAAAATTTCACCATCTACTATGGGGAATTCTAACCCATGTCCCAAGAGTATTGGCCTGGGGTTCTGGATTGCTGGTCTAGTCAGTTTACCACCATGTCGCCAACACAGTGCAAAGACAAGTATGGGCCAAAGGTAGGTGTGTTGAGTTAGTTCACAGTTCAGTCATGTTCCTATTGAGTCTTCAACTCAAATCACTAAGTAGCCACCTGCTGTTCCTATGTTCACATAACTCTCCATAGTTCTCCAAACAGTTATTACCTGGTTTATTAAATGAAGCATAGCCACGTGGATTAGTAGCGTGGTGAACAGCTACTACCTGAGCATCCATATTCCAGGATCAGTGTGCGAAGGGGCCAAGTTATAGTTTGTATAAACTGTATCCTATGTAATCTTACTTGTGCTGATGTTTCTCTTTCAAATCTGTTTAACTTTCACCTCTAGCCTGTAATATTATGTCAAGTAGCATATGGTTAAAAATGATGGCTGTTTCTAGGTTTATGATGTTTCTAACAGATGTTCCATTGAAATGATCCTGATTTCTCTCTGGAATTTTCTCAGGGGCCTTTGGAAGTGGCCCAAGTTTTCCTGGCAGACATTCCAGATGATCCCAAGCTTTTCCGACATCACAACAAGCTACGCCTCTGCTTCAAAGACTTCATGAAGCGGTATGCCAGTACCTTTGTGTTTCCAATGGACCAGTCAACAGTTGATTCTCTGCATTACAGCTTCCAACTTCCCTTCTATTTCACAGCAGTTGCATCCTGACCTACCCTTTTAAAACTCCCTTTTAAACACCCTACAACGTGCATCATCCTCTCATTGAGACGAAGATAGTGAACTAGCTCTTTGTAGAATACCAGTTGTAGGCCAGAATCGGTCAGTTGAATATAGATTAAAGGAGAATAGTGGTAGCTAATTAAGAATTGGCTGGTCTCCTTCAGTATAAGGCAGTGTCTGTTGAAACTTTATTGCTGGAACAGCACAGCAGGTCAGGCAGCATCCAGGGTGTTGGTGTAGTGGATGAACTGTTCAACCTCCTCGTGGGAGCACGAGGTAGCGCCGATACAGTCATCAATGTAGTCATCAATGTAGTCATCAATAAGGCAGTGTCTGACCTTCACTCTTCACCATAATGTGGACGAGATCAAGAATGCATAAAATTCATAGTGTCTCCTGGGAATATCGCGGGTCTTGTAATGTACAACAACACTTGCAAAATTGTTTCATGCGAAGATGATAAGTTTTATGTGATACACCTGTGAAACAAGTGTTTTATCTGTAGCTGTGAGGACGCCTTACGCAAGAACAAGACTCTGATTGGAGCAGACCAGAAGGAGTACCATCGAGAGTTGGAACGGAACTATCACCGATTGAAAGAGTCTCTACAGCCAATGATCAACAGGAAGATTCCCCAGTTATATAAGTCTCTCATACCCAGCACCAGCCATCGGTAAGGGATTTACCTATAGCTCTGAGACTGAGAGCATTACACTCACTTAGCTGAAATTGTGTTCCGCTTTTCATTCTTGGGTTTCATTCAATCAGCTTTGCTTTTCTTTCTCTTCTGGCTCTCCTTGTCATCTCAAGGTTTGAACATTTTAAAAATTTTTATTTAATCATTCTTCCATCCCTTTTCACTAAGTCTTCTCTTCTGCTGACGCCTCCCTCGCTCCCTCCCTTTCTCTGACTCTCTCTCTCTCTCTCTCTCTCCCCCCACCCCATCTCCTTCCACCTGTTTGTACTACCTGTTCCTATCGCTCATGCAACCCTTCTATCTTTCCCATGTTCTCCTTCCACTTGGCTCTCAGCCTAGGGATTAATTGCTTTTTTTATTTGTCTTTTCCCTCCCTTCCTGTCAGACCATCTCATCAATTTCTCTGTGCTGCATTAGTTATCTGTTACATCCTCCTCTAAACCTGGTACTTTTCTTCCAGGAATTCTTTCAGCAGATCGAGTCTGCGTAAAGTGGAAATTTGAAGACCATGTGGATGCTTTTCTTTTCTTTTTCTTGTGCATGAAGGATTTGGTATGAAGGAGGATCATGCCGAAGGGACAGCACCCAATACTCAGCATCTATTCTCTTTAAAACCTGTTGTACGAGACCTGAACAGAAGAAGGCAGGTGACTACGAAATCCAAACCAGGTGTGACTGAAGCTTTGCCTTCACAATCCAGTCACAGGAAACCATTTTCCGAATAAGAATTGTAACTCTGAGCTAGCCTGGCTGCTAGATCTGTATGAGATGATCTTCTGTTGCTCAAGGCATCATTTTATTCATTGCCAAGAGTGAGTTAACTTTTGAAAATGCAGACGTTTGAAGAAAAAGGTTTGTCTGCTTGCATTGGAGATGCTGTAGTGATACGGCAAAGAGTTGTCTTTGCTTGATGTATTGTTCTTTCCATGTCCTATGCCCTATGCAGTATTATATGGGCCATTCTGTACGAGTAACAAACTGGGAAAAGTTGGATATGCACCATGTTGTGAAGAGGGCATTGATCTTTCTTTTGTGAGAGTTTATTTTTCTTGACATAAGTGTCTGGAGGCACACACAGACTGTGTTTTGGCACTGCCTTAAGTTGGCATTGTGAAACAGAAACATGTATTGGGTCAATCTTGGTTAAGTATAACCACTGACTTGCAAAGCAGACTACCACTCTGGTGCTTACCAATCACCACTATTGGTCAAATAGTAACTGTTTTGTAATGCCATTACTGTTACCATTATGTGCATATTTTATGTATTTACCATCTAGGAACCACTAAATAGTCAACTGGTGGTTTCAGGCACTGATTTCTTCCTAGGAGATTTAGGCTGCAGACTTGGAATAAGATTTTAAAATAATCTGCCCTGATTGTGTCACTCCGGTTGTCTCCTGATGTTGAGTTTTGTAATGTTTTATCTGCTCCGATCTTGCGTCGTTAGCCTTGTTAGTCAGCAAGATGGAAGGGCTGCCTGTTGTAGCACATGGAGAGGCTAGTGACATCCAAGCGCACCTAATCAGGTCTTTTCCTGCAAACCCCAGCTGATGAATGAACTGGGCTAACAAGGAATTTTGGAGATCTGCCTGAGACAAAAAGTCTTTGATTGGGCACAATTGGTAGACAGGGTTACTAAACAGCAACCCCATTTATGTGCAAGTCAAAATGATGATAGGCGTGGAGTACTGCATCCTAAAGAGAATGTGTCGACCCATATTGGATGATGTTTGGAGTTTATTTCCAGTTTATTGGCCTCTGCTGTAGGATTATCCTTGCTTCCTTGTGGTGGTTATAAAAAAAAGTCACTCAAGAACTGAGGAGATCTATATGCAGTGTTGTGGCCGTTGGTCAGATTTTACAGATCATGTAAAGTTAATGCTGTTTACAATTTTTTTTTTAAAATCTGTCAACAAAAGTCTTAATCAATGTTTAATCCTCATGTCTGTATTTTGGCGCTGAACTGACACTATAAGGACACAAAATGTTCTATATTTTAAGAATGTCAGAGGGATAATGGTATGCGTGCACTAACATAGAATGGCACCTTTTTATCTGTACAGAAACATCCCTAACTCAATACAAATGTGTAGATCTGCATCACATCACTTCAGTAAGTTAACCCCCTCGCCCACATTCATCACTGTCCCTTTCAGAGAGAAACCTTCTGAGTTGAACACTCTGTCTCATTGTTATTGGTGTTATATTATATGTATCTGTATTTCTGTTAGTATTTGCCTTTCACTTAAAAGAGACCAAATCAATTTTCCACTCCATATTCTGATTATCTTGACTTCGTTGTAAATAGTAGAAGTCCAGGGCACATGAATCCTCTGGTATCTAATGTGTGATTCTTTTTACACTGGCTCCCCCCATCAACCAGAACCAGCATTTGGTTCACGGTGGGGATAACTTGCTTTCAATGTTTGAAGAGGACCAAGGAGAGAATTCTGGATATTCCCATTCAATCAGAGTGCCTTTATCCTTGGAGACAGTCAGTTCCAACTGTCATGATTAAAACTTGATCCTGCTGTCTCATCTGGAACAAGCTGATTGTAATCTTTACTTAGATCTGTTTCTGTATTTTTTATGATTTATTCTTATTTATTCAGAATTATTTAAAGATTTGATGGGATATTTTACACAGAGCATGTTTATTAAAAATTGTTGGGGTCTGACGCACTATGTCTATAAACTCCAGTAACCAGGGCTTTTATTAGACAGTTACTTAGCAAGGGCTGGTTTGTCCCACTTTTCCCTCCACTTGCAAACAGAGGAGGGAACTATATTGCTAGTCTAGATATGTCTACCAGATGCTCAGGTTTACAAATTTTATAGGTTTGTGCTTCTGATTCATTTTATATTAAACTCCTTGCACAGAGATGTAGCCTGTTTGCATTTTAGTAGCCAAGCTGAAAGGAAATCGACTGAGCGATTAGTAGAAGGGAGGGGAATAAATACTGGCAGTGCTTGGGCCACCACCAGGATTGTCCCAATTCTTCTGTAAGCTGCTACAGCTGGTGTGTTGGTGCACCTCAGAGTCATCATTGTGGATTCAGCTTTTGTCCTCTCCTGCCAGTCTCACACAGTTACAGACAACACAAAGGGACCAGAGCTGGGAACCACCTGCTCAGAGGACTGTGGCAGTGACCCTACCATCAACCAAACAGATTCAACATTTAAACTAGTTTTAATAAAGGAGCCATTAAAAGCAGGATGCATTGGGACCAAATTTGGGAACAGCATTAAAGGGAAGTAATGAGGTGGGCAAGTTCATGCCAGTTACCACTGTAGCAGCAACGAGGAGAATGTGAAATGTGCGGTGACATCTCGCGTGAGAATGCATCATTTTCTTTCACTTGTCAGAGGTTGGAAGAGGCTATAAGGGAACCTTGGGAATCACATAGGCTTTACCAATCTCTTCATGGCAGGAGTTACGCCACAAATCTGGCTGCATTGTTTTGATTTCTCATAAGATGACACTCCGGCAGTGCAGCCAACACAGAGACACTAAGCCAATATTAGTAATATATATTTTTGATCATATTAGAATGTCGTATATTGCAATCTGTAATATATCTGAGTTACAAGGACCAGTAATAAACATGGGAAAGTTGTCACTGAACCCATTGTTGCCTGATGTAGATGTAAACATTGCACACATTAAAAATCCAAAACAAGAAGGTTCTCATGTAACACAGTGGGTGTTAATGGCAGTAATGTGCACTAACAGGATGTCTTTCACATTACACTGTCCACAAAAACTACCAGACAACTCTGGGCACTGAGTGCAAGGTAGGGTTAATTCCTGTTCTGTGTATTTCCAAGAATTCCTATGTTCATATTTTCTGATAGCCAGAACACACTGATATGCATTCAGTGCAGTGTTTTCTAAATTTAAACAAGCCTTTGTTAGCTATATTCTCATTTAGTAATTGGGAAGAAGCAGCACCTCCCTCCATTGAGAAGACGAAAAGAAAACTTATTTCACTGGACTCAGGCCTCACTGTTATAAATGTGTGTGTAAAATATATATAATTATATATAGATTTTTTTTTGAGTGTAAGTTGTTTCTGGGTTGGAGGTTCTGGTTATCCAATTATGTGGATAACATTTTACCAATAATTGAGGTTCCCAAACCCCTTCTTGTTAAAGTGGAACAGTGCCACAGGACATCTTTCAAAGCACTGTTTGCAGGGAGTTCACAAGTCCCATAGTGTTGCCTGCCCATCTTCAGCCTGTTTTTTTTTCAGGTTGCTGTGTTAACTCAGTGTTTTCTTTTCTTGATTACCTTTGCACTTTTTTGGAGGGAGGGAGGGGAGGGTTGAGTTCAGGAAACGGTTGCCCATGTCTTTGAGATGGATTCTTCTTTTGAACTTGTAATAATCTGTGTAAATCAATAAAGAATCTCTGCTTTGATGTGTGTGCATTTTTTCTTTCTTTTTCCCTGCCTTTAATTAAATCCAGTCATTCTTGGCCTGAAAGAGGGGGCAGTTGATCCTCAAAATGAATGAATAACACTAACAAAGCTTTGTCACTCATCCCTGGAAAATCTCTCTTAAGACAAGGCTACAGTTCATTTCATTGAGACTGTTTAATGTCACCTTTTTATTGATGGAAGCATCAAACACGGGGCTTTCAAGTTCCTGTCTCAAGTACAGGTTGCATAGAAATTACTATTTTTGATCAATGTAATTTTGCTCACATTCCCCCCCCCCCCGCTTTGTTTTGGTTGATTTTTGAGATGCAAAGATGCATCAAGAGTTTGTTTTGATGGACTGTTGCAAGAGTGCATCCCTCAAGTGGAACAATCACTGTGTCACCTCAACATTGCAACTGAGAATGGTATTACATAAGGCTGGGGATTGATTGCACTACCTGACGCTGCGTTGTAGCTTCAAGATGTACTGCATTTTACAAACGTTGCATTGCCCTCAGTGACATTGAGTGTTGCAGTTCACTGTTGCTCCATCTTCCTTTCTGCATGTATCAGGTATGTATCAAAGTTCCTGCGATTCTTTCCAAAGAATCTTCCCTTTGACTTCAGACAGCACCAAAGAAAATTCATTTTTTGAGGGATAAGGTGGTTCAAGTGATTCTGGAACATTTTCATCCAAGGGCCACTATGCAAACCACTCAAAAGTCCCCCCTCCTCCATTTTCACTTCCAACTGCATTTAGAAATTAGAATTAATGGGAACCCCTGGAGACAGTAAATACTTTGCTTCTTCACTGTGTACAAATTTATGATTTTTAGTAAAATATTCATGCCAGAAGCACACGTATAAATGTTTTTACACTGTAAACATTAATATGACAAAAGAGCTTTTTTTTTTGAAGCATTCTAATATGTTCTAAAATCATAAATAAGGAAGCAGTGGTATCGTGGTGGTGTCTGTGGATGAGTGACCCAGAACCCCAGGCTAATGTTCTGGATATGGGCTTCAAATCCCATCATGGCAGCTATTGAATTTGAGTTCAATGAAAGACTAGCCTAATTATGATCATGTAACCATTGTCAATTGTTTTAAAAGTCAATACAGTTCGTTAACGTCCAGTAGTGAAAGAAATCTGCTGTCCTTACCTGGTCTGGCTTACACGTGACTCCAGATCCACAACAATGCGGTTGTGTCTCAGACATAAGGATGGATAATAAATGTAGGCCAAGCCAGTGAAGCTCACATATCACAAACACATTTAAATGAAGAGAAGTTGCTTGCGTCAACATTAAACCAAATTAACAGTGACCTCGATTTGGTTATAAAGCGACATCATTGTTGATAGGGTAAATCATAAATGAAAACATTTTTCTGCATCTCCTCCATAGACATTTTGTCAGATATTTCAAATGTATGATCTCTTGATTATCAGCCAGTTCTTCAGATTGAAGTTACAGATCAGCTATTTCGATAAAACAAAGTCACTGCAACTTCAGACCCCTTTCTACATATTTTTGTCCGTTTGTGAGATGCGAATGATGTTGGTGAGGCAGTGTTTATTCTCCCTCCTTTAGTATCTAAGGAAGATTAATGAGTTTTTCACACATCACTGTAGCCATCGCGTTGATGACCCCTCCCGAGCATTGAATGGGAGTTCCTGGTATTGAACCAGGAATGAGAGAAACACATGTGAGTCGGAGGTGATGGTCCTTCCAGAATATTTTTATTCTTTGCCCTCCTTAGCAGTTGAGATGATAGGACTTGGCTATGCCTCCAAAGCAAACCTTGCTATATTGTTGCAGTGCTTCCAGTTGCGAGGGGACAGATCACTGATAATGTTGACAGCATTTCTACAGCAATGAGAAATGTAGATGGAGGCAATGGATGGGAGGTTGGCTTGCATGATGGTGTGGGGTTATATTCACAACTTTCTGTAATTTCTTACAGTCCTTCGCAGAGCAGTTGCCGTACCAAGCCATGATGTATTTTATATCAATGTGAGACATTGATGGCACAAGATGTTTGTGCAATATCACCTCAAGAATCAACCATAAAAGTGATTTGAAATGTGAACCACACTGAGTAAGAATGTCCCAGTACTTGGGGAGTGTCACAAAATATCTACTTCAGTACTGTGCAGAATAGGTTTAGCCCCTTATTCCCCATCCTTTCCTCAAGTTATGGTTTCGACCTGAGTTTTGGTAGGCAATTCTCCAATATTGCCATCCCAAACCAACTTGGTTTGGTCTGACTGAGGCATGGTATCCTGCCTTTAACTGGCAAAGTTTGTTGGATATTAACTAGGAGGTCTGGCTTACTTTTCCTCTGCCAAATCAGTTTGGGCAATTGTGGCATGTTTACTGACCTGACATCAGTCAACTAACACAGCAGAGAACAGGAACCTGTTTGTGTCCCGAACGCTCTCGGTTAGATCCACCGACGTCAAGCACCCGGTGTTCTTCTCTGACCACTGCCTCCTACTGGCCGACTATCACCTACAGGAGGAGCAGCGGGCTGGTAAGGGAACGTGGAAGCTGAACACAAAGCTGTTGACCCCGGGAAACATTGAGGAGCTCAAGAGGGACTACGCAGGTTGGAGAACCGTGAAGCCCCTCTTTGAGTCCCCAGCGGACTGGTGGGAAACAGTAAAAGGGAACATCAAGAGACTCTTCATCCTCAAAGGTGTTCAGGAGGCGACAGAGAGGCAGGGAAAACTGTCCCAACTTGAAAGCATGCAGAACCTGCTCCTGCTGCAAACGATGGGGGTGGATGTCACGGAGGACCTCAAGGAGGTGAAGGGCCAGCAAGCCTCACTCTTTGCTTCGGAGGCCTCCAAGATAATCTTCCGGTCCAGGGTCCGCCCGGTGGAGCAGGACGAGA
>NC_057717.1:96394047-96441097 GCF_004010195.1 Chiloscyllium plagiosum | reverse complement strand
GCCAAGTCTTGGGAGGAGCGTATCAGCAAAGTGAGGCAGAAACTGGGCAGATGGAAGCTACGGTCGCTTTCCATCGTGGGAAAAAACCTGGTCATCAGGTGTGAGGCACTGTCATTGCTATTATACGTGGCACAGGTCTGGCCTATTCCCAGAACCTGTGCCACTGCAGTCACTCGGGCCATCTTCCAGTTTATATGGAGGTCAAAGATGGACCAGGTCCGAAGAGACGAGCTGTACAAAGATCTGGGCAACAAGGGAAAAAATACACCAAATGCCACCCTCACCCTGATGGCCACCTTTGTGTGTGGCTGCATCAAGCTGTGTGGGGATCCCGGTACGCAAACACCAAATGTCACTACGTACTGAGGTTTTACCTGTCCCTGGTGTTGCGAAGGATGGGCCTGGCCTCGCTGCCGCGGAACACTCCGAGTAGTTGGACCGTTGCGTATCACCTGTCCTTCGTGGAGAAGTTTATGAAGAAAAACACCTTTGACCACAAGTCCATCAGGAAGTCAGCACGTAGTGTCCTTGAGACCCTTCGGGAAAAGGAGAGGGCGGATCCTATCGAGCGGTTCCCTGAGCAGACTGTCAAAGCCATTTGACAGAATGCCTCATCGCCAGAACTTTCCAACAAGCACCAAGACATGGCTTGGCTGGTGGTGAGAAGAGCTCTGCCTGTGAGATCCTTTATGCACACCCGGACTCTCAGCTGTACCGCACACTGCCCTTGAAGTGGCTGCGGGGTGGACGAGACTGTCACACACCTCCTTCTGAAATGTGCCTATGCAGAAGAAGTCTGGAGAGGAATGCAGTGGTGTTTGTCGAGGTTCGTCGCAAGCAGCATCGTGACGTGGGACTCCATGCTCTGCGGCCTGTTCCCTAGGACGCACACCGAGACGAACATCCACTGTGCCTGGAGGATCATCAACTCGGTGAAGGACGCTCTCTGGGCGGTCCGAAACCTGTTGATCTTCCAACTGAAGGAGTTGACCCCGACTGAGTGTTGCAGACTGGCACATTCCAAGGTCCAGGACTACATGTTGAGGGACGCACTGAAGCTTGGGGCAGCTGCCGCAAAGGCGCGGTGGGGAAAGACCACTATGTAATGTCTGCCTGCCTAACGAAGAACAGGGGGCCCACGCAGTCATTTGGGCTCTGCTGACGCCTCAGCTAAAAATGTAATCGTACAGAATAGAAATGATTATTCTGTTTTGGTATGCAAGGAAATGGAATGTTTACATATGTATGTCATGTCCAACTGTACAGACCATCAAAGTATTTTATCAATAAAGTATATTTTTGAAATTAAAAAAAACAGCAGAAGTTGCATGACCTTTACAGAACCCATACCTTCCTGTTGAGTGGTCTGACACATTCTACAAAGTTAAAAATCACACACCACCAGATTATAGTCCAAAAGGTTTATTTGGAAGCACTAGTTTTCGGAACGCCGCTCCTTCTTCAGGTGGTCGATTTTTAACTTTGTCCACCCCAGTCCAACACCAGTTCCTCCACATCATGGCATTCTACAAAGCAAGAGAGCATGTAGAAAATGCGCTCCTTAACATACACTTATGTAAAACACTCCAACATTTGATAAGAGAAGCTGTAGGATGTTGATCATGAGATGGCAAAGGAAAGATAAACTTAATATTGGAGAGAAAGATTAAGTGTTGAAAAACCATGTGTTTTTGGAATTGTTGGAGGGGGTAGTTGTGAACAATGGGAGGAGGGAGCCAACAGTAATCCAGAAAGAGCCACAATCCATGTTCAGGTAAGAGGGATTGCTGAGTTCGGTGAAGTAGGATTGAAAACCATTTTTAAAACGGAAGAGGATCTTGAATTTGTTGCGTTGAGATAGAGTCATAGAGATGTACAGCATGGAAATACACCCTTCAGTCCAACTCCTCCATGCTGACCAGATATCCCAACCCAATCTAGTCCCACCTGCCAGCACCTGGCCCATATCCCTTCAAACCCTTCCTATTCATATACCCATCCAGGTGCCTTGTAAGTGTTGCAATTGTACTAGACTCTACCAGTTTGTCTTACAGCTCATTCTATAAACATACCACCCTCTGCGTGAGAAAGTTGCCCCTTAGGTCTCTTTTATATCTTTCCCCCTCACCCTATACCTATGCCCTCTGGTTCTGGACCCCCCCACCCCAGGGAGAGGTATCTGGTGGATTGGCCAGGGTTACAGGGTTTGGGTGGGGGAGGGGGTCTGTGTAGGATGCTGTTTGGAGGATCAGTATGAATTCATTGGGCCAAACGTCCTGTTTCCACACTGTAGAGATTCTTTGATTCCAACTTCAGGAAAGACTGGGTGTTGAATTAACAGGAGTTTACAAGATAGGAATGTTGCTGGGATCATAAATTAGGGCCTATCAGAGCAGAGGGGTGGAATGTTAAATTGGCAAAGAAAATATATATAACTGACAATTAAGGAACTGTACCTGGCCAGGACAGGAGGATGGCTGAATACTTCCTGAGGAATTGGCCCTGTGGAGTGGTAGATGTGGGAGTCTGGCTGGAATACCATATTATACCTGGAAGGAGAAGTGTACCCAGAACAAAGGGCAAGCAGGAAATGCAACATTTCCATTGTACATCACTATGAAGACGTATAAGAGATCAGAGTAGATGCAACCATTCAGCCTCTGAGCCTGCCCCACTATTCAACAAGATCATGGCTGATCTGCCCCAGGCCTCAACTCCTCTTTCATGCCAGCTCATCATCTCCATCAATTCCCCAATACTTTAAGAAATCTATCTACCTTTTCTTTAAATGATCTCTCAATGATTAGCCGCCATGACTCTCTGAGGTAAACATTCACTACCCTCTGGAAGGAGAAATTCCTTCACATCTCAGTTTTAAATGAGTGTCCCATTATTCTATAACTATGTCCTCTCATTTGAGATTCCCCCACTAGTGGAAATATCTTTCAACTTCTGCCCTTTCAGGCCCCTCCGAATGTTGTATGTTCGAACAAGACCACCCCTCATTTTTCCAAAGTCTAATGGATAAAAGCCTCATCTGTTTAGTCATTATTGATAAACCAACCCCTCAGCGTTAGACGGAAAGAGATGTACAGCACAGAAACAGACCCTTTGGGCCAAATTGTCCATGCCCACCAGACATGCTAAACTAATCTAGTCCCATTTGCCAGCACTTGGACTATATCCTTCTGAACCTATTCATATACTCATCCAGATGCCTTTTAAATGTAATTGTACCAGCCTCTACCACTTCCTCTGGCAGTTCATTCCTTACATGCACCACCTCTGCTGAAAACGTTGTTAAATTTTTCCCTCCACCCTAAACCTCTGCGTTTTAGTTCTGGGACACCCAGGGAAAAGACCTTGCCTATTTGGCCTCATAACTTTATAAACCTCTTGTGCATTTCCTTTGAATTGCCTCCAGTGCCAATACATTCTTAAATATGGGGAGCACAACTGTAGGTACAGCCTCAGTAACACACCGTACAATTGTATCAGGGCTTCCCAATTATTTTAAGACCCAAATCTATTGTAGTAAAAGCAGAGATTCTATTTGCCTTCTTAATTACTTGCTGCACCTGCTTGCTAACATTTTGTGTTTTGTGCATTAGAATACCAGATTCCTCTGTGATGTATGTTTTAGAGTCTCTCCATTTCAATAATAGTCTGCCTTTTCATTCAATAGCACTCACTCTCCTACATTAAACTCCATCTGCCCATCCACTTAGCATTTCTATATCCTTCTGCAAATTCCTTATGTCCTCATCACAACATGCCCTCTCACCTACTTTTATATCAGCAGCAAATTTTGCCATTCTGCTCCGTCCTCTGAGTCTTCACATAGATAATAAATAATTGAGGTCCTAAGACCAATCCTTGTGACATTCCACTAGTTCTTTCCAACCTGATAAAAACCTATTAATCCTAATTATCCATCTTCTGCGTGTTTATCTTCAATCCATGCTAATCAATTACCCAAAATCACGAACCCCTACCTTGAGCAGTAACCTTTTAAGTCACACCTTATTGAATACCTTGGGAAATCCAAAATACACTTCAGCTCCCAGTTCCCCTTTACCAACTCTGCATGTTGTATTCTCAAAGAACTCTTAACAAATTTGTCTAAACAGGATTTCCATTTCATACCCCGGTGTTAGATTCTGTTCGATTACATTAAACTTTTGTAATTGTCCTGCTTTTTCTTCCTTAATAACAGACTCTCGCATTTTCCCAATACCGATGGTAGGCTAATTGGCCTATAGTTTTCTGTTTCCCTCCCTTCTTGAACAGGGGTGTCGCATTAGTGGTTTCTAATCTACCGGAACCCTTAGAATCCAGTGAGTTCTGGAACGTTTCAACCAATACTTCCACTATCTTTGCAACCACTTCATTTAAAACCCTTGGATGCAGGCCATCAGGTCCTGCCAACGTATTTGTCTTTGATCCTATTAATTTGTCACATTCTTTGTCCCTGTAATAGAGACCATTACAAGATCTTTCTTCCCATTGGCACCCTGCTTACTGATATCTTTAGGACATTTATAGTGTCCTCCAAATGAAGACAGAAGTATATTGGTTTAAATTATCTGTTCCCCATTATCAGTTCCACAGTCGCACACCCTCCAAGGGTCCAACATTCACCCTAGCTACTCTTTTATTTTTCTATATAGAAGCTGTTCCTGTATGTTTTTACATTTCACTGTTTTAGTTTTGACTGGATATTCTCCTTGACAGGCTTTGTTAACCACAGTTGGTACTCCTTTTTGACCGTAATAAATTGTTGCTAAGTTATGAAATATCTGTTTAAAATGTCTCCCACTCCCATCTACTGACCTTCCCCTAAGCCTATTCTCCCAACCCACTTCACACAATCTTTTCTTCAAACTTCTATAATTGCTGTAATGTTGAGGACACTAGTTTGAGACCCACGTTACTCTCCCTCACACTGATTTGGAATTCTACCATGTTGTGATTGCTACCCCAAGAGGATCCTGAACTGCAAAAATCTTTTACTCATCTGATGTGGATGCACTAGATCTGTTCCCAGACTACGTACTGCTCAAACAAAAGGAAAATCCCTGATGGACTGTTGAGAAGGACGTGGAAGATATAGAATGTGGGGAAATAGATGGTGACATCTTGAAAAATATCCATATTACAGAGGAGGTGGTGCTGGATGTCTTAAAACAAAGAGATGTGGATAAATCCCCAGGAACTGATTAGGTGTACCCTAGAACTCTGTGAGAAGCTAGGGAAGTGATTGCTGGGCCCCTTACTGAGATATTTATATCATCGATAGCCAATGGTGAGGTGCTGTAAGTCTGGAGGTTGGCTAACATGGTGCCACTGTTTAATAAAGGTGGTAAGGAGAAGTTTACTCATAAGGGAACTATAGACCATTGAGCCTGACATCGGCAGTGGGCAAGTTGTTAGAGGGAATCCTGAGGGACAGGATTTACATATATTTGGAAAGGCAAGGACTGATTAAGGATAGTCAACAAGGCTTTGTGCATGGGAAATCATGTCTCACTAACTTGATTGGGTTTTTTGAAGAAGTAGCGAAGAGGACTAATGAGGGCAGAGTGGTGGACGTTATCTTTATGGACTTCAGTAAGGCGTTTGACAAGGTTCCTTGTGGTAAACTGGTTAGCAAGGTTAGATCTCATGGAATACAGGGAGAGCTAGCCATTTGGATACAGAAATGGCTCAAAGATAGAAGACAAAGGGTGGTGGTGGTGGAGGGTTGTTTTTCAGACTGGAGGCCTGTGAGCAGTGGTGTGCCACAAGGATCGGTGCTGGGTCCACTGCTTTTCATAATTTGAATAAATGATTTGGATGTGAACATAGGTGGTATAGTTAGTAAGTTTACAGATGATACCAAAATTTGGAGGTGTAGTGGACAGCGAAGAAGGTTACCTCAAAGTACAACAGAATCTTGATCAGATGGGCCAATGGGCTGAGGAGTGGCAGATGGAGTTTAATTCAGATAAATGTCAGGTGCTACATTTTGGAAAGGCACATCAGAGCAGGTCCTAGGGAGTGTTGCTGATCAAAGAGACCTTGGAGTGCAGGTTCATAGCTCCTTGAAAGTGGAGTCGCAGTTAGATAGGATAGTGAAGGCGGGGTTTGTTATGCTTTCCTTTATTCGTCACAGCATTGAGTATAGGAGTTGGGAGGTCATGTTGTGGCTGTACAGGATGTTGGTTAGGCAACTTTTGGAATATTGTGTGCAATTCTGGCCTCCTTTCTATTGGAAGGATGTTGTGAAACTTGAAAGGGTTCAGAAAAGATTTACAAGGATGTTGCCACGGTTGGAGGGTTTGAGCTATAAGGAGAGGTTGAATAGGCTGGGGCTGTTTTTTCTGGAGTATCAGAGGCTGAGTGGTGACCATACAGAGGTTTACAAAATCATGAGGGGCATGGATAGGGTAAATAGACAAGCTATTTTCCCTGGGGTGGGGGAGTCCAAACCTAGAAGGCATAAGTTTAGGGTGAGAGTGGAAAGATATAAAAGGGACCTAAGGGGCAACGCTTTCACACAGAGGGTGGTGCATCTATGGAATGAGCTGCCAGAGGAAGTTTTGGAGGCTGGTACAATTACAACATTTAAAAGGCATCTGGATGGTTATATGCATTGGAAGGGTTTAGAGGGATATGAGCCAAGTGCTAGCAGGTGGGACTCAATCAGGTTAGGATATCTGGTCAGCATGAACGAGTTGAATCAAAGGGTCTGTTTCCATGCTGTACATCTCTATAATTCTACAAATTTGTTTTCCAGTGTTACCTTTGCTCATCTGATTTGTCCAGTCAATATGAAGATTAAAATCACCCATGACAATTGTAGTATCCTTCTTATACATCTCCATTACTTCCTGATTTATACTTTGTCCAAGAGTGAGACAGCTGTTCAGAGGCCTAAAGATGACTCCCAGGCATGAATTCTCTCCCATGCTGTTCCTTATTTCTACCCTCAATGATTCCACATCACAACCTGTAGTACCAATGTCACTACCAACTGCCGCACTGACACCTTTATTAGCAAGGCTCTTTTTTTCCCTTTTTGCCTATTCTTTCAGACTGTCAAATATTGCGTTCCCAGCCCTGGTCACCCAAAACCCCATCTCTGTAACAGCTATCAAGTTAGAGTCATTTATTTCTATTTCTGCTGTCTACTCACCTTTGAGGTCTTGTAGCACCCCTGCCTCTCAGCCAGAATCTAAGTTTAAACCCTACTCCAGGAACTGCTGGGTGGCTGTTCAACATGCACTTCAACAGGATGGTCATTAGCCTGCTATTTCCTAAAGGGAGGGTAAAAGAGTTTGTAATAAAATACGATACAGCAGAATTATAAAGTCAAACAGGAACAGCGCCTGAGAGTTTTGTTGCATGAGCCAAGCCTCTGCAGTATCGATGAGGCAAAAACATTCCTTCTGCTCAACATCAGCAAAACCAAACCCCATCCTCTTTGGAAACACTGCAGTGGTTTTGCATAGTGCTGATCAAACACTCAACTGGAGTATTATTTTCAAACTTTGAGTTCTAAGTGCAGCAACAATTCACCAAATACCTGGGATTTAGTGAGTGTGGGCTATGTTCTTGGAGATGAGGGGTGAATTCGATGAGAATTTAAAATAAAGTTAATAGATGAGGAACAAGTCCAGGAGGTAAAATCAGAACCTGTGGGAGGAGGGGGACAGTTAAATCCAAGAGAAAAACAGTTAGAAGTGACTGTAAACATTTTCTTCACCCTTCTCCACCTGTAACACCACAGGAATGTGAAGGCACTGTATTTGGAGTCCAGATATAGAACCAGCTGGGATCATTAAAAGGCAGACAAATATATATAGGAAGCAAAGAGATTAAAGGGTATGGAGAAAGGACGTTGAATCGGACCGAAGAAATGAAGAGCTACCAAACTTGGACAAGATGTCACACTGTCCCTTTGCTCTCACTAGCAGCTCTATATCTCTCCCTCCATCTTCAGTAAACTCTACTGCTGACTGGTCGTGAGTAGCTGAAACTGGCCTTTGTACCCCACAGCCAGTCAGCTTGGAGGGTTGTGGGGATGGGGAGAGAGAAACTTTTAAATTGACTTTAGCTGCTTTGTTTGCACTTCAAGTCTCACCCTGTTCTGATTTCAGCGCCTGGAGTTATTCCTTATCCTTTTGTTGTTTTAAACTCCCATTGGTCCACCACTCAGCTTCCTCATCTGCAGGGAAATTTAACTTCTAAAACCAAGCAGGATATTCCAAGTGAGTGTTTGTGGGAAACCACACGAGTATTTCCAAAGAGGATCATTTTGGTTTTGCTTGTGGTGAGCTGAAGGAGGTTTCGACTCATCCATGTCGTAAGACCTTTATATATTGTTCCTGCAGGAGCACACAATGACGTAAAGTCAAAGTGATGTTCAGCACAAATCGTGGACTCATGCTGCTGCAGCTAACTTCAATAAATAAATCTGGATTGGTTAAATGGTCCCAGTCATTGTTGTAAATTAGGCCCTAAATTATTTAGGGAGGGAAAGTTGCTGTCTCTATCTGGCCTGCTCATAACTCCACAACAAGGTGAGTGACTCTTCACTTGAGAGAAAACAATGACCCGTTGGTATTATTGCTAGACCTATTAATCCTGAGGATGCAGGTTCAAATCCCACTGCAGCAGATGGTGGAAGTAGGAGTCTAATGATGACCATAAATCAATTGTTGGGGAAAAACCCATCTGGTTCACTAATCCTTTTGAGAAGGAAATCTGCCGTCCTTACTTGGAAGAAGAGTTACACCCGAAACGTCGACTTCTCCACCCCCTGTTGCTGCCTGGCTCGCTGTGTTCTTCCAGCCTCCTGCCTGTCCTTACTTGGACTGACGAAATGTGACTTCAGACCCACAGCAACGTGGTTGACTCTCAACTGACCGTGAATGAATAAATCAACATGTCCTGTAAAATGACCCTTAGCAATGGGCATCAAGTGCTGGCCCAAGTTCCACGAAAGAGGTAAAAATATAAGCACTGAATAATCATAAAATAATTGGAATCAGTTATTCTGAGGTAGAGAAAGAAATTGCAGAGTTGTGTGCGAGGTAATCCAATTTAACTCCTCTTTCCTCGAACCAGCACAGACATATACGATGGGCCAAATGGCTTCCTTCTGTGCTGTGCATTAGAATTATTTCTGGCGATTAGCGAGCAGAAACTCCCAGGCTCCTGTACCATCAGATCATGACGTTCAGTGGTTTCAGTTGTTGCTGAGGCTTCGGGCTCACGCTTGTATCAGATGTGGCAATTTAGAGAGCGTCCCTTAATGCAATCGTTCGAAGTTAGTGTTGGAAAGGTTTCTGTTTCTCAGTGGAAGCTTTGGCTGCAAACCCCTAGGAGACAAGTCTATGTAAGTCAGATAATTTTTGTTTGAGTGTCGCTTATTTGAAAATACTTTGATCATTTCAATCCTCAGCTTTGCATTTGTTGTGTGAGGATGTTGCTGTTGGAACTGTGCAGTTGTGAAATTGATCATTTGGCTGAAAGTGATGGGAAAGTCATTTTTGTTTGCAAAGTACAACTTTATATTTTAAAAAAAGCTTTACAAATATGACCCTCCTGTACTGAATCGGTTTGTTTTCTATAAATCGGTAAGTTTATGCATCTTTTAGCTGAGCTTTCATGTTGGAGATTTCATTGGACTTGTTTTGCACTGTTACTTTTGTGAGAATTAGGAGGGGGCGGGGGTTGAATGAGAAGGGAAAGTTAGAGGCGCACCCAAGGATGCAGGAGCATGTCTTATTGAATAGTATTAGGGAGGGGAACTGCCCGAGCTGGAGTAAACCCCGGCAGCATTTTCGGAAGTTATTGGGAGCGGTCTGTCAGTCAGAACAGGCCAATATGAAATGATGGGGAGGAAAGAACAGTCACGATTGAGGAACCCGGAGGACATCCGATTGCAATCTTCCTGAGGAAGAGAGAGAGAGGAAACGCACACTTCCAGGTCGTTTGAAAAATAGTTTGAAAAGCTGATCGCCATCCCTTGGTATGGTGGCACCTCTGACAGTGAGGTATGTTAGTCGAGCAGTGTCTTCCATTGGGGGTCACTGAACTTTATTTTCATAAACAAAACTTTGTGTGTTGTTTCCTTCCTTTCTTCTAATCCCCCAACTTTCCTTTTTTTTGGAAGAAAATATTCTCTGTAAGCTGGGGTTTCTATATTAATTCCAGCTTTTAGCTCTCTGCTCTGTTGACTTGGGTTTGGACAACTGGAAGAGATTTTCCCAATGGTCTTGGGTTTTATTGCCCAGACTGGACCATCTAGAACTAATGGGTCCAAAGTCTCACCTTCAGATGTAAATATCGCCATCCCCACACATGCGCGCATGCACACACACCTTTCCCTGCTCACAGTACCTCCTGCTTTTATTCATCATTCTCTTTCTTCCCAATACGCGTTCTCCCCTTTTTCTCAACCAATTTTTCTTCAACTTTCCTCCTTTTGATAATCCTGCTCTCCCCATTACCTTGCTTCGTTCCTCCATTATCTCACTCTTTTCTACTTTTGCAGCACCAGTTTCACTCAGCGCACCCCCCTCATTTTCACATTGCCCCGAATTGCCATCTTCACCCATCCCTACCACTGCCTTCCCTAGTCGCCCTATTCCCCACTCCTTGTCTCTGTTGACCAGGAGAATTTTCCTTAATATTCCCAGGTCGTTGAGCTCTTGTTGTAATCATATGATCGTGGCAGTGATCCAACGTTTTGCTTTTGCCAGGAATTCAATAGCATTGAGTGAAGATAGATTTCCACTTTGTAGAGCTGGTATTCAAGGATTAAAGTTATCAGCTATTTTATCTTTGTGTAGAGCTGTACTTATTTTGAGAATGTTCTGTCACCCCTGACAAAGCACAGCTATGCTATTTGTAAGCACCCATCTTAAAGGGCATGTCAGACATGCTTCTGTAAAGAGATTTGTAAAATGTATATGTACTATGTCTGAGTATAAAACACTCGTGACAACATTTTGCTTCAAAATCTTTCAAATTTCCTTCACTCATTGGCAACCACCCTTCAGAAAATGTCATTGTTTAGTAGACGAACATGAGCTAGCGACGTTCCACCAACAGTTGGCTACTTAATCGCTTCTTAGTGGCGGCTGAAATGTTAACCAGGATATTGAGAGAACTCCCAGCTTAGCCTGACATTTAACAACATCCTGAACTGCTGGCAAAGGTAACATGGGACCACATCCAGAAAAAAAGCCCCACCTTTGAACAGCGCACTGCCTTTTCACTGTTATACCGTCGTAGCCCATGCGTTGACATAAACATGACCGCTTCAGCCTCTGCCTCTGTGGTGCAGATATCTGGCGGTTCTGATCTTCTCAGTGTTGGCCCTGTGAACCACAAATGGAATCCCAGAGGCAGCCAACATAACCAAAGATCCCTCCTACCACTCTTCCAACCTCATCTGTCGGGCAGAAGATACAAAGGCTTAAACACACAAACCAACAGATTTGAGAACAGCTTCTTCCCCGCTGTTATTCAACTTCTGAGTGGAGCTTTCAAATTTCATGTTAATTTCACTCTCTGCACACTTTCTCTGCAGCCGTAATATTGTGTTCCTGACTCTGTTCTATTACTCTAAAGCACTTTGTATGGAATAATCTGCCTGTATTGCATGCAAAACAAAACTTTTCACTGCTCCTTGACAATAATAAATCAAATCAGATCAAACATTCAGCCCATCATGTCTATGCTAACTCTCTGAAAGAACCGTCCAGTTAATGCCACTTCCCTGCTTTCCTCCGCGCTCTCCAATTTTCTTTTTCTTTTTATATAAATCTCCAACCTGTATTTGAAAGTGCCTTGGAATCTGTTTATATCACTGTCTAAGGCAGTTTATTCTAAATCATAACAGCTCACTGCATGACAAAATTGTTCTCCACCCTGTTAATTTTTTGCCAATTATTTGAAAGCTGTTGCCTCTGGTTACTGACCCTCCTGTCAGTGGGAACATTTTCTCCATCCACTCTATTAGAAGTTACATTCAAGTTTCCTTTTGTGTTTTTTTGCTTTGTTCTCGCTGGCACTGTTAAAACTTGTTGCCTGTACCTAATTGCCCTTGACAAGGTGGTGGTGAAACGCCTTTCTGAATCACTGCTGTAGGTAAGGAGTTCTCAGATTCCAACCCTGTGATAATACTGGAACAGTGCTGTGTTTCCAAGTCAGGATGGTGAGTATCTTTGGGGAATCTCACAGCTGAAGTGCTCCCATTGTTCTGCTCCTGTTGTCTGTTTAGACGGTACAGGTCGCAGATTTGGAAGGTGCTGATGAAGGAGCCTTGGTGAATCTCTGTTCTGCACTTTTGCTGCAATTCAACAATTAAGTTTGCCGTTACTTTTATGATGCTGTTTATCAGATTTCTTTTCACAATTGAAGAACCCAATCTTTATTCCTAATGATCAGGTTGTGAGCTCTTTTGTTAGACTATGGTATTAATGGTTAAAGCATTGAGGCAGGTAGATGGAGTTATGACACTGATCATGTATGATTGAATGGAATAGCAAAATGGACTCAAGGAGCTGAATGGTCTCCTCCTGTTCCAAGTGCTTATCAGACTGAGTGCCTCTTTTCTGCATGCCTCCAATGCTTGTACATCTCCCTGTATACCTCCCTTGTAGCTAAATGACCGGTACTTGTCAAGCGGGCGCAGTTTTAGAATGAGAGGCTTTCTGTTTTAGGACAGAGATGAGGAGGCATTTCTTCTTAGGATATGATACTTTGGATTTTTCCATCCCAGAGAGCTACAGAGGCTGAGTCAGTGAAGATTCTTCAAGGCTGACTTTGCAGATTTTTTGATCTATTGGAATACGGGGGGTGTAAGTGGGATCCACACAGGAACATGAAGTTCGCAATCACATCCGCTATGATGATATTGGTTAGTAAATCAGTCACAAAAGGTTATGTAGCCTACTCCTGCCCCAGATCCTTGTGTTGTGCCAATTGGGCATAATCCACTAGGTGTGGTCTAACCAGAATGGTTTCAAACGTAAACAAGGCCCTCTTTAATATGGACTGCACAGTTCAGATTTTATCATTCACTATCCTGCTCTGTTCAGTCCTGCTATGCAGTACTTGGACAGGTTGAACATCCAATCCTTCCCAGGTCACCTTCCCTTTGTTTTAATCCCATTCTTGTGCTGTTTCACCTATTGTTGTTGTTCCCACTTTGCTGCTTTGTGCAGAACCTTTTTGTTATTTCTGATCTTGTCTGCTTCCGTTTTGGAATCGTCAGGAATCTAACCAAACTGATAGCAGTGCTAAGTCAGCCTTTACCTTTCCCAGTTAAACCAAGTTATTGATGTAAAACAGAGACAGAGTGAATCCATTCTGAATGCTGATATGTGCCATCCCCCCCTCCTGTTTCTCCAACAAGTTCCTGATGCTTTCCGCAATTTTAACCAATGGCTCACTCATTCACAAGTTTCTCTTTCCTGTCCCAGCATTTTTTACTATTGTTAATGACTGTGTGCTGTCAAATTTGTCAAATTCATTTTCGAATCAATATGTGGAAGAATTTTCCACTCTGGTTCCAGGCTCCCTAATGTCACAGACTATCAGTTGTGACAGTCTGTTTGAAAGATTGAGGATGGGTCAGCAGGTCTTGATGTATTAATATGAAATGATTCCAGGATGGATTTATTTTAAAGGAATTTGGAACATATTCAAACTGGGAGGTGAGAGCACAGGAAAGAGCAAAGATACATTTGTGTGCAGGCAAATGACTGATGAAGATGATCTGGCGTGAGGGATTCCACCTGCCTTCTGCTTTACTCTAGCTGTGATTTGTCATTGTACATTATTGGTTCAGTTATGGTTGAGAACAGAAGTGACCGTTATTGTATAAAGTTTATTCAGTCGTCCTTCGATGCAATCCACTGCATATCCCTTTGTAACTATTTGACCTCCCCGCTGCCTTTCTGAATTGGGAATACCCAGGATTGGACTGGAGTGTGTGAATTGTGCAATGGTGATTTTATCTGCTTAGAGTGTGGCATTCCAATTTACTGAATCCCTAGAGTGGCGGTTACCTGTGGGAAAAGGAAGTCTGAAGACTTTTTTCTTGTGACATTCCAATATGCCTCACAGCCAGTGAACCGCCTGTTAAAGTGCAGTCATTATGGAACTGAAGCAGCCAACAGGACAAAGGAAACAACTGAAAGATGGCACTGTGGCTGCCATACCTCATACCAATGTGTGGCACTGGGCTAGAGGTGAGATAGTTCACTGCTACCATTCATCCTGTCTATTACTGTGCCTAGGGTCTATCTAGTTATCAGTGGAGTATAGTCAAGATTAGAGTGGTGCTGGAAAAACACAGCAGGTCAGGCAGCATCTGAGGAGCAGGAAAATCGACGTTTCGGGCAAAAGCCCTTCATCAGGAAGGCCCTTTATCATTCCTGATGAAGGGTTTTGCCCAGAACATTGATTTTACTACTCCTCGGTAGCTGGCTGACCTGCTGTGTTTTTCCATCATCACTCTAATCTCCAGCATCTGCAGTTCCCACTTCCATCAGAAACAGAAGGGGCATTCAGCTCACAGAGGTGATAGAAACCCTATTGTGGGGGAGCAGGCCATTCAGCCCACACTGACCCTCCAATGAGCATGCCACCCCTCCTACACTTTCCCCATAACCCTGCATTTCCCCAGGACTAATCCACCTAGCCAAATCCCTGGACACTATGGGGCAATTTAGCATGAACAATCCACCTAACCTGCACACCTTTGGACTGTGGGAAGAAACTGGAGCACCGAGAGGAAATCCACAGAGACACTGAGAGAATGTGCAAACTCCACACAGACAGTCACCTGAGGCTGGAATCGAACCCAGGTCCCTGGAGCTGTGAGGCAGCTGTGCTAAAGCCTGAGCAACCGTGCCGCTCCTAGTTAGTTTATTTCAATAACACGTTAAATACAAGTTAAATTACTCATCATAATTTCTAAGGACTCTCGGGGCTTATACTGAATACATCTGCTCCGTGTGAAAGTGAATATAGATCTCAGCTGCCTCCACCCAAAAAAACTGTGTGACATCACCAGCTTGTTGCAAGTTCAACATTAACTCTTTCTCAGAACCATTAAGTTATACAGCAGGTACTTCCAACAATGCTGCCCTCCCTCAGTACTACACTGGTCATTGCCAGTCAAGATTGCTTTTTCAGATCTCAAGAGTGGGATGAAACCCACAATTCTTTGGACCTAGAGGTGGTGGGACCACCCACTGAGTTGCAGCTAATTGCGGTGAAGTGCAGTTATCAATTCAGCTTGGTGCTGCAGGTTGTGACAACACAGAAGTTTAATATGTTTCACAACATGACATTTCTGTCTCCGGTCTGTTACATGTCACATTTTAAAGAGACCATAATATTCAGGATGATGACTTTAGTTAACCATGTGCTGAGGTCTTCTCGTGTGTTTGTTTGGGGAAAAAGCACAATTCAGTCCAGCTACTAACCCCTACAGTGTGGAAACAGGCCATTCGGCCTATCAAGTCCACACCAACTCTCCAAAGAGCATCCTGCCCAAACCCAATCCCCTACCTTATAACCCTGCATTACCCATGGCAAATCCACCTCGCTTGCACATCCCTGGACATAATGGGCCATTTAACATGGCCAGTCCACCCCAACCTGCACATCTTTGGACTGTGGGAGGAAACTGGAACACCTGGAGGAAACCCCCTCACTCACTCAGTGATTAGCACTGCTGCCTCACTGCACCAGGGACCCGGGTTCAATTCCACTCTCAGGCGACTGTCTGTGTGGTATTTCCCCATGTCTGTGTGGTTTCCTCCTACAGCCCAAGCACGTGCAGGTTAGGTGGCATTGGCCATGGGAAATGTAGGCTATGCTAAATTGCCCATAGTGTCCAGGGTTATGCAGTCTAGGTAGGTCTGGGTGGGATGCAGTTCTGAGGGTCAGTATGCAATGGCCTGCTCCCATACTGTCGATAGGGACTCTCTAGCCCCACAGATGCTGCCAGACCTGCTGAGTTTCTCCAGTAATTTGAATAATAGAATCATTGAATTTCTGTTTCTCTTTCTGATTTCCAAGCATCTGCAGTTCTTTGGTTTCATTGGTCAAACCTAGCTTCACACAGACTCAGCAGGCATTGTTAAAATATGACTATTGATGATTAATCTATTGCAGTTTACCAGAGGGGATTATTCCAAGGTTGTACAAAGCCGTAAGAGCGGGAAATTCACTGGTTTCAATTAGACATATCTCGTATTGGAGCCTATTGACCAATTGAACACCTGAATCGAGCATTGGCCAGTCCAGTATACTGAAGCCCATCAGTCACAGCAGCAGTGCATTCGTTAGCTGTGCAGGGCGGTGCCTGCACTGTTGTTTAGGAGGTCCAACTCACACATCAAAAATTCACTAACATTTCTGTTTTAGTCACTCACTCAGTATTCTGTACACACCCACATGTTAAATCATAGAATTCCTACGGTGTGAAAGCTGGCCATTTGGTCCATCAAGTCCACATTGATACTCCAAAGAGCATCCCACTCAGATCCACCTAGCCTGCATAACCCTGGACACTGTGGGCAATTTAGCATGGCCAGTCCACCAAACCTGCACATCGTTGGACTGTGGGAGGGAACCAGAGCACCCATAGGAAACACACACACAAAATGTGTAAACTCCACACAGACAATCGCCCAAGGCTGGAATCGAACCTGGGTCCCTGGTGTTGAGGCAACTGTGCTAACCACTGAGCCACCGTGCACCCCTCCCCTGCCCATAAAGACAATTTCCATCATCAATCAACCCTAAATTTTATATTTATCATCTTATGTAATAAAAGCAAAATACTGCAGACCCTGGAGATCTGGGATTAAAAACAGAAAGCGCTGGAGAAACTCACCAGGTCTGGCAGCATCTATGGAGAGAAAGACAGAGGTTGTGTTTTGAGTCCAATATCCTCAGAACTGTTTATATTTTATAATCTTATGTCTGCCTTGAATGGTATGGAACCACAAAAATCAAGATTAGAGCAGTGCTGGAAAAGCACAGCAGGTCAGGCAGCATCTGAGGAGCAGGAAAATCAACGTTTCGGCAGGAGCCCTTCATCAGGAATCACAAGAGCCTTGTACCACTGTCTACTCCTATAGAAAGGACCAGAGTGCTAACACCATCCTACACTCCAACTAAAGTTAACAGTTGAATTAATTCACAAGGAATGTGATTACAGAGAAATAAAAAAATGCAGTAAATAATCAAAACTCATATAACTGACTGGCTTAAAAATGCTCCAAATCAAAATAGTAGAGTTCAGCATCTTGGCAGTTCCATCAGAAATGAACAAAACATGGTGTGTATTTGGCTGCTCTGGGAACTGTGAAAAGGCAGGCATTGCAGTGAGGCCAAAGGAGGGGAAAGTCTGCGATACCAACATCAGCCCAAGGGCTGGCTTCGCCACACCAGATTACAGAGACAGATCACGAGTCAGATCATCGTGTCAGCGATGACCACTGCTGTTTCAGTCGATAGGCTCAAAGGGGAGAATGGGCATTATTTTTAGTTTGATCTTTTCAAACAGCTTCCACGTTCTGAATTCTACTGAAACGGGTTGGTGTGTATGAATCCAGAAACCATTAATGTCACGCATGCACAAAGATTATCTAATGCAGTTAGATTGTGAATACTCAGAACAATTTCTCTTCAGAGGCCAGCAAAGGCCCCAGATTACCTACAGTTAATAATAATTTTATATATGAATAAACATTTATAAATATACAAATATAGGGATGGCATGCTTGGAAATCAGAAAGAAAAGCTGAAATTACTGGAGAAACTCAGCAGGTCTGGCAGCATCTGTGGGGAGAAAGCAGAGTTAACATTTTGGGTTATAGAATCCCTACACTATGGGAGCAGGCCATTCCACACTGACCCTCTGAAGATCCACCCCCCTATCACTGTAACCCTGCATTTCCCATGGCTAACCCACTTAGCCTGCATATCCTTGGAGCAATTTAGCATGGCCAATTCACCCTAACCTGCACATCTTTGGACTGTGGGAGGAACTCCACACAAACAGTCGTCTGAGGGTGGAGTCAAGCCCAAGTCCCTCGTGCTGTGAGGCAGCAGTGCTAACCACTGAGCCACCATGCCAGCCAAGGGTCCAGTGACCCTTCTTCAGTACTAGTTTCTGACTTCAGTGCTTTGGGTTTTTAAAAAATGTTTGGGTTTTTTTTTTTGGAGCATCTTTCCCTCTGCTTAAAACAGCAGAGTACAATAAGTCAGAAATTTGAAAGGTGGGGTGAGGTGATCAGAATCTAGAACACCAGAGTCAGCCTCAGGTTAGGGGCTCGATGGGTTAGGCCTGAGATGCGGACAGAATTCTTCTCTCATCCGGCTTTAGAGCTTTGGAATTCTAAACCCCAGAGCATTTGTAATGGTTCATCATTAAATACGTATAAGCCTGGGATGCAGAAGTCTGGTCTCAGTTGAAGCCCAAGATCAGCCACATTGAATGGCAGCAAGGGTTAATGGGCCAAATGGCCTATTCTTGCTCCTGTTCCTTATGTTCTTATGAATTCCTGCAAATATAATCATTAAATTTGAGTCTGAGTTACAGTGAGTGACACACTGTAGGTTATCTTAACGAGGCCCTTTTGCAAATGTACGAATGAAATGGATTTGCATAAAACAGCGAAATAAAACATCCCCCAACCTTTTCTTTAATAAAACTGAAAATTGTTGAGAAATGCTGCTTGGGATTCCTGAACAGCAATCTCAGGGCTTTAATGTTTCACAGTGATTTCCGCTGAGCTCTCTCTGCCAGTCTCCAGTTAAAACTGTCTGTGCTCCCAGAGTAAAGCCTGGAGCTGAGAGAGCTGCTGTTATTTTGGGCTCCGCAGATGTTTGTCATTATTCTAATTATTACTATTCCCCCCCCCCCCCACCCCTCCTCCTTTCTTGATTTTGCTTTTCATCTGGAGCTGATTTTGATTACTTTCCCTGTGTTGCTGAGGAAAGACAGAGATGGAATGGTGCCAGGAGTCTGGAAGCAAGCGGGAGAGAGAGATAGAGGAGGGGGTGTGGGGGAGAGAGAAAGAGGAAAAGGTTAAATACAACCGGGACAGAACAAGATAAGGAAGCTAGCGAGAAACTGGACAAACTAAGGCCTGGCAGATGTCCTGTTGCTCGTCAACATTACTGTACTTTTTTCCTGTCAGATAGATCTCAAACACCCTTGGCTGTTCTCCACTGTAGCACTCTCTCTGGCAACAGTCACTGTTAGACCTCTCAGGTTACGGGGTGTGGCCTGGTAACAGGACTCTGATGTCAACACAGCACCAACTTCGGGCCATTCTGTCTTCAGAGACAGGGTGAGGCAGGCCAGAGCTGTTCCCACCAGTTTCTCACAACCCACTGCATCTTCGATCAGTCTGGGTTGAACCCCCTCGGATGAGAAGGCAGTGTCAGCCCTATTGTATCTGACTGCAGGCCACTCCATCTTGCACAGCAAGAGAGAAAAGAAAAACAGGCAGGAAAGAAGGAAGAACGCCTTCTGTGGTAACAAGCCACGTATCTGGCATTTTGGTTCACATTACACAAGAGGCGACTGACCAGATTTATTTATTGTAGGTTTGGTTTGTTACGTTCTGGTTCCAGTTGGCATTAAGCCCAATACCAGCTCATAGGAAACGTATTTGTGGCTTGGCTTAAATAGCAGGAAAATAGATGGACTCGATCTGGCAGCTTAACTCCGGGCAGCTCTGTGCCTCACCTCCTTGTGTAGTCTTCTCCTCCTGGCCCCATCCGCTGCAGCCTCCATTGGTTGCTCTAGGCCTTTGCCTGAAAGGGATGCTGTGGGCCTATGGCTGGGGTTAAGAGCTTGAGGCTCCCCAAGACTCGCGTTACAGAGGGCCCCTGGCAGCTCTCAATCCAGATTAAAGCCCAGAGGGGAAGGAGCAGAGTGGTTGGCAGAGTATCAAGACAAAATGAAATTTGGTCCTTCTCAAGAAAGGCCCAGAGAATGGACTAACTGTAGAATAGGACTTCCCTGATGGGACCAGGTTAACGATGCTTGTGTGACCTGAAATAGATAAAGTGGAAAATATGTTTCCAAGGGTGTTGTGATACAGCCTGTTGAGAGGCTTGCGCTATTTATAATTTATCGCAGCTTGGGTTAGACTCTGATCTGTCACTTTTAATGAGGGGTGTGGTTCTGGCATCACTCAGCACCTCTGGAGTTGTCCGTGGGCCCTGCCTGTGACCGTTAGGAGTTGAGGGTCACGTTCACGTATCTAATTCATTCGAAGCACGTTTACCTACGAGAGAAAATGCCGACCCTGCTTTTCCGACAAGTGACTACCGATTGTCCAGATCCATTCGTAAGCAAATACTTACACTCCATGAGAGGCTTCTGTGAAAATTTCAGGATTCCAGCTGCAGAATTTGTCATTTAATCCACCTTTGAATTCAGAAACCTCTCTCTCTCTCTCTCTCTCTGGGGCAGCCCTCTGATACTTCCAGGTACACTGGATTTGAACTTCTTAATGTCAGCTACACAAAAGAAAATATTGCACCATGTGTTTTAACTTATTAAATTACCTCCATAAAGCATTTGGATGCTGGTTTGGACTGGTAAATTTACTCTGTGCACGTTTTAACTTGACTGACACTTGCAGTCTAGAGGTTTACTCGATTAGAATTGGAAAATGGGATTGAATTGGAGCTGGGGATGAATATTCTCATGTGGTGGGGAGAAGGCGGTGGGTAGCTTCTTGAATGTGAACTGAATGTAAATTCACTTCAACCTGAGTTCTTTTTCTAACTTGGATGGTAGAACTGGCTTGAGGGCAGAATGGCCTGTTCCACCCTGCCCTGCTCTATGATGTTATAGTAATGACATGATGTTTCCTTTTTTTGACTTGCACGTGATCGAGTGTGGTTTGCAGTGATCCATCACTGTGTAATGGTAAGGTCCTGGGGAATGTTGCTGAACAACGAGACCTTGGAGTGCAGGTTCATAGCTCCTTGAAAGTAGAGTCGCAGGTAGATAGGATAGTGAAGAAGGCGTTTGGTATACTTTATTGGTCAGAGTATTGAGTACAAGAGTTGGAAGGTCATGTTACGTCTGTACAGGACGTTGGTTAGGCCACTTTTGGAATATTGTGTGCAATTCTGGTCTCCTGGAAGGATGTTGTGAAACTTGAAAGGGTTCAGAAAAGATACGTTTTCACGCAGAGGGTAGTGCGTGTATGGAATGAGCTGCCAGAGGAAGTGGTGGAGGCTGGTAAAATTGCATTATTTAAAAGACATCTGGATGGGTATATGAATAGGTAGGGTTTAAAGGGATAAGGGCTAAATGCTAGCAAATGAGACGAGATTAGGTTGTGATATCTGGTCGGCATGGACAAGTTGGACTGAAAGGTCTGTTTCTGTGCTGTACATCTCTATGACTTGTTGACCCAGAACCCGACATGGCACGATTTTGTACAACTGCACATTTGTTCCAAACCAATTTGTACAATATGTGTGCACTCGTGTTTCTTGGCAGCTGGGATTGGTAAAAATGTGCAAGAGGGCAGGAAGGAAGGCTTGGATCTGAAAACATGAGAACAAAAGGCTTTTCATTGGGGAATTGAGGGAGTTCCTGAAATTCACAGTGAGGGTGTGGTTTTGTTCCTTGTTCCGAAGCCCAGTTATTCAGACAAACAGTGAGCACATGGGTCACACACCACACCGCTGTCCCATCAGCGATGGGAGCTCGCCTCGTGATGTTGTGGTGTCGCTACATCAAATGATTCTGAAAGAGAAAGAAGGAACTTCTACTTGAGATCAAGCATTCTGCGTCATGGAGACAGTGAGGATCATGTGATTTGTGTCAGAAAATATCACACATTCACAGCAGCTCTTTTCAGTATCTGACAGAGGCATTGTGGCTTGTTTAGGGTGGATGGAGCTTATTGTCTGACACAGTGCATCCTTTCCAGTGCACATGCTGAGTGAGTACATGGAGTGGGGATCTAGACGGGGGGTAGCAAATGGCTATTCACCCACAAAGGGCGTCACAGCTTAATCCAATCCTTACTGACACAGACAGACAGACAGACACCCACACACAGAGACATGCACACATGCAGAGACACACACATGCATGGACACATGCACACACATAGATGCACAGACACACTACCCCCTCACAACTGAAGCTGGGATTCTCTTCTGTGTACAAGGCCCAGTCAGAGCCTCACAGTCTCTACCAGCCACTGTAACATTAGCCTCATTACAGCAAAGGCTGGGAAGAAGTCACCTTCACCAAGAGAAACTGTGTTCTAAAGAACATGGGAAAATAAATCAAGGAGGGAACCTTTCAGACAGGACTCTTCCTCAGGCACTGACTCTTACTGAATGAATCAAGTCCTCCAACTTCAGGCACTTCCACATTCAGTGTTTTTGTTTCCGCTCGGAGTTTTGATGCCTGCTGTTCAGGGAGCACTCGAGTCAACTCGGTGTTGCTGCAGGATTTTCTGCTTGAACTGTAAGGCCAGTGCAAACCCAAGCTGATCCTCCCTCCCCACTTTCCCTTCATAAGGTTTAGAATGTTTATTATAGGTCCCAGCCAAAGAAAATGCGAAGGCTGTCTGTTATCCCTCTAACGCTGAACACTCTCACATGAAACCCTTTGGACTGGGATGTTGAAGGCAGGGAGGTAAGTACAGCCTCTAGCAGACGGCCTGACTACAGCCCTGAAAGTGATTTACCCCATCTGGAAAAGCTCCTGGTCCTTGGCAGAGAATGGAAATGTTTTCATTGGAAAGTTGGAGTTTGTTTTCATTGCTGTGTGAGTGTGTGTATACACCTGTATCTCTATGTATGTGTGCCTGTGTGTATGTGTGTGTTTGCATATGTCCCTTTATGTATCTGTGTGTGCACCTCGGTCTGTGTGTCTCTTGGGACAGAGCGACACACCATTAAGAGGGTACGAATAAAGCAATCCTTAAGAAAACATCAAAAAGCCTGTGAATTTGCAGAGAATGTGCCTTGTTTTTTTGTTATAACATACATTCTGCAGCATGTTCTGTTAACTGATCACAGATTCTGACCATTCCTACAGGAATTCAAGTAACTGCCAATTCCGTCTCTCTGCATAGATGCCCTTCGTGTCTTTCCATTATATTAATCTCTCCATTGCAAAAATTTGTATTAATATTTGAATCTTGCTTTTAAATGTATTTTTCTACCAATAGCTTCTATTTGCATGCTTAATCACAGTCATCTTGCCAGGCTGAAAGTGAGACATTTTACTAGGTTTCTGCCCTGGCACTGCAGTGCGGGAGGCTGTGGTGACTGAGTATTTCCATAAGAACATGGGAACATAAGCAATCAGGTTAGGAATGTGCCATACTTTACTGTTGAGTCCAGTTGCGGCTGGTCTTTGGACTCAACTTCACTTTCTTGCGCAGTCCTTTATTTGTCTGGGAGACCAAAAATCTCTCCATTGCAGCTTTAGCTCTTTTTAATTCATTCTCAGGATGTGGACATAGTTAGCTGGGCCAGCATTTACTCCCAATCTCCAGTTGCCCCTTGAGAAGGTGGGGGTGAACCACTGCAGTCCACATGCTATAGATCGTCAGTGCCATTAGGGAGGCAGTTTCAGGATTTTGACCCAGTGACAGTAAAGAAACAGTGATATATTTCCAAGTCAGGATGGTGAGTGGCTAGCAGGAGAACCTGCAGGGGGTGGTGTTCCCATGCATCTGTTGCCTTTGACCTTCTAGTTGGAAGTCTTCGTTGGTTTGGAAGGTGCAATCTTTGGTGAATTTCTGCAGGGCATCTTGCCGATGGTACACACTGCTGTGACTGATTGTCGGTGGTGGAGGGAGTCGATGCTTGTGGGTGGGGTGCCAATCAAGCGGGGGCTGCTTTGTCCTGGATGGTGTCAAGCTGCTTGAATGTTGTTGGCCCTGCAGCCATCCAGGCAAGTGGGGAGTATTCCATCACAGATGGTGGACAGATTTAGGGAAACAGGAGGGGAGTTACTTGCTACAGGATAGGCCTGTCCACCATCTTTATTCAACTATGGAAAATCCAGAATTCCTCTTCACTCAAATGGTGGTAAATCTTTGGAATTCTCTACCCTAGGGAGGTGTAGAAACACAATCATTGAGCATGTTCAAGACAGAAATTAGTAGTCTTTGGGAGACTAATGACATCATTAGATTAGATTAGATTACTTACAGTATGGAAACAGGCCCTTCGACCCAACAAGTCCACACCGACTCGCCGAAGCACAACCCACCCAGACCCATTCCCCTACATTTACCCCTGCACCTAACACTACGGGCAATTTAGCATGGCCAATTCACCTGACCTGCACATTTTTGGACTGTGGGAGGAAACCGGAGCACCCGGAGGAAACCCACGCAGACACGGGGAGAATGTGCAAACTCCACACAGTCAGTCACCTGAGGTGGGAATTGAACCCGGGTCTCTGGCGCTGTGAGGCAACAGTGCTAACCACTGTGCCACCGTGCCGCCCCACTAGTGCGTAAAAGTAATGTTTTAAATGGCTTCCTGTTGTTCTGCAGATCCTTTATCCCCTTGGGTAGTGAATTCCATTGAAGTGAAGAAGTTTCTCCTCATCCGTTCTAGGAAAGATATTATTAAGCTAGAGATGGTTCTGAAGATATTTATCAGGATGAAGAGTTTGAGTTATAAGGAGAGGCTGGACTGACTGGGACATTTTCCACTGGAGCATAGGAGGTTCAAGGGCCACCTTCAAAAGGTTTGTAAAATCATGAGGGGCATAAGTAAGGTGAATGGCAGGTGTCTTTTCCCAAGTGTGGAGGGGTTTCAAGAGTAGGGGGCATATTTTTAAGGTGAGAGGAGAAAGATTTAAGAAAGACATGAGGGGCAAATAGTGGTTTGCGTGTGGAGTGAATTTCCAGAGGAAGTGGTGGATGTGGGTACAGTTACAATGTTTAAAAGACATTTGGCTAAGTACATGAATAGGAAAGGTTTGGAGGGATATGGGCCAAGAGCAGGCAGGTGGAACTAGTTTGGTTTGGGATTATGTTCAGCATAGACTGTCTCTGTGCTATATGACTCTGATTGTCAGTCTTCATTGATCAGCACCTTATCCTGATAATGCGCCCACAGTCCCCATCCAGGGGAAACAACCTCTCAGTGTTGACCCTATCAAGCCCTTAATGACACTTGTTTTTTTCAATGAGGTCAGCTCCCATTCTTCTGCACTTGGAGAATGTAACACCAATTTAGTCAGCTTCTCATACAAGACAACCACCTCATACCAGCAACCATCTCATGTACCTTCCCTGTACCACGTCAAGGCAAAGATATCCTTCAATACATATGGAGAGCAAAACTGCACACAGTCCTCTAGCTCATAGAAACTCTTATCGCATTTTAGCAAGATTACTTTATTTCTGTACTCCAATTCCCTTACATTAAAGACCTCCATGCTATTACCTGTACCCGTATGCTGACTTCAAATGTAAACAGACCCAAGTCTCTCTGAACAATAGCTTTCACAAATTTCCTACGTTTTAAAAAATATTTAGCTTTTCCATTCTTCCAGTTAAAGGAAATTATCTCAAATTCCTCCACATTATATTCCGTCTGCCACCTCATTACCCATTCATGTAACCGTGGGAACAGGCTGGACTGTGACATGTTTTTCAAGATATACCATGGCAAGCATTTGCAAACACAAACCATTTGCTGAATGGGATGTAAATAGGTGCCACATGGGCATTTCTCTTTATAGTGAAACCTCCCTGGGTACTGTACTCTGGAGCATCGTGTAGGTCATGTGGTTAGAGTTTTGGTCAAACAGCTAGGCTGTAGGGAACATCTGAAAGGAGCCAGATGTCATTACATCATTGTGCCTCAGAAAGAGACCGTTCAGCCGAATGAAGCTGACTGGAGACTCTCCCTTCCAGCTGAAGGCTGAAGAAAATTGAGGATGCTGTTTATCTGCGGGGGATTTATGTCAGAAGGCTCGGGAGAAACAACAGGAAGGGGAGAGATCAGATGAAGGGGAACGGGAGAGGAATATCAAAGCGGGGGAAAATATTTTCCTCTGGGCAAAGGCTTCATTGGTGAAGGGGTTGGTGGGTAATACTCACATCTCCTCCTCTCTGGAACAACCTTTTGGTCCAATTGATTTTCATTCAGTCCGGTTTGAGATGGTGTGATTGTTTGTACATGAAGTGGTTCTGTTACAATGATCACAGGTTATCTGGTATAACTCCAGCCCAGTTATATTCCTAGAGTTGATTGCAATGGTCATTAAAGCTCTCTGTCGAACATAAGAACTAGGAGCAGGAGTAGGCCATCTGGCCCTTCCATCATGCTCTGCCATTCAATAAGATCATGGCTGATCTTTTCATGGACTCAGCTTCACTTACCCCGCCGTTCGCCATAACCCTTAATTCCTTTACTGTTCAAAAATCTGCTGTTCAAACATCCAATGATGTAGCCTCAACTGCTTCACTGGGCAGGAATTTCCACAGATTCACAACCCTTTGGGTGAAGAAGTTCCTCCTCAGCTCAGTCCACAATCTGCATTCCCCCCTTATTTTGAGGCTGTGCCCCCTCATTCTAGTTTCACCCAACAGTGGAAACAACCTCCCTGCTTCCATCTTATCTGTTCCCTTCATAATTTTATTTGTTTCTATAAGATTCCCTGCTCGTACTTCTAAATTCCAATAAGTATAGACCCAGTCCACTCAATCTCTCCTCATAAGCCAACCTTCACATCTCCAGACTCAACCTAGTGAACCTCCTCTGCACTCCCTCCGGTGCCAGTACATTGTCTCTCAAGTAAGGAAACCAGAACTGTACACAACTACACCAGATGTGGCCTGATCAGCACCCTATATAGTACAGCATAACCTCTCTGTTTTTAAATTCCACCCCTCCAACAATATTGAGTAAACATTAAGGCTGTTGTATACTGGAGACATGGCAACTTGCTGTGAATTTTACAGATGTGTTTCTAACTAAATATTATTTTAAATTCATTCCCGGGATCCGCATGTGGTTGGCAAGGCTGATGTTTGAATTGGACTTGGAAAAGAAACTCGCAGGTGCTGGTGTTTCCCATGCATCTGCTGTCCTTGTCTGTCTGGATGGTCAAGGTCACATGTTTGGTAGGTGATGTCAAAGGAGGCTGCAACTTCAACATTAGTGCAAAAAGTTAAATCACTGTTGGGACCATAATTGTTCACCATTGACCTGGAATCAGAAAATAGAAATTCAAAATCTACAGCTGACAACATGGTGGTTGATTATAGTCTCCCCAGCTGTCTGGAAGCAGACCATTCGGCCCATCGAGTCCACACCAACGCTGCAAGTAGCATCCCACCCAGACTCTCTCCCCTACGTTTCCCATGGCTAACCCATCTATCCTGCACAATTTAGCACAGCCAATCCACCCTAACCTGCACATGGAACCATAAAGTCATAGAGATGTACAGCACAGAAACAGACCCTTCAATCCAACTCGTCCACGCTGACCAGATCTCCGAAATTAATCTAGCCCCATAACCCTCTCAGTTCCTATACCCATCCAGATGCCTTTTAAATGTTGTAATTGTACCAGCCTCCACCACTTCCTCTGGCAACTCATTCCATACATGCACCACCCTCTCTTTGGACTGTGGTAGGAAACTGGAGCAAACCCACGTAGACACTGAGAGAATGCTGCAGACTCCATGCAGTCACCCGAGGATAGAATCGAACCCAGGTCCCTGCTGTCGTGAGGCAGCAGTGCTAACCACTGAGCCACCATGCCACCCCTAATGCTGAGGAAAACCACAGCAAAATACCAAAAACAAAGAGAATGAACTTAACAGAAGGGCTGTGCAATTAGAAAGTTAATTTCTGAATGGGATGAACGTGAGGTGTCGCATTTTGCTGAAAGGAAGGATGACATAAACTCTTTGGAATTGGGGAACCAATGAGGTACACAGATCACTGAGTACCAACATAAGTTAATAAGGCCATAAAAATGCAAACATCGCAGTGGAGTTCATTTCCTGTAGAATAAAATTGAAGAGATGGAAGTGCATTAAACTTGTATCAAATTTAGGCCACACTTGGAGTATTGTGCACTATTCTCCTTTCCATCTGATAAAAAGGGTAGATAGGGCCTGGGAGGAAGCATAGAAAAACTTTACAAGGATTTTTATCACAACTGAAAGATGTAAGGAAAGTTGGCAAAGGCTGTGGTTTCTTTTTTACAACACAAAGGTGGCTGACACCTAGACTGTTAAATGTTCATTCTCAAATTAAGTAGGGCGTTGATGGCTTGGACATGGCCTGTTTCCACACTGTAGGGAATCTAATCTAATCTAAAGTACTTTCAGATGTGCTGTACAAATTGAGTATTCTTCCCTGTGTATATAATACTGGAGCCCGCAAACAGGGGGCGCTGAATGTGGACAACGAATGTCCACCTTGAGATATGATTAATGTTACACATGCGTCGCACTGACTGCCACTGACCAAAGTGGCTAGAGAGTCTTAAACTCGGGATCACAGTCTCGGTGTGAGAAGTTGACCATTTAGGGTGGAGGTGAGAAATTTCTTCATGTAGACAGTTACAGATTTTTGGAATTCCCTGCTCAGTTGTTGAAGGTTGAGGCTGAGATAGCTTTGTGGTTTCTCTGACGGGAGATGACGTGAAAGTGGAGTTAGGCACTGAGGGATAGAGGGATCGTGTGGGAAGGTGAAGTTGCGGTAGAAAATCAGTGAAGACTGTATTGAATGGAGCAACAGGACTTGTAGAACTGAATGGCCTCCTCCTGCCTCCATTCCTTATGTTCTCTCAAAAATCCCCAAGAGCAGACACAAATATGTTTGCTGCATTTTGCAGTTGCACCATCGCCCCAGTGACCCAGGATTGAACCATTGACCCTGAGCAGATGTAGCCAGGTCTGAAAGCTCAGATGGATCTGGAGACTGGAATGGAGCAACATCACTGACAGACCATCCATACCTGCATTAATACGCTACCTTTCATGATTAAAGGATGTGTTCTGGCAATGGGGTTGTTTTCTTGAACTGTCGTAATTAATGTCAGAAACATGGCCGCCAGTTCTCATACAGGAAGCTCCCACAAACAGCGATGTGCCCCACCCTTCGTTTCCATAATGCTAGCAGTGGGACGGATATGAGTCAGAACTCCAGGTTAAATGCCCTGGCTTAGTGCCATGGGATCATTAATGTCCACCTGAGAGGGCAGGCTGGGCCTAAGTTTGAAGGACTTGCATTTCCCCTGCACTTTTCATGACCCCAAAATATTCTTCAAGTATTTGTGAGCCACTTTTGAAGTGTAGGAGCTATTATATAAAGCAGAAAACAAGACAGCTGGTTTGAGCACAGCGAGCTCCAACAACCAGCATTGTTATAACGATTGGATAACCTGGTTTTGTTGATTTGTTTGATCGTACATTGGGCAGGCCACTGTGGGATGATGAGACTCATGTAAATCGTGATCATGTAACTGATCACGTGATTCTGACATCAGAAAGCGAGATGATACCAGACTGCAATGAGTGTGTGTGTCTTGGATACTGCACTAGAGAGTAACATAATGGGTTAACAAGCTTGAACATAAAAACATGAGAACCAGGAGCAGGAGTAGGCCATCCAGCCTGCTCCGTAAGATCATGGCTGATCTTTTCATGGACTCAGCAACACTTAACCACCTTTTCACCCTAGCCCTTAATTCCTTTACTGTCTATCTTTCTATCTTTGCCTTAAAAACCCTCAACGAGGTAGCCTCAACTGCTTCACTGGGCAGGGAATTCTACAGATTCACAACCCTTCCTCCTCAACTCAGTCCGAAATGTACTCTCTGTTATTTTGAGAATGTGCCCCCCCCGCCCCGTTCTAGTTTCACCCACCAGTGGAAACAACTTCCCTGCTTCCATCTTATCTGTTCCCTTCATAATTTTATATATTTCTGGAAGATCACACCTCCCCGCTCCCCAGTTCTTCAAAATTCCAAGGAGTATAATCCTGGCCTACTCAATCTCTCCCCTTAAGCCAACCCTCTCAACTCTGGAATCAACCTGGTGAACCTCCTCTACACCCTCTCCAGTGCCAGCACATCCTTTCTCAAGTAAGGAGACCAAAACTGTACTCAGTACTTCTGTCGGACTCTTGCCCACGCATTTAAACTATCAACTGTATATATTCAAGTAAAAATCAAACTCACCCCCTATTTTTGGCCAAACAATTTGGAATTTTCCATGTATCACTTATAAAAGTCGACCCTAGTTCTTCACAGATAACAGATCGATGTTTGTGAGTTGAGGTATTATCCTATACATAAATGTTATGGTGAGGGAATGAATTTTATTTTCGTGCTATTATGTGTTTTGATGTACAATTCACACCAACATTAGGCTATGGATTTCTTAAGTTCATTATCGAACAAGCAGTGTGATTAGTGTGTTTCAAAGTTTATCACACCATCAATCCCTACATAAGAGAGGTCTATTTGCATTTACTTCACTATAAATACCGAGCAGCTGTTGACGATTTCTCACAGCTGCAATCATTAGTGAGAGTCAAATATCTGATAACTTTTCTTATTAGAAACAAAAGCTTGAAATGTTGGTTTCAGAACTGAAAACAACAGTAGATGAGGGAAAGCAGCGGGATGTGGAAGAATTTGGCGCGAAAGGAGGATAGTGGGCTAGTGTAGGTTAGGTGGGCTTGGATCGGCGCAACATCGAGGGCCAAAGGGCCTGTACTGGGCTGTATTTTTCTATGTCCTATGAAAGTTTAAGACGCATCAGGTCAGAGTCAGGTGACAACCTCCCTTTGTGTGCAGCTCAGCGGAGCTCAGTTCCCCTGTAACACTTGTGGAATTACCGTTAACTCATTGTATTTTTTTCTTTATTTGTTTACAGATCAGTTGGGCTTCTGCTAATGATACGATATTTTGGAGAGTAGCATGAATTTCAACCCCTCAAAAGTAATGTCCATGTAATAGTTGACCCTCATAAATTTAACCTTAAAAAATAGTCTAAAAAATTCCACTTAACATGAGTATGTACAGTATATCCATCCGCAGACTTCCAGTGTCCTCTGCACACTTTGCTCTACCATGATGTGGAGGTGCTGGTGTTGCACTGGGGTGGACAAAGTTAAAGATCACACAACACCAGGTTATAGTCCAGCAGGCTTATTTGGAAGTGCAGGCTTTCTGCTGATCATCTTAGTGTCATCTGTGAATTTTGACACACTACATTTGGTCCCCAACTCTTGGAGATAAGGAACAAGCAACTTCAGGGACAGTGTCAGTGTAGGCATTCGCAGCCAGAGATGCTGCAGACCTGTGTCACAGTGTGGAAGTGAAAGTACAAAATTAAGCAGACAGTGGGGATAACACCCTTCTCATCATTAACAATAGGATTCTTTATTTCCACCTGAGAGGTGGAAGGGACTCATTGCTGTCAAATTTTAACAGTGCAGAATTGCCTCAATACTCTTAGGAAAGGTCTGCACACTGTTAGCACTTCTGTGTGAGACAGTGACATGTCACTGTGAAATAAGAAGTGTCCTGTGACTGGCCCGTTTGAAAGGAAGGGGGATTTGATCACTATAGTGAGACGAGTCTGTATTATCCTCTGACACTGAGGATTCCACATGTTTTCCTGTGAGCACATATGGCCTCTGATTAAATCACACTAAGGCATGAGACTTACGGTTCAAAAGAGGGATTGTTATCTGACTGAGAAACCTCAGCTAAAGTTCACTGCTGCTGAGATTTTATACTTGAGAGCTAGGAACTGCTAAAGGGGTTGTTTACTTCAAGATAAAGGCCAGTGTGGAACATTTTCTTGAACATTCCTTCCCCTTCCGTGACGCACAAAGCCTTCTGGTTTAGGCCTGAGCTCAGGGAAAGTGATCAAGCATTTCGGGTGAGAGAGGCGCATTGGGATGCCTGGCAAATGGTGAAATTTGGCAGAAATTGAGGGGTGGGTGGTGGGCACAGTGTGCAAACCTTGTGTCCTTTCACAATTCCATGGTGTGAGCAGACTTTGTTTTAGGTTGAGGCTTTGGCCCATTGCGCAGTTAATGGAACTCACTGCGGAGTAGCCTATTGTATGTGGGCATAACATAGGTCAAGTGGTGCTTAGTTCATTAGCAAAAGAACGTGGGCTTTGAAAGCCTGTGGGTTTATTATTTAAAGATATTTCAGTTTTAAAGCAGGATTGCAAATTTCTCAGCAGCTTTATCAGTGGACCTTGTGTTATACAGTGTCCATACCAGGCACTAGGTATCTGACTGACAGAAAGAGTTGGGCACCATGGAGTGGGTAGGCCAGCAGGATTAGGGAGCAAAAGTGCAGGCTGTTGGCTTCACTGATGCTTGGCATTTTCTCTGCCCATTGTTCAATTGCTCCCCCCCCCGCTGAATGGAATGTGCCATTCTTGAGGCACACGTGCTGTTGTTGGGGTGAAGGATGACTACTGGCAGGGGGACATCTCTGATCGTTGCCTGTGGATTTAGGAAGCCCATTAGTGGATAGGGTCTGAGGGACAGGTGACACAGAGGCACACGTGGAAACGCCACTGTGTTTGAGGGCCATTTAATGTAGCTTTAATGTTAGTCACAGCAGCTAAAAGTGAGCAACCACACAACATAATGAGCTTACCTTTGCTGAGGTGGTTGGATAAATGGAAGAACAAAATATTATTTAGATAGAGAAAGGCGACAGGCTGCTGCAGTACAGAGAAATCTCATACAGGCATCACAAAAACATGAGCCCCACTGGTACAAAGTGTTAGACCACATCTCGAGGAGTGCATCATTGTCTCCTTATTTAAGGAGGGTTAGTCTTGCACTCGTGATCATTCAGAGAATCTTCACTTGGCTGATTCCTGGGATGTAACGGTTGGTCTTAGGAGAGTAGGTTGAGGAGGTGATCAAGTCAGAGGTCATCTTATTGAAGCATTTAATATTGTGAGGAGGTTTGACAATGTAGATGCTAAGAAGATCGGTGGCTGAGTGGATAGCACTACTGCCTCACAGTATCAGGGACTGGGTTCGATTCCACCCTCGGGCAACTGTCTGTGTGGAGTTTTCACATTCTCCCTCGGCCTGTGTGGGTTTCCTCCCACAGTGAGAAGGTGTGCAGGTGAGGGTGGATTGGCCAAATTGCCCACAGTGCTCAAGGATGTGCAGGTTAAGTGGAAAATCACACAACACCAGGTTATGATTTTTAACTTTGTACACCCCAGTCCAACACCGGCATCTCCGAATCAGGTTAAGTGGGTTAGCTAGGAAAATGTGGGATTATGGAGCTGGGTGGGATGCTTTTTGAAGGGAGGGTTTGTGCAGGACTTGATGGGCCAAATGGCCTGCTTCCACACTGTAGGGATTCTAAGTTTCTTCTACTAGTGGGGGAATTTAGAACTGGAAAGGGAGCAATTTCAATGTAAAGGATGTTCCACTGAAGATGAAAGGGAGGAAGATGTTCTCCCCTCACAGCACTGTTAGTCTTTGGACATCCCTCCCATGATGGGCTGTGGGGCATTGACTTTATTCAGTGCAGAATCTACATCTACTTGAGGGCCAAGGGTTCTGGGCCGGAAAGTGGAGTTGAGGTTAACGTGACCTCATTGAATAGCCAGGCAGGCTCAAGGGGCCAAAATGCCTCCTCCTTGCATCTAGTGGGTTTGCCTTTGAATGGATGCTGCAAAAGAGTCAAGGAGGTCTGGCACCTCAGGGCACATCCTCCAACCTGTGTTTGTATTGTCAGCGGCTCGTTGCTCAGTCGACTCCTGGTATGCAGCGTACACAATAGGCGTCTCAGTGAGGGAGTGGCCCATATGTGTTGCACATGTTCGGAAGGTTGGCCTAATTCAGGCCATATGTGCGTGCGTGTGTGTGTATATGTGACAGCCCAAGATGCCAGTAAGCTGCATGCAGCAGAAGTGCCCATCTCTGTCTGCCGTTCCCCCTTCCTCTCCTCCCATTGGTCTTGATTGACCCTTTAGCAAGCATTTGAACTGACTGAGAACTGTGTGTGGAGGAAGCAGTGGCAGTGGTGCCTGACAAGGTAACTATCCCCCAGTGCTGCCATTCCCGTTGTAGATTGAGAGGGGGTGGTCCACATCTTCTCTCGTGTCCCCAGTGTTGCTCCCAAGACCTGCACATAAATGCTGGATGACGTCACCAGCCCTCAGGTAGGAATGGTTGAGCAAGCAGCCATCCTGCACAAACATTGCAGGGGCCATTGCAGGGGGGAAAGAGTTCCAGACGCACTGGCTGTGGTTTGGGAACTGAGACTCTGTACTCACTCTCCAATGGTGAAGAAGAAAGAAACTTAATCTAGAGCCATTAGACTTCTGTGCAAAACATCTCAAAGTGTTTCACACGGTGACTTTGAGTGAATTCTCTTGCAGTTATTGTACCTAAATAAAATGGTCCCACAAACAGCTCTAAGATTTAAGATCAGTTCCATTTATTTTGGCTTGTAGGGTCTGTTTCCCTGCTGTATGACTCCTCAGTCTAACTAGTCCTTGCCGACCATAATCCCAAACTGAACTAGTCCCACCTGCCTGCTCCTGGCCCATATCCCTCCAAACATTTCTTACTCATGTGTTAATCCAAATGTCTTTTTAAATGTTGTAACTGTACTCGCATCCACCACTTCCTCTGGAAGTTCATTCCACACACAAACCACTCTCTGTCCAAAAAATGTCTTTTTAAAATCCTTCTCCTCTCACCTTTAATATATGCCCTATAGGCTTGAAATCACCAACTCTAGGGAAAAGACCTGCCATTCGCCTTATCTGTAGCCCTCATGATTTTACAAATCACTATCGGGTCACCTCTCAACCTTCTATGCTCCAGTGAAAATAGCCCCAGCCTAACCAGCCTCTCCCTATAACTCAAACCTTCCAGTCCTGGCAACATCCTGGTAAAGCTCTTATGAACCCCCTCCAGTTCAATAATGTCCGTCCTATAGCAGGGAGACCAGAACTGGACACAGTACTCCCAAATAGGCTTCATTAACTGTTGCCCATCCCTAATTGCCCCTTGAACTGAGTGGCTCATTCAGTCATTTTTAAAAATGTATTCATTCATTCATGGGATGGGATGTCGCTGGCTAGGCCAACATTTATTGCCCATCCCTAATTGCCCAGAGGGCAGTTAAGAGTCAACCTCATTACTGTGGGTCTAGAGTCATGTGAAGCCCAGACCAGGTAAGGACGGCAGATTTCTGAAAGGGCCAGATGAGTTTATCCAACAATTGATGATAATTGTTCCCTGACTTGCCCACAACAACTCTGTGTACAACGTTGCCTCAGAAGTCCTGATGGGCTCCCCGTTCTCTATTAAACCGTGCCAACATGGGCAGCTTCAGTTTAATGTATCCTCCTGAAGATAGCTCCCCTGACAGGACAGCAGTCCGTCGATACTGCATCGGGGTCTGGGGTGGGGAAACCAAACTAGAAATTCCAACCAGAGACTGAGACACAACCTGGAAGGGTAGCCGTGGTTTTCACCAACCGAGCTTGGGATTGGTTCCCTCTAACCTGGTGATCAGAGGGTATCCAATTAATGCAGGTGTGAGACACATACACACACACACACACAACTCCCCCCCCGCCCCCCTCAGGTCTGTATACAAGATGGAACGATACTGATCTTCATTAGTCTGTTAGTTTCCTGGCCTCCAGCTACAACCAGAAATCTGGGAATTATGGTGTGATTTAAACAGGAAATAGAGACTGGCTCCTCTCTCAATTTCCCCTCTTCGCCAGTTAATTGTTTGTCAAATATTTTTGAAGAATTAAGGAGAGCTTCAAGGGCTATGCAAGGCATTGGTGAGACCACTGTTCAAGTACTGTGTGTTTAGTTTTGGTCTCCTTATTTAAGAAAGGATGTAAAGGATTTGGAGGAAGTTCAGAGGAGGTTTACTCAGATGGAGACCTGGAGTGAGTGGGTTGTTTTAGGGATACATCTGGCTAGTTTCCCCCGGAGTTTAGAAGATTGCAGGGCGATTGGATTGAAGAGTACAAGATCAATGGTCCTAGTAAGGTGGACGTGGAAAAAATGTTTCATGTTGTGGGTGAGTCCAGGACTGGGGGTGGGCTCGGTTTTAACATCGGGGGTTCACCTTTTCAGGACATAGATTGGGGAATCTTTTCTCTGAGAGGGCTGTGTGACTTTTGAACTCGCTGCATCCGAAGGCAAAGGAGACAGGATCACGGAATGTTTTTAAAGTGGAAGTTGATAGATTCCTCTTCGGCCTGTGGGCTAGGAGAGGGCCGTAGTCTATTGGGTGGCTGGGTGTGGAATTCAGAATGTAAACAGATGAGCCACGATCCTGTTGAATGGTGGCCTACCTGCTATTTTGTGTGAGTGCAAACATTCAGATGCCTCCTGTATCAGCAGGGGTTTTGGTCAGGCACTGATTTCAGGGGGAGCATGTACTGGGCCCCTGCAATTCAGGAATCTCTGCCATTCCCCCATTCCCCTTTGATTTGCTTCATGTTAAGTCTCGTGGTTGTTTCCTGTTCCTTTGAGCTGTGTGTGACCGCTGTCAATGGGCAGATACTTATTGAACAGAATGAAGCCTCAGTGAGAGTTCCGTAGACTCGCCACTGTGTCCCCGTGGTTACAAGGCCTGGGGTCAAGTTGGCAAGAGACTCGACGACATTCTACCAAACTCCCACTACAGTAACTCCCTCCCCTCTGCAACCTTCATCCTGCAATGATGCTCACTTCTCCAAGTCGGGCTCAACTAAAGTCTTCAAGCCTAAGACCGGGTAGATTTTTATCAGTTAAGACGCAATGGGGTTTTAGATCACTGAATGGCAGAGTGGGCCGAATAGCCTCCTGCCGTTCCAGCACTGCTTTCAGACACATAGTCAGCTTCTTGCTGCAGTGTCCAGTTACATATAGGATGGTTCACACCTCAGGACTGGTTTCCTGCACTCTCTTTCCTCGAAGTGACATCTCCCCCTTCCTGCCCGCAGTACCCGTGTGCTTTAGACAGGGTAATGGGATCTCCTGAAGGAGGTGGAGTTGGGGAATGACGTTACCAACACCAGGTGAGAGGTTAACCTCCACTCTGTGGCTCCAGTCCCCTCTTCACCCAACATTGGAGCCTTTAATGACACTGAGAAATAAGAGCAGGGATCAACCATGGAGCCTATTGAATGGGCTTTGCTTTTCAGTCTGATTGTAGCAGATCTTCCTCAGCTCCAGGGACTCTGTAGTCTTCCAGTTCTGCTATCACTCCTTCTTATTGGCTTCCATGCATTCAACTGCGCAGACTATAGCTCTCCTTAATTCTCTCCATCTCTCCTCATTTAAAATCCTGACTAAAACCTCCTTAACCCAACTTTGCTCCTTATTCCCTAACCTCTTCATCTGGCATGGTGTCATGTTTTAGCTGGAAAATATCCTGGAACATTTCCTGATGTTAAAGATGCTTTGTGGATGGAAGATGCTGGTCATGGGAGGAGACTGATTCGGATTATCCACCTTCAGATGAATACATTTGCAAACATGTCAGTCTTCTCTCTCGTTGAGGTGGAGCGATATTTAGGGAGTCATAGCTTCCTGTTGCATGATGAATATAATACTGGGTGTAATAGGACTGGGCAGTTTCACTTTGATCGGACAGTTATGGAGTTGCTTAACTCTTTCAGTAAGCTACTGTACTGGGGGCTCAGCATGCAGTTAACACCGTCATTTTCAAGTTCCTTGCCGCATCCTGACTTGGGTGTTTCATCGTTCTGACTGAATTTCATTTCTGGAATCTGGTCCATCACACCATGGCCTCACCCCTGAATTTCAGGAATAGAGCTCAGGACAGCAAAACCATCAGCTTTTTCCAGCCTCCTTCTATAATTTCAAGATCAATAAAAGGGACGGTGCATGATTCAAATGAAGTAGGTGCAACAAATGCATTTGCAATCTGTTTTAACCTGAAGACGTATGCTACAAGTCCTAGGTGCAGACTGTAAGACAAATGCAAAAGACAAAAAGGTGCTTGAATTGGCAAGAGCAAAAAGACCTCTAAAAGGTGAGATTGAGAAAAAGAACTGTTTTACCAGAGCTGGACAGAGATCTCTTCGAGAGGGTAATGTGGAGGGCAGCTGAAAGAGGGGTCACCTCTGGCTGTAGTTAGATGACGATGTTACAGCGTGGTTTACAGATCAGCTACAGCAGGTGTGTGAAGATGGCGCAGGACAGATGAGTGTAATATTCCCTGACACCAGTTCTCCTGACAAGAAGCAAACATCAGCAATGTTCGCTTTCTAATGGATGCTTCCATCACTCAGAGTCTTTAGGAAAGAGAGTGTGGGCTGGAGAGTCGGTCAGATCCTAAATAGCTGGTCCATCCACTGGCTGAAACCCCAGTTTAGTTCCATCACAGGCCTCTGTGAGCAAGCAGTAATGGGTAGTCTGACACCTCTCTGTTCAGAGACGGGTTTCAGACAGTGTGGGCTCAGGAGCTGACAGGGCGCTTGGCCTGATGTAAGGAGGGGTTGCCCACTATTCCATCTGCCAGTCTCTTTGCCAGGCTGCTCCTCGCTGAGACACAGGTACCCATGCCGGGCAGCAGTCCCACCACCATATGTTGCTGAGGAATGCTTGTTCGAGACTGAAGGAATCCTTTCCTGGAGCTGATCTCTGATCGAATGGAAATCAGCAGGCGGGTTTTCCTGGCAGAGAGCGTTGGGAGGAGTTTTTCACTCTCCCGAGAGTTCTATTTGTGTCAGAGCTAAAGTGCATCTTCATGACAGCCCACAATTTCCCGATTTGGCCACTCCGCAAATTTACAGAGTGCCCAGGATTGCTTCCGTTTTCCCCCTCAGGCCAATTTTCAATGCACCTTTTCCTGGAAAGCAATTATTGCCCCATCAGTAAAGTAAACTGGTGAGTTCAAGCTGTAATTGTTTGGCAATAGTTTGCTCGCTTGCTCTCAAGCGAGGGTCACTCAGTTTGTGACCTCCTCTTTGGTTCACACATAGACAGGAGGCTGAATTTCAGAGGCAAGATGACCATCACTGCCCCTGACCCCAAGGCCAGTTCTGACCAACAGTGGAGCCATAGCAACACTGGAGTTAATGGGAGTCAGGGGAAAACTCACTGGAAAGGAAATTCAGCATGTCCATAATAACTCTTTTTATAGATGCACCATCGAAAGCATCCTATCCAGATGCATCACCCCTTGGTATGGCAACTGTTCTACCCAAGACCACAAGAAATTGAGTGTCACAGTGGCTCAGTGGTTAGCACTGCTGTCTCACAGCGCCAGGGACCCTGGGTTCGATTCCAGTCTTGGGTGACTGACTGTGTGGAGTTTGCATGTTCTCCCTGTGTCTGCATGGGTTTCCTCCGGGTGTTCCGGTTTCCTCCCACAGTCCAAAGATGTGCAGGTCAGGTGAATTGGTCATTCTAAATTGCCCGTAGTGTTAGGTGCATTAGACCTCCACTATAAGGTCAGAAGTAGGATGTTGGCTGATGAGTGCACAATGTTCAGCACCATTCACCACTCCTCAGGTACTGAAGCACTCCGTGTTCAAATATAACAAGATCTGGACAATATCCAGGTTTGGGATGACAATTGGGAAGTAAAATTTGTGCCATACAAATACCAGGCAATGATCAACTCCAACAGAGTGCAATTGTCATCTCTTGACATTCAATGGTGTCATCATCACTGAATACCTGAGCATCAACATCCTGGGGTTTACCGTTGACAAGCAACTCAACTGGACTAGTCATGTAAATGCAGTGGCTACAAGAGCAGGGTTGAGCATGTGGTGCCGGAAAAGCACAGCAGGTCAGGCAACATCCGAGGAGCAGGAGAATCATTTCAGGCATAAGCCCTTCATCAGGGATGCGGTCAGAGGCTAGGAATCCTGCAGCAACTCATCTCCTGACTTCCCCCACAGCAAGTCCACTGTCTACAAGGCACAAGTTAGGAGTGTGACAGAATACTCCACACTTGCCTGGATGGTTGCAGCTCTGACAACATTCACAAAGCTTCACACCATTCAGGACAAAACAGCTCATTTGATTGGCACCACGCACACAAACATTCACTCCCTCTACCACTGATGCTCAGTAGCAGCAGTGTGTACTATCTACAAGATGCAGTGCAGATATTCACCAAAGCTCTCTGGACAGCTCCTTCCAAACCCACGATCACTTCCATCTAGAAGGACAAGAGCAGCAGATACATGGGAACACCACCCCCTGCAAGTTTCCCTCTGAGCCAATCACCGTTCAGTGTCGCTGAGTCAAAATCCTGGAATTCCCTCCCTAAGGGTATTGTGGGTCTACCTAGAGCAGGTGGACTGCAGCCGTTCAAGAAGGCAGCTCACCACCACCTTCTCAAGGGGCAACTGGGGACGGGCAATAAATGCTGAACCCAGCCAGTGGCATACAGATCCCATGAATGAATAAAGGAAAAACAAGTGTTCCGTTATGAACAGTGTTCTGAAAGACGATAAAAAAATTTCAATGGACCATTGACAAAATGGATTACTAAGAGTGCAAAGTTCCAGCTACCATCTGTTTGGTTCTGAGAAATAACAGGGCCTCTCTAACCCAGAGGCATTGCAAGGCCAGTTTGTAGCTTATTCCGACTGATCCGGCTTAACCCCTGGGTTAGAGCCAGTGAGCTGCTGTTGATGAGGCCTGTTTTGCATAAACTGTTGCCTGTTCTAGGCTGAATGAAGCAGGCCTGCAATCCGGGACTTGGCTTGCATTCTGGGTTCTGTAGGCTGCATTATTTCAATTTCAATTTCAAGACTCCAGAAGGAACATCCAGTAAAACATTCCAGTCGGACTCATCTTGTGTACCTCAAAATGGAGCTCCTGGATCACCAGTCCATTTCTAAGTAGTGTTGATAGGTTTTTTCTGATTAGTTTTTCCCTTTAGCTAGCCGGCTAGACTGTGGCCTGTGTCCTTGTGTCCAGCCTGTCCTTGTCTTGTACATAAAAAGCACCTGTCCTGAATAGTGCACGAGCTCCCGGATAGAAACCTAAATTCCTGGTTGGAGGCCTGAGTCGCATATGGAGGCCCATACCCCCAGTACAGGCCCAAGCTCCCTGGTCCAGGCCCCAGCTCCCAGGTGGAGACCTGAGCTCCTGGTTGGAGGCCTGAGTTGCATATTGAATTGAATTGAATTGAATTTATTGTCACGTGTACTGAGACACAGTGAAAAGCTTTGTCTTGCGAGCCTTATAGGCAGTTCAAATAGCATACATAAGTAAATAATACGTAAACAGAGGCAACAACAAAAACACAGGTACAGGCGAATGTTAAGAGTTTGTGAGTCCATTCAGTATTCTAACAACAGTAGGGTAGAAACTGTTTTGAAACCGGCTGGTGCGTGTGTTCAGGCTTCTGTACCTTCTCCCCGATAGTAGAGGTTGTAGAAAAACATTACCAGGGTGGGATGGATCTTTGAGAATGCTGGCGGCTTTTCCTTGACAGCGGGCCTGGTGGATGGATTCTATAGATGGGGGGGTTGGCCTTTGTGATTGTCCGGGCCATGTTCACCACTCTCTGTAACCGTCTCCAATCTTGAACGGTACAGTTGCCATACCAGGTAGTGATACATCCAGACAGAATTCTCTCGATGGTGCACCTATAAAAGTTGGCAAGGGTATTCGCCATCATGCCAAATTTCCTCAGCTGCCTGAGGAAGAAGAGACCTTGTTAGGCCTTTGTAACCAGTGTGTCCACATGAAGAGTCCAAGAAAGCTTATTGTGATGACCACTCCCAGGAGCTTGACACTCTCCACTCGTTCCACCTCTGTGCTGTTAATGTATAGGGGAACATGAATAACATCCTGCCGAAAGTCAATAATGAGTTTGGTTTTGTCGGCATTGAGAGCTAGGTTGTTCTCAGTGCACCATTTTTCCAGGTCTTCCACTTTCGTCTATGGAGGCCTGAGTTCCTGGGTGGAGGCCTGATCTCTCGGGTGAAGGCCTGGACTCCTGCATAGAGGCCAGAGTTCCAATGTTGAAGCCTGAGTTCTTGGGTGGAGGCCTGAGCTCTCGGATGGAGGCCTGGACTCCTGCATAGAGGCCTGAGTTCCCATACGGATGCCTGAACTCTCGGATAGAGGCCTGAGTTCCCGGGTGGAGGTCCATGTTCTGAGCTGACAATGTATGTTGAGCGTTACCTGACAGTGAATTACACATTGCAGCTGGGAGCTGTATGAGGAAGAAAGCAAACTGACAGTTCAATGTGAACACTGAAGCAGACACATTTGTTCCAGATAATCACTGCAGCAGTCCAAGTGCTGAATGTGGTGATGGGTTAGGATGTAATCATTTCTGATAGGGTCTAATTTTGGAAAGGACTGGCTGTCATGGACTGAGGTTTGTGTGAAGATCCAATGACGCAGATGCTGAAGCTCATTGACATTCCCTTTGTACGCCACCCAGTTCCAGAGCAGGGTTCCGTTATCAAAGCTGGTCTGGCGAAAGGCCAAGGCAATAAGGGGAGAGCAGTTCTACTCTTTGTCTTCTAATGTCTGGCTGCTGGACTGTCCAACAGATCACCATGGTCAACCGATTCCCTGTCAGGAATCAAAACACAATCTCTGATCCTCTTCAGTTCTATCGTTAGTTTGATTTTACAGCTCACTGGTTGAAATTAGTGACCTCTGTACCAGTGCAGGGACACCTGTCAATCAGACTCCAAGTTTATAAATGCACAGAACCCCCTCCTTTCACTGGGCAATGAGGCACTGCAGCCTCTATATCACACATGTTAGTGTGAGAGGTGTGGGCTATATCGGAGAATGTTACAGTGAGGGGTGTGGGGTATATCAGAGAGTGTTACAGCGAGGGCTGTGGGGTATATCAGAGAATATTACAGCAAGGGGTGTGGAGCATGTCAGAGAGTGTTACAGTGAGGGGAGGGTGTGGGGAATATGAATTACCTCTGCCAAGCTCTGCTGTGTGTTTTCAGTCCTGGATGGGAATTAGAGTGAATGCAGGTGAGGATGTTCCATGCTGCTGGGGTTTCAGGGTGTGTGGAATGCAGGGAATTAATCCTTGGACGGTCCGAAATCCTCTGAGCCGTTGTGTTTCAATTGTGCCATGTCTGGTGTTTGTCATGTCTGTAAGAGAAGCCCACACTGTAGCTGGTCTCGGCACCACCCTGGAGGGTTTGCACTGAGTTGCTATTAATCTGCCAGTGTGTTAAATGGAGTCCAGTTGGGTGGTCTGCAGCAGAAACTGTGGTTTATAAATGTTGATTTTAACATTCAGCGATATCCCAACAATGTTCAGAAATGCACTGTGTCTGAAAGACGAGAATTGGGGAATGTTGGGTATGTAATATACCCCACACCCCTCACTGTAACACTCTCTGATATACCCCACACCCCTCACTGTAACACTCTCTGATATACCCCACACCCCTCACTGTAACACTCTCTGATATACCCCACACCCCTCACTGTAACACTCTCTGATATACCCCACACCCCTCACTGTAACACTCTCTGATATACCCCACACCCCTCACTGTAACACTCTCTGATATACCCCACACCCCTCACTGTAACCCTACCTGATATACCCCACACTCCTAATTGTAACATTCTCTGATTTACCCCACACCTCTCGCTGTAACACTCTCTGATATATCCCACACCCCTGACTGTAACATTCTCTGATATATACCCCACACCCCTCATTGTAACATTCTCTGATATATCCCACACCCCTCATTGTAACACTCTCTGATATACCCCACACCCCTCATTGTAAAATTCTCTGATTTACCCTACACCTCTCGCTGTAACACTCTCTGATATATCCCACACCCCTGACTGTAACATTCTCTGATATACCCCACACCCCTCACTGTAACACTCTCTGATATATCCCACACCCCTCATTGTAACACTCTCTGATGTATCCCAAACCCCCCACTGTAACACTCTCTGACCAGCATGTCAAAAAGTCTACTTTGCAAATGGCTCTGCAGGGAGAGAGCGAGTGGCACCTCTGTTTTGGGCCCCACCTGAAACTGTTAGCCCCAGATACCATCAGGGTGTGGAGTCAGTGCTGATCACCTTTGGGTGCTCTACCTCAGCTGTGCGAGAAACAGAATGACTGACTGAAGGGGGCCTCTCCTTGGGGTTGAGACAATGAACCACGGTTTACTAATGTGGCTGGCTGGAGCACTGACCTGGTTCAGACTGCTATACCCCTGCTCTCACAACACTGCTCCAGAGCCCACTCTCTGTTCTCAATGCTGAGTCGACAATAGTCAAGCTCCAAATGGGGTCAAGGTGGGGAAAACTTTGGGGACAGTGTAGCTACAGTGGAGCCAAGGATTCATCTGCAAGGTTTCTTGCAGGTAAAACCATAAGATATTTTCTAGGCAACCTGTTCAGAGATGTTATTCTATACCTGTGGAGCAGGTGGGACCTGGATCTGGACCTCCTAGCTCAGAGGTAGGAATACTACCACAAGCACCATTACTTGCTTTGTAGTAATACTTATCAGTAGAATAGCTAATAACATTAGAGGCAGATACATCAGGTCAGTGTGTAGAGACTGACTCCAAGATGGTCATGCAGGATCTCTCCCTACTCTGTAAATAATGTACAGGTCGTTCTGCTATAACGTGTGTTTCGTTTATGCAAATTCACTATAACGCGCTTGACGAGTTGGGGGCACTGTTTCTAAAACGCGAGCTTTTAAAGGGTGTATTGGTTATAACTCGATTCCAGCCCCATTACTTTAAATGGTGCTGCTGTTGTGCAATTTTCTTATAACGCGGGATTGCATGAGAGTGGAACTATCGTGTTATAGAAGTACAGAATTCAAGAAACACTTGAAGTTACCCAGCCCAGCCCCACGTCCATACTTACACCAGCCTATCAAGATCCTAGCAATCTTTGTTTTGAAAATTTCAGTTGACCTGCTTCTCGTTGAGGAAGAGTGTCTCAGGTTCCCGCTGACCCTTTCTGACATCATGCCCAGCCTGTTTTTGAAGTTCCAGTCTTCGTATTCTGGACCCCTCCCACTACTCGGAACACTCTCTCTCTCCCTCTCCCCTGTTCAAAACCTTGCATCATCTTAAACATCATTAGATTGCTGCTCACTCTTGTTTCCACAAGGGAATACAAACCCAATCACATGCAGCTTGTCCGTATAGAATCCCTAGAGTGTGGAAGCAGGCCATTCGGCCCATCGAGTCCACAAAAACCCTCTGTGGAGCATCCCACCCTGACTCACCCTCCTGCCCAATCCTGCATTTCCCACTTAACCTGGACATTACGGGTCAATTCTGAAGGGCCAATCCACTTAACCTGCCCATCTTTGGATTGTGGGAGGAAACCGGAGGAAACGCACGCAGACACGGGGAGAATGTGCAGACTCCACGCAGGCAGTTGCCCCAGGCTGGAATCGAACCCATGTCCCTGGCGCTGTGAGGCAGCAGTGCTAATAGTACCTCCCTTATAATTTAACCCTGGTATTGTTCCGGTGAATCTGCACTGCACAACATCCAAGGCCTGGATTCTATCTTCCCAAAACGAAAGGCATTTCTCTCAACATTACTTCATTAATCTCCTTGCGCAGGCTCTTGATGCAGCCTGAGATCCTCAAAGGTCTGTTATAATAGCAGTGGATGTTCGATCCACACTGTGCCCATTGGACCAACCACTACCTCTTGTGTACTGTAGTGATGGAAGTTTTTAGCACATCGGAGGAGTGGGGCTTGTCAGGCAGGCCTGTAGGGTGGGGAGTGGGGCCCAGTACTGCCTGATGGCCAGGCTCCAAGTTGGAACAGCTGCGATGGCTGGGACTGTGCTTGAACATTTGAGAATTTGGCAGCAAGCGTACTATTAGAAACCATTCCATCTGTTGCTCAACAGAGCTCAAAAATTATAGAGACAGAGTCCACTACAACTGGAAGGCACTGAGGGTAGAGGTATTGGGAGCAGGGTGAGACATGAGGGAGTGCATGTGGTGAGGGAGGGGTGCACAGTGAGACCACAATGGATGAAAAGTGATAAAATATCAGGACCCAATTCCCCCCCCACCATGTTTCTGCACCATGTGATGGAAGGTTCCAGATGTTTGACTGTGACCTCTGATCTCAAAGCAAGGAACGTTTACTTACTGTAAGAACAGATCTCACCCTTTTTTTTGCAATTTCTTTGCACTCTGTTATAGAGGAACAAGAGAAGGAGCTGCATTTTTACAAAGTATCTCCCACAAGCTTCAGGCTGCCCAAAGCACTTTATAACCACTGAGGTAATTTTTTCCAGTGTGGACACTGTTGTAATGTTAGAAAATGTGGCCATCAGTTCACGCACAGCAAGCTCCCACTAACAGGAATGTGGTCTTGACACCCCCTCTCCTTTTCAGAAGAGAACCCTTAGGGGAGGCTGTTAGTAAAATGGAGAATATCTATGATTAACAAATAAGCAAGTTTAACAATCACACAACACTAGGTTATAGTCCTTCTTTCATGTGTAAATCACAAAACCTTTTTTTAAAAAGTTGCATTCTCAGGTTAGCTGTTAACAATGGTGATAGCTAGACAAATGAAGAAGTGAAACTATCATGGTATTCTATCAAATGAAAGGCTGAACAGATAATCAATTTTTCAAATGTATAATTTCAGTTCCATCACACTGTAAATTTTTGCTATAAATGCTGTGTGTTAGGAATTGAGCCCTCCACTATCACCTGATGAAGGAGTGACGCTCCGAAAGCTAGTGCTTCCAATTAAACCTGTTGGACTATAACCTGGTGTTGTGTGATTTTTAACTTTGTACACCCCAGTCCAACACCGGCATCTCCAAATGAGCAAGGATTTCCTGTGGGACAGTCCCTGTATCTAATCAATGCTTACTGGGCAACAACTCGCATTTACATAGAGCACAGCTTTCCAAATGTTTCCCACTGTGATCCCATTCAGAGGCTTAAAAATTGGCGCAGAACTCCTAAGTGAACGTGATGTGGAAGGAAAGGGGGTTGTGT
>NC_057717.1:96377144-96393854 GCF_004010195.1 Chiloscyllium plagiosum | reverse complement strand
TTAGAGTGAGGTGGTGGTAGGGATCTGTGAGAGCGGGGTGGGGGAGGGGGATCTGTAGGAACAGGTGGGGAGAACCTAGGGGATGGGGGCCTGAGGGCAACTGTTGGAAGTGAGGTGGGGTGGGGTTGGAGAGGCGCACCTGTGGATGAGGGGTGGGGGAGGAGGGCCTGTGGGTGAGGGGGAACCTGTGGGAGTGGGAAGAGGGTGGGGTTTCTGAGTTAGAACTCCCTCAGAATTCCCTCAGAATTCCCTGATGTCCATTCCAGTTGCTGACCTTACCTCAGGGAAGCTCTGATTTAGAATCAGGGACCATTCTCAGATCCTTCGCTGAGGGAAGATCAGTCTTTGTCATCCACCCTGATTACCAGGCCCAACGCCTGTTTACTGACCAATTGCAAGGGGCAGTTTCCAAATAGACTGTGAAAATCAGAGGCAACTACTTTGAGATGTTGCAGAGTTGAAGGACTGTCTGTGAGAGTGCTGCCAATGAAAGGGTTACTGAGTCTGGCATTTGGCACTGGTGTTGTTGGCAGAGAATTTAAATCCTCACAGTCAGAGACAGAGCAACAAGAGCAACAGTGGAGAGCTCTCCACACGCATTCCTCTGCCCCACTCTCCAGATGCATCAGCCCCTCTCTTTTTCAGTCGATTTGTTTTTACTCATTTATTTCTTTGATCCTTATCATCGGGGGCGGGGGTTGACCCCTGGTGAGTAGCTCTCAGAGGCGCTCCCAATGAGTGGTTCTCGGAGGGACTGCGGTGAGTGGCTGAGGTTCTGCTCTCGAAACCCAATCAGAATTGATTCGCCTGTGGTCCATTTCAGACGCGATAACCTCAGACTGCCCCCTCCAGGTAAGTGGAAAAACCCAGGGTTTGAGATTTTGGCAAAACTCTTTCCAATACTTGCCTGAATAATGTAGGCAGCTCAACGATTGCTCCTGGTACTGAACTGGCTTTGACAGTACCCATTGACACCACCTGTACCCATTGATACCACCTGACCACCAGCTAGCACCTGCCCTCTCGTTCAGATGCTCTCTGATCGACGTTGGCTTCAGGTTCCTATGGCCTCCAATTCCAATCGTTGTGTTTCAGGTCCACTGCCCTTCCATACCTCTTTCAGTTGCCCAGTAGAACTTTGTTCTGTTGACCGTGTGTCCTATGTCCTTACCCCCACACCCAACCCCACCCCCAACCTTCCCTCCTTCCCTGGCAGCGCATACCCTAACCCATGCCCAACCTTCCCTCCTTCCCTGGCAGCGCACACCCTAACACACCCCCAAACTTCCCTCCTTCTATGGCAGCCGTGCCAACAGCCTCAGAAGATTCTCTTCCTGAGTGGGCGTCATGATTGGTTGGCGAGCTCATGGCACAGTTATGGTGTCACTGGGCTAGCCCGTTCAGAATCCCATGGTGACATTCTGGGTTCAAGCCCCACTCTGGCAAGGGGGGTGACATTTGAATTTAAAAATCTTGAATAATGACGACCATGTAGCCATCCTCATTAAAAACCCATCTGATTTTTCTTTCACTAATGCCTTTTAAAGAAGAAAATCTGCCATTCTCACTTGATCTGATCTTCACATGTCTCTGGACGCACAGCAATTTGATTGACTCTTAATTGCCCTCTGGGCATTTAGGGATGGGGCTACTAATGCCAGCCAAATTCTCTGACAGTAGCATCCCATGAAAACAAGTTGCACTGGTGACTTTGACTCAGTTGCTCTGGATGCCTGTACTATCTATGTCTCTGGACTTAACCTCTCAGGCAGTGTGTGTCATTGTGTTGCTGTACAGATTCCTTACACAGGGAACCCTGTTCAGAAATGAAACACTGCTCCAGTCCAGTTGTAGTGAGGTTACTGTTGTCTGAATCACAGTTCCTGTGAAATATTGGGAATTGCCTGAATCCATCACACCACAAATTTGGTCAGTCTACCAGGCCATGGCGTGATCAATTCACGATAGTATTGAAGGAGACACTTCAGCACATTGATTCTGTGCTGGCTGTCTGTGGAGTAATTCAGTTAGTTACGTTCCTTATAGCCCAACAGGTTTATTTCCATCAAGAGCCCATCTCATTTTTTTTTAATCATTGATAGACTTCACTTCTGCCTCCACTCCCTCCATGGGCATCAGTTTCCAAGTCAGTCCAGGGGGGGGGATGTGAGGGGGTGGGGTGGACAGCTTTGAGAAATTGCAGATTAATCAAATCACAGAGAAAGTTGAGATTAGCCCTGGAAAGTGGGAGTAAGGTTGCTATTCCAGATTTGGATGCAATGGTGGGAACATAGGATTTACTTGGAGCAAGTCTTGTTGTTGTTTATGAGTTGCGCTGTTGTTGCAACTACTCTTCTCTCAAGCTATTTTGAGGACTTGGGAGATTTACTGCGCATTCCACATCCATTGTTTTGTCAGTAAACATAATGTTGGATAACATGAAGTTAGTGTGTTACAGCGAGGGGGATGTGCTCAGATCAGCACTGGGCTCTGTGTTGCATTTAAGAACGCTATCATTACTGAAACTGCAGGAAGTAATAATTAGAGCCTGTGGGCGTCATCTTAGACAATGCTCCTTTCTGAGTCCCGACAGCAGTGAGGTTGCCTCTTCAGTTTCTCTTCAAAGTGGAGTTAAAGGGAGCTTGAATAAGGAGACTAATGCAAACCTTGGAAGAAAGCAGCTTGCTAATATTAGCCATTCGGCCCATCGAGAGCGCTTTGCCATTCAATGAGATCACGGCTGGCCTGATCATCCTTGACTCCAATTTCCAGCCTTTTCCCCCACATTCCTCGATTCCCTTACTGACTAAAAATCTGTCTCAGCCTTGGATGTACTTACTGAAAAAAAAATGCCTGTGGGTGAGGGGAAACCTGTGGGAGAGGGAAGAGGGTAGGGGCAGTGGGTCAGGCAGCATCCATGGAGAGAGGGCAAGCTAACATTTCGAGTCTAGCTGACTCTTCATTAGAGCTAATGTCAAGTGTGGAGAGGGCAGCATTTATGCAATAGTGGGGCGGGATGGAGTGCTGGGGGCAAAAGGGTGTGGCTAGTTCAGATTAAGTGATTGGAATGTGAGAATGGCAGAATAATAATGTGTCTAACTGCCAGACTGGAGAGAGCAGACAGTCCCATTGGGATGATGGGAGGGAAGAGAGGACATGGTGACAGAGAATGTAACGAGTGAGAATATACTTAACTTTCTCAGCCTCAGCAGCCTTCTGAGGTAAAGAATTCCACAGATTCTGTACCCTCCAAGAGAAGAAATTTCTCCCCATCTCCAGTTTGAGTGGGTGACTCATTATTCTGAGATTATGCTCTCTGGTCTTAGAGTCTCCCACAAGAGGAAAGCACTTTTCTCCATTTACCCTCTCAAGCCCACTAAGAAACTTATCTCTTAGACTCACAAACTCAGATTAGTATAAACCCAGTACCCTCAGCCTTCATAAGCAAATCCCTCCAACCCCCAGAATCAATGTCATGAATTTTCTCTGCCCAGCCTCCAATGCAATTGTATCTTTCCTTAAAGGGACCAAAACGGTTCACAATATTCCAACTGTGATCTGACTACTGAATAGTTTTGGCAAGACTTACGTTCTGACCAAGGGTCACTGGTCTCTAAATGTTAACTCTGTCTTCTCTTCACCCTTCAGGCTCTCTGCTTTTATTCCTGACGAAGGGCTTTTGCCCGAAACGTCGATTTTGCCTGTCCTCGGATGCTGCCTGAATTGCTGTGCTCTTCCAGCACCACTGATCCTGAATCTGGTTTCCAGCATCTGCAGTCATTGTTTTTCCCTTCTCTCCACAAATGCTGAGTTTCTCCAGCAAATTCTGTTTTTGTTTCATACCTCCAGTATCGCAGTTCTCTGTTTTATTTCCCTCTAAACTATGAACTTGGATGCTAGCTTTCTTTGATCTAGCCGTTTAAATAATATTCCTCCCGTCCACTCGTCCTGCCAAAGTGCCCTGTCATTTGTCCGATCATCCCAATTGATCCAATCAGAATTTGTTGTGTTTAGTTCTTGCCCCTCCCCCATCATGATACTGAGGCCTATGGCTCAGGACGCAGTAACGTCACTCCCAGGTTGGTGAACTCTCAGTTGGCACAGAGATTGAGGTACCCCAGTTGGCAGCAGGGGAATAAATGAGCCAGAGCGTCCCCTCCTGCTCAGTGTGTACCCTACCCCCCCATCTGAAAAGTGCCAGACCTGGCTGTCAGCTGCCCTTGGGTTTGAGTCCTGCCCTGGCAGTAGTTCTTGCTCTTTTTCTGCACCACACACAGACAGACCATTCCCCCCTCCCCCTGCTGAAAATGGATATCAGGAAGGAGTTACGCGCAGCAGGTGCCACCCGGGGGCCACAGAACCAGAACAGTCAGCACTTAATTCCATCCCAACCACATGCACTGTATAAAACATTTCCAAACACCTCTAATCTACAACAAAAGGCAGGCAGAACCCAAGCGGTGGAATTGAGTTGATGTCAGCTTAGCATTATTTAATAGAGAAGACCTGTGCACAGCCAAGAAAACTCTCCATTTTTCCCCTTCTCAAATTGAGCTGTCTTGGATGTTACTCTACAGGTGCAGACCCTCATGAGGGAAATGGGGAGGGTCACAATCCAAATGGAAAAACACACCATTTGAAAGCAGGATTGGTATCATCCATGTGAGGCCTTCATCACAGGCAGAAAATTGTCTACACTTACCGTCCACATGCACACATACAGGGTGGATGCTGGAGAGATAGCAGCAATTACAAATGGAGCAGTACCCCAAATGGAGTCACCAGTGAAAGTCACTGTCTGTTGAACTGTTGCCCAGAGCAAATAGTGTCTGTGGAACTACACGCCAGTGAGAATAAGAGTCAACGGAATTGTACCCCAGTGTCTGTCAGTGGAATTATACCCCGATGGGAGTCAGTGTTTCTGGAGCTGTACCCATTGAGAATCTGCCCCAGTGGAACTGGACTTCTTGAGAGGCAATCCCAGTTGACTGTAGAACTGTATCCAAGTGAGACTCAGTCCTGTGGAACCACACTCTGGTAAGATTCATTGTCTATGGAACTGTGACCCGTTGACAGTGCCTATGGAACTGTATTCCAGCTGTAATCAATTAATGCAGCACACACAAACACTGGGAATCAGGTCTGGCTGTTAACTAAATTAGCAAGTATCTTCCCTACAACTTTTGATCTGAACATGAATGAGTTCATCCAGTAAATGTCCCACATCTGTTGAGACGTGCTGAGGGCACCTGGGGAGTGAACTCAGAGAAACCAGAGTGAACGGGAAGTCTTCCATATCTCAATGTGTACTTTCTGGATTTTCACTGATACACAAGTCAGAGAAGTGATACATAATCTGATTGTGGTTTCTCTCCCCTGTAGGGAGGAGGGGAAGAGAGTCAATACTTCCTGTTTCCAGATTCCTGTAGCAAACCAAAATTAGATTTCATATTTGAGAGTCAGTCATTATTGGCATTTCAGGGTTTGAAAGGGAACATGGACATGTTCTGTCAGTAGATTGCCCTGAGGTCTGCAGGATTCGCAGATTAATCTCCAGGACATGATGCTGAGCAGAACACAGGAGAAACCATAGGAGGGGGTAATGATTTTTCAAAAAGTGTGCTATCTTTCAGTTTCCAAACACATTTTCTTTTAATTGGTCAAAAGGAAATCGGAAATGCGGTGGATGGTAGTTTGACAACAGTCAAGGATTATCCCAATGCATAACAAAGAAGCAAGTCACAATCCAATGATTGTGGAGGTGCAGGCTCTGTAAGGATGTGCTTTTCCAACAGGTAATGATTGGGGTAAATGGATGGTTGGTCATGTGACCAACCTCCCAGGACCATTCCAAACAGACTTGGCAACTACAGCCTCCCATCACAAGCAATGCCTTATATTTTTCCCAGTTCCATTGTCTGCTTAAAAAGACAGAAATTACAGCCTGATGTGACTTTAGCTTCGAGTTATCTGTTGAGTGTTGGTTTTAGTTATGTCTTGAATTTCAGTCTGTCTAAGAAAATTGGGCTACATTTAAATTTATTGGAAAAACAATAATTTTAAGTCAGGGCTATGGATTCTCTAAAGCTAGCCAGTGTAAACAGTACTGAGCACTCATTCACTACTCAAATCAGGAATGTTAATCTCGACCATCATCCAAGATGCCATCTTGCCTCTGGTGGGTTCAGAAGTTCCCTATCTTCAGAAGAGCAGGGGAGAGTTCACTCTGGTGTTCCCTTGAACGTCGGAGGCTGAGGAAGACCTTTATAGAGGTTTAGAAAATCATGAGGGCCATGGATGAGATGAATAGTCAAGGTTTTTGTACATAACTGGAGGGCCTAGGTTTAAGGTGAGAGGGGAAAGATTTAAAAGGGACCTGAGGGGGCAACTTTTTCATGCAAAGGGTGGTGCATGTATGGAATGTGCTGCCAGGGGAAGTGGGAGAGGCTGGTAAAATTGCAATGTTTAAAAGGCATCTGGATGGGTATATGAATGGGAAGGGTTAAGAGGGATATGGGCTAAATGCTGGCAAATGGGACTAGATAAATTTAGGATACCTGGTCGGCATGAACGAGATGGGTCTGTTTCTATGCTGTACAGCTCAAGGGCCTGGCCAATATTTGTCGCTCAACACTTATAAAAAATGGATTACGGGTGGTCATTACCACATTGCTGTCTGTGGGATCGTTCTGTGTGCAAGATGGTTGCTACATTTCCTCCATCGAAGAGGTGATTGCACTTTGAAAGTATGTCAAGCACAATGGGGCACCCAGAGATCATGGAAGGTACTCTAAAACACCATGCTCTTTCTTTCTAAGCAAATACCGCCACTGAGGATTGCTATTTATCATCATTTGTGGGATGGGAGCTTTGCTAGTAAGGCCTACATTCATCATCCATCTCTAATAACTCTTTTTCATAGTTAAAAATCAACCATTATGTGTGGGCCTGGAATCACAAGTAGGCCCGACCAGATTAAGGATGGTATATTTCTTTCACCAAAAGGCATTTGTGACAATCACTGATAGCTTCATGATTTGAAGGTGCTGGTGTTGGACTGGAGTGTACAAAGTTAAGAATCACACAACACCAGATTGTAGTCCAACAGATTTATTTGGAAGCACTAGCTTTCGAAACGCTGCTCCTTCATCAGGTGTTCTCCACAACCACCCAATGAAGGAGCAGCACTCCGAAAGCGAGTGTGCTTCCAAATAAACCTGTTGGACTATAACCTGGTGTTGTGTGATTTTTCATCTTGATAGCTTCATGGTCATCATTACTAAGACTATGTTTTTAAATTCCAGATATTCTTTCTGAATTTATTGAATAAGAGTTCCATCAACTACCAGGGTCCATTTGCAACTGTGTCTAAAATAACTTCATAAAGGCCAATATTCCCATCACCAAGTCCGTCTTTATTTACACATGCACAGTACATGACACTGACACAGCTAACTCAGAGTTGGCTGCTAGAGTGAACAGAACCCCAACACCTCTGTTTATATCTGTCAGCCAGGGCTCCCTGATTGGACCCAGATTAACACCCCCAATCAGGGAACTCATATTCTATGAGATCCACCTGACTGACCTCAGAATAATGACTCCAGTGTCCAGCATGTTAACCTGGACCTTTGGATTGCTAGATATTACCACTGCACCACCTCCTCAGGAGAAGGCATCATGTTGCTCAGACGTTCCCTGATCCTTTTGCCATGCTGAGATGGCAGGTATCGGTCCTGGGAAATGTTGCATTTAACTCCCTGAAGCTTGTTCTGGCATTTGATGTCACCATAACTGACCTGCAAACTAACTGCATGTATTGTGAGAGAAGCTGTCTGAGACGATTTCCCCTCCTTGCTCCATAAGTCTAAATTCCAGGCAATGCAACTGACCTCAATGGGTTTTGGTTTGCAAAAATATCAGATCATGTAACCAGCATGATCAACATGGACAGGCCTAGAAACTGGGAGCAGATGTGATTGGATTGGATTGCATGGGGCATCACCTGAACAGGAAGCCAGAGCGTTAGTTGGGAGTAGGTTTGTGGATCCTGTTAGCCTAGTTTAGTTCCCAGATAAGCAAAGGATTTTATACTGGGCCTCTCTGGTTGAGGGCATTGAGGGGAGTGTATGAGGGAGGATCTGAGAAGTGGGAGGGTTTGATCACAGCTGGTATGGACATTCCCAATTCCACAGGAAACAATTTTAAAACGATAATGCATTGTCTTAAACGCACCTTGCATGTCCCTGAAAACTAAAGTGGACATGGAGAAGATGTTCCCACATGGAGGAGTGACTGATAAAGGGTTATGTGTTATCAATATAAGACAGTCACCAATTACTCAGGGAATTCAGGAGACACCTCTTTACTCAGAGAGTACGTGCAGACGTCGCAACAACTTGACGTGAAAGGTGTAGATCCACTTTATGGAAAGTTGGGTAAACACATGAGGGAGAAAGGAATAGAGGTTGTGTTGCTGGAGTGAGATGGTTGTGGGGTAGCGTAGAGTCATAGAGCATGGAACCAGACCCTTCAATCCAACCATGTTGATCATAATCCCAAACTAAACTCGTCCCACCTGCCTGCAGTTGGCCCATATTCCTCTGAACCTTTCCTATTCATGAACTTATCCAAATGTCTTTTAAACGTAAGTGTACCCGCATCCATCACTTCTTCATTCCATAAACAAACACTCTCTGTAAAACGTTGCCTCTTGTCTCCTTTTTATATCTTTCTCCTCTCACCTTAAATGTTCGCTGGTCTTGAAATCCCCCATGCTGGGGAAAAGACACCTGCCATTCACCTTATCTCTATCCCTCATGATTCTATCAACCTCTACAAGGTCATCTTTCAACCCTCTACGTTCCTGTGAAAACAGTCCCAGCCTATTTTTAGATTTCAAACCCCTCCCCATTCCTGGCAGCATCCTGGAAAATCTCTTTAGAACCTACACCAGCTTGATAATACCCTTCTGCTATGGACCAGGCCAGACCCCCTCAAAACACTTCAAGAAGGTAGCCCAGACCTTCTCGTTATTTTGAGCAGGTGTAAAGTGAATATTACAGGAGTGATGCAGTTGGTTAAAACTCCTCGGTTTTAATCAAAACAGAATTTATTTACAGAGTACCAAATGAAACACAAACGGAAGAGAACAGAGTACAGAATAACAACCAATCCGAAAACCCAACAAACTATCCCAACTTAATGATATTCCAAATTCCTGCAACAGTCCCCATAAATATCCCCTTGGCAAAAAGGTATAAGCAGACGCAGGTTCTTACAGGAGAGAGAGATGGCAGAGAGGTTTAACACGGACCCGCCTTCCACTGTAGCTGTTTCTTTGGATTTCCCGGCTTAACCTGACCAGCAGCTCCTGAACAGCCAGACTGCAAAAACCAAAACAAACCAGAGAGAACCTGAGCTGGCTGCTCCCCTTTCATTGTACAAGTGATGTTTTTAAACTTAAAAGCTTCTTCAAGTAAATAACCCCAGACATCTCAGAACCCATGATTTTATGACCCCTCTGGGAAAAAAAAAGCAAGGACAGCATAACCTTGTTAAAGGAGCAGCATTGTCACACTTCCGATAACAGGGTAACCAGAACTGGGCACCACTCCAGAAGAGGCCTCACTAACGTTCTATACATTCTCAACATGACATCCCAACCCCTATACTCAAAGGTCTGAGCAATGAAGTAAAGCGTGCTAAACACCATCTTAATCACCCTGTCTATATGACGCAAACGACAAAGAATTGTTTACCTGAACCCCTTGGTTGCTCTGTTCTACAACACTGCCTGAGGCCCTACTTTTAATTGTATAAGTCGTGCCTCTCCTGAGCCCATTGATCAAGTGGTAATGTCATAAAGATGTACAGCACAGAAGCAGACTCTTCGGTCCAACTTGTCCATGCCAACCATGCCTAAATTCATCTAGTCCCATTTGCCAGCACTTGACCCATATCCCTCTAAACCCTTCCTAGTCATATACCCATCAGATGCCTTTTAGGTGTTGTAATTGTACTAGTCTCCACCACTTCCTCTGGCAGCTCATTCCATACACGCACCACCCTCTGTGTGAAAACGTTGCCCCTCAGGTCCCTTTTATCTTTCCCCTCTCACCTTAAACCTATACCCTCTAGTTCTGGACTCCCCCAGCCCAGGGAAAAGGCCTTGGCTATTTACCCTATCCATGCTCCTCATGATTTTATAAACCTCTATAAGGTCACCCCTCAGTCTCCAACGCTCCAGGGAAAACAGCCCCAGCTGATTCAACCTCTCTCTGTAGCCCACTGGACTGGGAGCGCTGAATATCAGCTAGTAGCCTAGGTTCAAATCTCATCATGGCAGCTGGTGGAGATTGAATCCAATTAATAAGTTTGGGATATTAAACTGGTCTCAGTGATGGTGGTTATGAAGCTGTGATTGTTTGATGTGAAAACCTGCCCAATTCATATTGGTGGGGTCTAGCGAAGGAAATCCACCATCATTCTCTGATGTAGCCTCCATGTGACTCCAGACCCACAGTAATGTAGCAGAGTCTAAAAATGACTGAGAAAGCCATTCAGGAGTAATTAGGGACGGGCAACAAAATTATGCTTTCCAGTGATGCCCACATCCCTTAGAAAAATAGTGATGAGAAGGGAAGAGTCTTATGTAGGTAAGATAAAACCACCAGCCTCGATCTGTTTATAGACGGTGGGTTTTATACAGTTTGATGCAGTGTTTCTCCTGTGTATTCCTCACTTCAGATTTTCTCTTACAATATGCTGATCTCATTCTCTGATGACGCTGCCATCCTCCATTTAGCTGCACACTCTCTGTTCTATAATTAAACAATAATATCTGTAATCATACCATGACCTCTCTGATGTGCATCATTTTGTCAGTGGGATGCTAATAGGTGCGATTAGTCAGGTGAAAGGACACCGTGTACAAGAAAACTGGGAAAATGGACACGTTCTTACTGACTGGAGCTTGCATAGTGCGGTGTCTGGTAGTGCAAAGTGGAAATACTGCACAGGTACTTACGCTGTGGCTGTATTTCTAAAGCTTGCAAGGATGAGAGTTGATCATAGACATTCACAGCATGGAAGGAAGCCATTTGGTCCATCGTTTCTGTGCTAGTCAACAAAGCCCGAACTAATTGGGTGGCACAGTGGTTCAGTGCTGCTTTACAACATGAGGGATCCAGGTTTTATTCCAGTCTCAGGTGACTGTTTGTGTGGGTTTCCTCTGGGTGCTCTGGTTTCCTCCCACAGTCCAAAGATGTGCAGGTTAGGGTGGATTGGCCACGCTAAATTGCCCATTGTGTCCAGGGATGTACTGGCTGAGGTGGATAGGCCTTGGGAAATGCAGGGATGGTGTGGGTCAGGGTGGGATGCTCTTTGGAGGGTTGTTGTGGTCTTGATGGGTCAAATGACCTGCTTCCTCACTGTAGGGATTCTTCAGTAATTCCATTTTCCAGCTATTTCCCTGGAAGTCTTCATGCCAGGGAGTAGCAAGGGGTCATGGTCTCAGAATAAGGGTCGGCCATTTCATATGGAATAAGGTGAAATTTAATTCAGTCATAAAAACCGAAAGAACTCCATTGCTATAGATCAGAAATTGCTGGAAAAGCTCAGCAGGTCTGGCACTATCTGTGGAGAGAAATCAGAGTTAACGTTTCAGGTCAAGTAATCCTCCCTCGGAACTTTAATTCAGTTATGGATTTTTGGAATCTTCCACCTCAGGGGACTGTGGATTCCCAATCACTGAGTGCACAGGAGATTGGTTTTTGGACACGAGGGGACTTGAGAGACGTGGGCTGATTCCTGCACCCATTTTAGATATTTTGCTGTTTCACCTAAACAGCTTCAGTTTAACAATGTAGAATAAAATGTAGAAAGGCTGTTGATGTTAGGCTTGTGAAATAAAAATGCTACAGTGAGAGGGTGGGTAAGTGGAGCTGAGTCCACAAAAAGATCAGCCATGGCTGGAGGGGCCAGATGGCTTACTCCTGCTCCTAGTTCTTATGTTCTTATGCTACAGGCCATACATACAAGGCAGTCACAACCAATGTAACCGAGCAGAATGTGGGAAAGTTTCTTTATCCAGAGGGTGGTGAGAATATGGAACTCACTGCTACGAGGTGTATTTAAGGTGAACAGCATTAATACATTTTTGAGGCTGTTTAATAGGTTTTAAAATATCAACTGGTTTAAATCCTGTCTCCTTTCAGCGATGATCCAGCACTCAGGGAGCAGACATTCCAGCCTGGCAGATCTGCGACCCAGTCAGTGATCCACTGGTGGAAACAGATGCTAAGGGAGTTTGTGAGAGATTGCCCAGTGTGTAACTTCGGAAGGGAAGATTGTTCTGCTCAGACGGGTCTGCTTCACTGTATGAGCCCAGACGCTGAAGTGTACCTCCCGCTGGTCAGTACGGATTTACCAACATCCTTCTCTATTTGACAAGACATATGAGCGGCGTCTGTCTTTAACAGATAGCAGGTATCAGGCACTCAAGACACTATCTAATGATAAGATGGTGGTTTTTGAAATGTATAGCTGGAATATAATGCCCCAACCCACATCCCTTTATTCTCCGTCTAATGCCCCCTTCTGCAACATGTTCTCTATGTCTACGTCCCTTTCCATTACACGCCTTGCTCTTTGCTGCTTAAATGCCAGTTTTCATTAACGTGCTCACTGTCACTCTGTCCCTCTCTACCACGTGCACTTTATTTTGAGTCCCTCTCTCAAAACATCCTCTGTCTTCACGTCCACTCTGTGCCCTAGCCTCTGTGTCCTTGTTTGTATAAATGCCAGTCTCTGTAAAGTGCCCTCTTTGAGTCTCTGTCTGTAAAAGCTGCCTTTCTGTGCTTGCCTGCCTTTAGCTGTAATGTCCTGTCAGCTATTTCTATTTAACCTGAGTAAAAATCTTCAATTTGTACAATGTCTCAGAATGTCCCAAAGTCCTTTCAAAGTGCAGTCAGAGTTATATAAGCGAAGAATTTGGAACCAAGATCCCACAAGTAGCAACAAGTCTGGTCTTGTTTTTCAGACTGGAGGCCTGTGACCAGTGGAGCACTACAAGGATCGGTGCTGGGTCCACTATTTCGTCATTTATATAAATGATTTGGATGTGAACAGAGGAGGTATAGTTAGTAAGCTTGCAGATGACACCAAAATTGGAGGTGTAGTGGACAGCGAAGGTTACCTCAGATTACAACAGGATCTGGACTAGATGGGCCAATGGGCTGAGGAGTGGCAGATGGAGTTTAATTTAGATAAATGCGAGGTGTTGCATTTTGGGAAAGCAAATCTTAGCTGGACTTATACACTTAATGGTAAGGTCCTCGGGAGTGTTACTGAACAAAGAGACCTTGGAGTGCAGGTTCATAGCTCCTTGAAAGTAGAGTTGCAGGTAGATAGGATAGTGAAGAAGGCGTTTGGTATGCCTTCCTTTATTGGTCAGAGTATTGAGTACAGGAGTTGGGAGGTCATGTTGTGGCCGTACAGGACATTGGTTAGGCCACTGTTGGAATATTGCGTGCAATTCTGGTCTCCTTGCTATAGAAAAGATGTTGTGAAGCTTGAAAAGGTTCAGAAAAGATCTACAAGGATGTTGCCAGGGTTGGAGGATTTGAGCTCCGGAGAGGTTGAGCTGTTTTCCCTGGAGCGTCGGAGGCTGAAGGGTGACCTTTGAGGTTTATAAAATCATGAGGGGCATAGATAAGATAAATAGACAAGGTCTTTTCCCTGGGGTGGGGGAGTCCAGAACTAGAGGGCATAGGTTTAGGTTGAGAAGGGAAAGATATAAAAGAGGCCTAAGTGGCAACTTATTATGCAGAGGGTGGTGAGTGTATGGATTGCGCTGCTAGGGGAAGTGGTGGAGGCAGGCACAATTACAGCATTAAAAAGGCATCTGGATGGGTATATGAATAGGAAGGGTTTGGAGGGATATGGGCGAGTGCTGGCAAGTGGGACTAGATTATATTGGGATATCTGGTCGGTATGGATGATCTGGACCGACAGGTCTGTTTACATGCTGCATATCTCTATGACTCTATGATCTAAGACAATCCTTCATGCTGAAGAACACCCGAGTGAACCTTCTCTAGATTGCCTCCAATGTTAGTATACGTGCTCTTAGATAAAGTGAGGACTGCAGATGCTGGAGATCAGAGTTAAGAGTGTTGTGCTCAAAAAGCACAGCAGGTCAGGCAACATCTGAGGAGAAGGACAATCAATGTTTTGGGCATAAGCCCTTCACACGCCCGAAACATTGATTCTCCTACTCCTTAGATGCTGCCTGACCTGCTGTGCTTTTCTGGCACCACACTCTTAGATAAAGTGACCAAATATTCTAAATGTGGTCTGACTTAGTCTTGTATAGTTTTAGCAAGACCTCCCTATTTTAAACTCCAATCCCTTTGAAATGAAGGACCTCTTGTCTTTGACCTGCTGAGCTTGGGTGCTGGCTTTTTGTGATTCAGATTATTGCTCAAGGGAGCTTGCTGTGCATACATTGGCTACAATTCAAAAGTATTTTGTGGGGTGCAAACTCCTTTTTAGCAACTCGAAATGGTGAAAGGTGTGACAGTAATCTTTCCTCCTTATAAGCCTCTTCCTGCTGTGGTCTATCCTTGGAGCCTTGCTATAAATGCCAACTTGTCGATCATTTCAAAGAACATCTCTGGGACACCCACACCAACCAATGCCACTGCCCTGTGGCTGAACACCTTAACTCCCCCTCCCACTCTGCCAAGGACATGCAGGTCCTGGGCCTCCTCCACAGCCAAACGCTAACCACCCGACGCCTGAAGGAAGAACGCCTCAGCTTCCGTCTTGGGACCTTCCAACCATGCGGGATCAACGTGGCTTTCATCAGTTCCCCAAGTTCCCCTCCCCCCACCTTATCCCAGTCCCAGCCTCCCAAATCGGCACCACTGAACTGTTCTATCTGTCCACCTTTCTTCCCATCTATCCACTCCATCCTCCTCTCTGACCTATCACCCAAGTTCATCTACCTATTGCATTCCCACCTATCTTCCCCCAGCCTCACCCTCCATCCCATTTATCTATCAGCCCTCTTGGCCCACAAGCCTCATTCCTGATGAAGGACTGAAACCCGAAACATCGACTCTCCTGCTCCTCGGATGCTGCCTGACTGGCTGTGCTTTTCCAGCACCACACTCTTCCACTCTGATCCCCAGTCCTCACTTTCTGCCAGTGGTGATAAATTTATCCTTGTTAATGGTTTGCATGAATGCCAGATGTCAAGCGAAGGCCTGATACCAACTCGATTATGTCTGTGAGGGAGTTATTATTACTGTGGGACTTGACGGGACATTCTGGAAAATCCAATGAGGCTGCAGGGCAGTTAACGAGAGAGGGCTGAGCCAATGATAAAATGGAAGCGTGGAGGCGAGACCAGGCATCTACTGCACACCTATCTGCAGCGTTAAGCCTCCTCAAAGCCTTATTGTTTATTATCCTTCCAGATGGATTCAGTCCCCACACATGGTCTGCAAATTCCTTAAATACATTGGAGCTTGTTGGAGTGTGCAATTGTTTGTCTGTCAGCAATAGCAGGAATGTGAGGGTTGATAGTCAAAAGGAAAAAGAAAGTCCTGCATTTAAATAGCATCCTTCATGACTGCTGGGCACCTCAACGTGCTTTCCAGCCAATGATATACTTTGGAAATATAGCAAATGATGTTATTTAGGAAATGAGGCAGCCAGTACATTTGCAGGAAGCTCCCAAAATAGCACTCACAATCATAGAAACCCTCTAATACAGAAAGAGGCCATTCAGCCCATTGAGTCCACACCAATACTCCGAAGAGCATCCCGCCCTAACCCTGTAACTCTGCATTCCCCACAGCCAATCCACCTAACCTGCACATCCCCGGACATACAGCTCAGGGTAATTTAGCACGGCCAATCTACCTAACCTGTACATCCCCGGACATACAGCACAGGGTAATTTAGCATGGCCAACCCACCTAACCTGTACATCCCTGGACATACAGCACAGGGTAATTTAGCACGGCCAACCCACCTAACCTGTACATCCCCGGACATACAGCACAGGGTAATTTAGCACGGCTAATCCACCTAAGCTGCACATCCCCAGACATACAGCACAGGGTAATTTAGCACGGCCAATCCACCTAACCTGCACATCTTTGGACTGAGCACCCAGAGGGCACCCACGCAGACATTGGGATAATGTGCAAACTCCGCACAGGAATCTAACCCGGAAATCTGGCGCTGTGAGGCAGCAGTGCTAACGTCTAAGCCACCGTGCCATTGACCTGATTGTCTGCTTTTGTGATGCTGATTGAGGGATAAATGTTTGCCAGAACAATAATGTGAATGCACTGGCTCCTCTTCAAAATAACCTCACAGGACTTTCAATACCACCCAGAGTAAAAAGACAGCTTTTTCCACAGTGCTGCACTCCATCAGCTTTGGTTTGTGAGCCCCAGCTGTCACTTACTTTCACTCACAGCATTGCTTTCAATATTTCCCGTGATCAGGAGAGTTACCATGAGAGGCAGAAATACCTAAAGGAGTATCAGAGTGTGGATTTATATCAAAGTGTTACAGTGAGGGATGTGGGGAATATCAGGGAGGGTTACAGTGAGGGATGTGGGGAATATCAGTGAGTGTTATAGTGAGGGGTGTGGAACATATCAGGGAGGGTTGCAGTGAGGAGTGGGG
>NC_057717.1:96373912-96376644 GCF_004010195.1 Chiloscyllium plagiosum | reverse complement strand
TCCTTCTAGATGGTAGAGGTTGAGGGTTTGGAAGGTGCTGTCACCAAAGCATGGATGTGTTGCTACGTTGCAAATTGTAGATGGTACACACTGTTGCCACTCTGTTGAAAAAGACCTCTCAGCTCAACTCATCCATGCCGACTGAGCTAGTCCCATTTGCCTGCAGGTGATGGGAATAATATTGAAGGTGGTGGATAGCAAAGTACTCAGCTTAGGACCCTTACGTCCCCACCTCAATGAATTCCAGGCTCGACATGATGCTGAGCTCTTTGTCCGTTGCCTTCGCCTTCGTGCTCACTTCTTTGGGCAAGAGTCCTGCCCCCGCTGCATAGATCCTTTCACATCCCTCCAACATTCCACCTCTAATTGGACACCCCTGCCAGGACAATTTCCTGCCCTCGATCTTTTCATTGACAATTGTCGATGGGACATCGGCCGCCTTCATTTCTCTGCCCCTCTTACCCATTCCAACCTCTCTCCATCCAAACTTTCTGCCCTTCGCTCCGTTAGGTCCAACCCCAACCTTGTCATCAAACCTGCTGACAAAGGGGGTGCTGTTGTCATCTGGCGTACTGACCTCTACCTTGCAGAGGCTGAGCGCCAACTCTCAGATTCCTCCTCCTACCTCCCCCTAGAGCACACCACTGAGCATCAAGCCATTGTCTCCAACACCGTGACTGACCTCATTTCCTCCAGATGCCTCCCCCCCGATAGCTTCCAACCTCATAGTCTCCCAACCACGGACAGCCCATTTCTACCTACTCCCCAAAATCCACAAGAAGGACTGTCCCGGCAGGCCCAGTGTGTCAGCATGCTCCTGTCCCACTGAACATATTTCCTCCGACCTTGACTCCATCCTTACTCCTCTGGTTCACTCCCTCCCCACCTCCATCCGGGATTCCTCTGATGCCCTGCGACACATTGACAGCTTTCAATTCGCAGGCCCTAACCACCTTCTATTCACCATGGATGTGCAATCTCTATACACCTCCATCCCACACCAAGACGGCTTGAAAGCTCTTCGCTTCTTTCTCAAAAAGAGGCCCGAACAATCTCCATCCATCACCACTCTCCTCCGCCTGGTTGAACTTGTTCTCTCTCTCAACAACTTCTCCTTCAACTCGTCCCATTTTCTCCTAATCAAAGGTGTAGCAATGGGTCCCGCATGGGTCCTAGCTATGCCTGCCTTTTCATGGGGTATGTGGAACATTTCTTATTCCAGGCCTACCCGGGTCCCCTCCCATAACTGCTTTATCGGTACATCGATGACTATTTTGGTGCGGCTTCATGCTCTCGTCCTGACCTGGAAAAATTCATAAACTTTGCTTCCAGTTTCCATCCCTCCATCACCTTCACCTGGTCCATCTCCGACACTTGCCTCCCTTTCCTTGACCTTTCTGTCTCCATTTCCGGCAATAGTCTATCCACTAATATCCATTACAAGCCCACTGACTCCCACAGCTATCTGGCCTATAGCTCTTCTCGCCCTTCACCCTGTAAGGACTCTATCCCTTTCTCTCAGCTCCTTCGCCTCCGCCACATTTGTTCCAATGAGGCCACTTTCCAAAGTGGTGCTCTTAATAAGTGCTGCTTCTTCTCCAACCGTGGCTTCCCATCTACAGTTATTGACAGGGCTCTCGACAGTGTGCGGTCCATCTCCCGCGCCATGACCCTCACCCCCTCCCTCCCCTCCCAGAACAAGGATAGGGTCCCTCTTGTTCTCACCTTTCACCCCACCAGCCTTCACATGCAAAGAATGTTGGGCGGCACAGTGGCACAGTGGTTAGCACTGCTGCCTCACAGTACCAGAGAACTGGGTTCAATTCCCGCCTCAGGCAACTCTCTGTGCGGAGTTTGCACATTCTCCACGTGTCAGCGTGGGTTTCCTTCGGGTGCTCCGGTTTCCTCCCACAGTCCAAAGATGTGCAGGTCAGGTGAATTGGCCGTGCTAAATTGCCTGTAGTGTTAGGTGAAGGGGTAAATGTAGGGGAATGGGTCTGGGTGGGTTGCGCTTTGGCGGGTCGGTGTGGATCTAATCTAATCTTATCTAAACTAATCTAATCAAATAATCCTCCGCCATTTTCACCAACTCCAACACGACGCCACCACTAAACACATCTTCTCTTCCCTTCCCTCCCCTGTCTTCATTCCACAGAGACAGTTCCCTCCGGAACAACCTAGTCCACTCCTCCATCACACCTAACACCTCTCCCATCAAACCCGGCACCTTCCCATCACACCTAACACCTCTCCCATCAAACCCGGCACCTTCCCATCACACCTAACACCTCTCCCATCAAACCCGGCACCTTCCCATCACACCTAACACCTCTCCCATCAAACCCGGCACCTTCCCATCACACCTAACACCTCTCCCATCAAACCCGGCACCTTCCCATCACACCTAACACCTCTCCCATCAAACCCGGCACCTTCCCATCACACCTAACACCTCTCCCATCAAACCCGGCACCTTCCCATCACACCTAACACCTCTCCCATCAAACCCGGCACCTTCCCATCACACCTAACACCTCTCCCATCAAACCCGGCACCTTCCCATCACACCTAACACCTCTCCCATCAAACCCGGCACCTTCCCATCACACCTAACACCTCTCCCATCAAACCCGGCACCTTCCCATCACACCTAACACCTCTCCCATCACACAAGGCACCTTCCCATCACAACTAACACCTCTCCCATCACACACGGCACCTTCCCATCACAC
>NC_057717.1:96366825-96370625 GCF_004010195.1 Chiloscyllium plagiosum | reverse complement strand
CTGACGAGGGAGTCACGGAGGGAGTGGTCTTTACGGAATGCTAATAGGGGAGGGGAGGAAAATATATCCTTGGTGGTGGGGTCCGTTTGGACGTGGCAGAAATGACGGCGGATGATGCGCTGTACATGGAGATTGGTGGGGTGGTAGGTGAGGACCAGTGGGGTTCTGTCCTGGTGGCAGTTGGAGGGGCAGGGCTCAAAGGCGGAGGAACGGGAAGTGGAAGAGATGCGGTGGAGGGCATTGTCGACCACGCGGGGGGGAAATTGCGGTCCTTGAAGAAGGAGGCCATCTGGGTTGTACGTTTTTGGAATTGGTCCTCCTGGGAGCAGATGTGGCAGAGACAAAGGAATTGGGAATATGGGATGGCGTTTTTAGAGGGGGCAGTGTGGGAGGAGGTGTAGTCTAGGTGTAGTCTGAGATAATTGACCTTCAGAAACCACAAACATCTTCCTTTGTTCAGGCTATGACTCCATCTAGTTGCATTGACTGTCGACCTTCTGAGGCTCCTTGAGGTCAGTCAAATGCTTCATTACTGTCTGGAGCAGTCACTCTCACTTCCCCTCAAGAGTTCAGTCCTTTTGTCCATGTTTGAATCAATGCCCGATGAACTCAGGAGCAGAGTGGCCCTGGCAGCTCCCAATGAGCATCAGTGAGCAGGTTGCAACTGCACGTGTGCTGCTTGATAGCATGGTCAAGAACCCTTATCACTTTGTTTCTAAAGATGGGTTGACTGATCGGGCAGTAATTGGCCATTTGACTTGTTCTGGTTTTTGTGGACAACCATCCACATTGTCAGGTGGGTGTCAGTATTGTAGCTGTGCTGGAACTGTTTGGCCAGGAGCGGGGCCTAGTTCAGGAGCACAAATTTTCAGCACTATTGCCAGAATGTTGGCAGAGCCATAGACTTTGCACTGTCCGGTACACTCTGCCTTTTTTTGATACCGCGTGGATTGAACCAAATTGGCTGAAGACTGCGATGCTGGGTGGGAAACTCCGGAGGAGACTGAGACGAATCATCCACTTGGCTCTTCAGGCTGAAGATTGCTGCAAATGCTTCAGCCTTACTTTTTTTAATGGTGGCGCTGGGCTCTACCATGGTTGAGAATGGGGATATCTATAGAAGCAGCTCCCCTGTTAGCTACTTAATTGTCCACCATGACTGGACATGGCAGGATTACAGAGCTTGGATCTGATCTGTAGATCATGGGATCTCTTAGTCCTGTCCAGTGCCCGCTGCTTCTGCTGTCGGGCACAAGAGTAATTCTGTTCTGTGGCTTCACCAAGTTGACATCTCATTTTTTTCGGGTATGCCTGATGCTGCTCTTGATATGCCCTCCTCTACTCTCCATTGGAGCAGCTTTGACTCTCGGCTTGATGGTAACGGTAGAATGTGGGATATGCCAATGTTACGGCTGCTAAAAGTCTTCATGGATACCTCTCTTCTTTTTCTGAGCGGCTGGATCAGGTCAAAATCTAATGTGGTTGCGCCACAAAACATAATGGGGGGCTGTTCTCAGGATGATGGTCTCCTGTTGCAGTGATGTAGGTACACCCGTTTATCTCCCAATAATGAATTTTAAAATGCTATTAAAGCAATGTCATATTGCGTTCTGCATGGTTGTTGCAGCTAAGCTGTCCACTGAAGGTCACTGATACAGGGGAAAGAGTTTGTTAATGACTGCACGCAGAGCACTGTTATAAACTCACCAACAAGTAAAGCTTTGCTGGCTGAATTGAAATGCAGTCAACAACTTCATTTACATTTAGCAGCTGTTTGCAATAATGCCCCTATTATGTCAGGCTAAAGGTTGCCGGACTCTCCCGCAGTATTTGAATGGAATCCCAAAGTTCTCCTGCTAAAGGGTCATTGTTCAGGCAGGAACTGGAGAATCGGCTGCTCGACTGTGGGGTGCTGCATACCTAAGCAAATATTGACCCTCATAGGGAGTATCAGCAGCAACAAATATTCAACATGTTCCAAATGATGTCCGTTTGACAAGGCAATCTGAGATCCAAACATCCAAAAGGAAGCCACTCAAGGGAAACGATGTATTTTTGAAATAAAAGATGGCAGCACAGAATAAGGCAGGATTCTCCCAGGATTGTGTTCACAATGTGTGGTATATCAGCCCCAGGTGGACAGAGAGCTGATGACATTAGAGACTCCTTACAGACCGTGGACCAGCTAAGGTTTGCTTACAACAGTGCGAGAACCTTGTGTTCACGTATCAGGCAAGATACTAGAGAATTCAAGGTGATTGGTTCAGGGTGAGCACTCTTGCTTCTGAACCAGATGATTTGCAGTTAGGTAACTGCAGCAGGAGGAGGCCATTCAGCCCCTCAAGCCTGCTCCACCCTTCAACTAGGTCATTGCTGATCTCCCTCAGTATTAGGCATTAGTAGCTAGAAATCTGTTGATCCCTGTCTTAAACCTACTCAGTGACTGAGCTGCCCAGGCTTGGGAGATAGGCAATTCCAAAGATTTATCACTCTCTGAGTGAAGATATTCCTCCTCATCTCAGTCCTGAATGGCCTTGCCCTTATTGTGAGACTATGTTCCATGGCTGCGCATTGCTTTAGCAAGGGGAGACATCCTCCCTGTATATGCCCTGTCGCGTCCCCTCAGCAGGGTCAACTATCTGCAGACCAGCTGGAGCTGGGGTCCCACATGTTGTCATGTTCCCAGCCTTGAGGACAAAATCAAGCCTCGAAGCACTCACTGTCGCACTGAGGAGTGCCACACGGTTGGAGGAGCAGTCGATCGGGGCGAGATGTCGACCCAAGGCTCCCTCCACAGTCTCAGCTGAACATAGAGGCAGTTTCCAAGGAAGACCAGGAAGTGGAATGTTACTTGGTGTTCTGGGCTATATCAATATTATTAGATGAGACAATTTGGTCACTGTCAGGTGGCTTTCAGTGGGATCTTGCTGTCCACAGCTTGGCTACTGCAATATATGGCAATAATAAACACACATCACACTGCTGTAAAGAGCTTGGAAGCATCCTGACGATATGAGAAGCCCTATACAAATGCATGTTTCTTTCTTCACTCCTCCAGGTCTGTGGGGTAGCTGAACTGAGTCCACAGTTGAGTCCCAGGGGAATTGTCACAGAATACTTAAATGTCATGACCAACTCAGCCTACTCCAGGTTGACCACAAACACACTGCAGAGATTGTTAAAAAGCACTTCAACCAATACCTTCACCAAGATGTTGCAAAAAACATTTACAGAGTTGTTACCGAGACTGGAGGGTTTGAGTTCTAAGGAAAGGCTTGGGTGTTTTACTCTGGAGCATCAGAGGCTGAGGGGTGATCTTAGAGAGGTTTATAAAATCGTGATGGGCATGGATAAGGCTTCAGTATAAACTGACCGACTCCCATAGCTACCTAGATTACACCTCCTCTCACCCTGCCCCCTGTAAAAACGCCATCCCATTTTCCCAATTCCTTCGCCTCCGCCGCATCTGCTCCCAGGAGGACCAATTCCAATACCAAACAACCCACATGGCCTCCTTCTTCAAAGACCGCAATTTCCCCTCAGGCGTGGTTGACGATGCTCTCCACCGCATCTCTTCCACTTCCCGCTCCTCTGCCCTTGAACCCCGCCCCTCCAATCGCCACCAGGACAGAACCCCACTGGTCCTCACCTACCACCCCACCAACCTCCATATACATCGTATCATCCTTTGTCATTTCTGCCACCTCCAAACAGACCCCACCACCAAGGATATACTTCCCTCCCCACCCCTATCAGCGTTCCGGAAAGACCACTCCCTCCGCGACTCCCTCGTCAGATCC
>NC_057717.1:96340317-96366549 GCF_004010195.1 Chiloscyllium plagiosum | reverse complement strand
CGACTTAATCTTCTTCCTGACCTCTCCGCCCCCACCCCAACTCCGGCCTATCACCCTCACCTTGATCTCCTTCCACCTATCGCATTTCGAATGCCCCTCCCCCAAGTCCCTCCTCCCTACCTTTTATCTTAGCCTGCTTGGCACACCCTCCTCATTCCTGAAGAAGGGCTCATGCCCGAAACGTCGATTCTCCTGTTCCTTGGATGCTGCCTGACCTGCTGCACTTTTCCAGCAACACATTTTTCAGCTCTGACCTCCAGCATCTGCAGTCCTCACTTTCTCCTCCTGGATAAGGCTTCTCCCCAAGGTAGGGGAGTCCAGACGAGAGGGCATAGGCATAAGGTGAGAGGGGAAAGATTTAAAAGGGACCTGTGGGGCAACTTTTTCGCCCAGAGGGTGGTGCGTTTATGGAATGAGTTGTCGGAGGAAGTGGTGGAGGCTGGTACAATTACAGCATTTAAAAGACATTTGGACAGGTACATGGATAGGAAAGGTTTAGAGGAATATGGACCAAATGCACACAAATGGTACTAGTTCAGTTTAGGTAACCTGGTTGGCATGGACAAGTTGGGCTGAAGGGCCTATTTCCATGTTAGCAGTGAGACTCATTTAGGCATTAGCTATCCATTTGGAGATCTGAATTAATCTGCTCTTTGCCTCATCAGTCTTTGCGCTATCCTCTCCTGCTGGGTGACCCTTTAATTGTGTTCCTTTGTGGGTGTTAGTCTCCTCAGGCTTACTAAGAGTGTCACGTCATTGAAATGCAGGGCATTGTACCCAGAGACTATCGTGTACGCGATAAAATGCTTTATCTATCACACGGGCTGGCAAAATATCAGAGCTGGGAAGGCAACGTGATGTACGATTCCTCAGACAGTCCCGCTTATCCCGGAACAGCTGCCTGTTCTCCAATGCTTTGGTTATATTTATATTCCCAGCTCACATCCCATCAATCAACCTCCCTCGAGCCTCCTCCCCAGCATGGTATCCATGGTTACAACACCACATCCTTAATTAAGGTTGGAGAGGTTAAGCTTTGCTGTGGGAATGCACATTTCCCATTATAATTCCTGCAGCTCATCGATAACCCGGAGAATGAATCTCGGGAGGAAGACCGAGGGAGAGAGAAAGCTCACAGATACGGTGGGTGTGGTTGTGGGGGGGGCAGAATGCTGGGGGAGATTTCCCAGGATGGGACCAAGGAACTTTTTCACACAGAGGGTGGTGTGTGAATGGAACGAGCTGCCAGAGGAAGTGGTCGAGGCGGGTACAATTACACGTTTTGTAAACATTTGGATGGGTACATGGATAGAAAAGGGTTACACTGTTGGAGGTTGAGGGGTGACCTTATAGAGGTTAATAAAACTGTGAGGGGGCTTAGATAAAGTGAATAGCCAAAATCCTTTCCCTGGGGTAGGGGAGTACAAAACTAGAGGGCATTGGTTTAACATGAAAGGGGAAAGATTTAGAAGGGCAACCTTTTCACACAGAGGGTGGTGTGTGTCAAGAAGAAGCTGCCAGAGGAAGGAAGTGGTAGAGGCTGGTACAATAAAAAGACATTTGGACAGGTACATGGATAGGAAAGGTTTAGAGGGATATGGGCTAAACACAAGCAAATGGGATTACATGGTCAACATGGGTGAGTTGGGCTGAAGGGCCTGTTTCCATTCTGTCTGATTCTGTGTCCGCAGTGAAATCCATGAGTATCAGTTATATGGAGAGATGGGAGAGGCTGGGATTGTTCTCCTCAGAGCCAAGAAGGTTGAGGCGGGATATTAATAGACACATTCAAAATTATGAAGAATTTCGAGACACTAAATAAGGAGAAACTGTTTGCACTGGCAGGAGACCCAGGACCCAGAAGATACTGATTTAAGATAATTGGCAATGGAACTAGTGGAACTAATGAAATAGCCGAGGACAAATTATTTTGACAGCGAGTTAATGCTATCTGGAATGTACTACCCGAAACAGAGTAACTGTCAAAAGGCAATTGAATAAATACAGTACCTGAAAGGGAGAAATTTGTAAGACTGTGCAGAAGGGCCAGAGGTGTGGAATTAAGTAGATAACATGTTTAGGAGAGACAGCATAGGTGAATGGGTTCAATAGCCTCTTCTGTGCTGTAAGATTCCATCAGCATTGTTCCAGGGCTGAAAGTGATCGAACATTGACCACATCTAAGGAAAGGTGTTCTGGCATTGGAAGCAGTCCAGAGAAGGTTCACTATGTTGATACCAGGTATGGAGGTCTGCCTTATGAGGAGAGGTTGAGTAGGTTGGCCTGTACTCAGCGGAGTTTAGAAGAACGAGACCTGACCTTATTGACGTATACAAGATCTTTAGAGTTTGACAGGGTAGATGCAGAAAGGTTGCTTCCCCATTTGGGAGAGTCTAGGGCCAGAGGACACGATCTCAGATTAAGGGTTCACCCAGCCAGAAAAGAGATGAGGAGGAATTTCTTCTCTGAGGGGAATGAATCTGTGGAATTCTTTACCACAGGGGGCTATAGATGTTAGGCCATTCGGCATATTCAAGGCTGAGAGAGACAGATTTTTAATCATGAGGGGGCTTGACGATAGTGGAGAGAAGGCAGGACAGTGGTATTGAGGCCTATCAGATCAGCCATGATAGATGTGCTGAATGGCCTGCTTTAGTCCCTAATTATTATGGTGTTATCCACAGACTATTCATACCTTCCGAATATTTATTTGTGAATTAATACTTAATCGGGACATGCATGATTTTTGATTTGCGGATTTCACTCCTGTAACCATTCCCATAATCATAGGGGCATCTGGTCTGTCAATACACGTCAGGGAATCCTACAAGGCTACACCTCCAAGGATCTGGGCAGGAGGGAATGGCCCAATCTTTCTCTGTGTCCCAGTGCCAACAGACCCTCCTCCCTTGCCCTAGCTCTGTTCTGGCAGAGTCTGAGAATGTTGTTAAAAATAAGCGCAATGAAATCCCAAAATCCCGAAAAACTTTGTCAGACACTTTTATAACCCTTTATTCATTTGTGGGATGTGGGCATCATTGGCATTTGCCCATCTCCTAACTGCCCTTGAACTGAACTGTTTGCTTGATCATTTGGGAGGACAGCTCAGAGTCAACCACATTGCTGTGGGTCTGGAGTCACACAAAGACCTGACTGGGTGAGAATGAGATTTCCTTCTGTACTGAACCAGATGAAATCAAAGAAAATTGTCACGGTCACCATGAATAAGAATAGAGTTATCAACCAGATTTAGAAGTTATTTTAAAATACACCAGCTACAGCACTAGGATTTGAACTCCTGCCCCAGGATATTAGCTTAGGATTACCTAACCTATTGACATAACCACGACACCACATCACCCACAGCCAGCTGAGTGGTTGGACTGTTAGAGACAAAAATAAACTACAGATGCTTGAATCCAAGGTGGACAAGCAGGAGGCTGGAAGAACACAGCAAGCCAGGCAGCATCGGAAGATGGAGAAATCAACGGTTCATATGTGACTGTGCCTGACAAGGTTCAGGGTCAAGTAGACTGTTGTGGTTCAGACCTGAGCTCCATGTGCATAGATCCCTGAAAGTTACCACCCAGGTTGATAAGGTTGTTAAGAAGGCATACGGTGTGTTAGCTTTCATTGGAAGAGGGATTGAGTTTCGGAGCCAGGAAGGTCATGCTGCAGCTGTACAAAACTCTGGTGCGGCCGCAGTTGGAGTGTTGCGTACAGTTCTGATCACGGCATTTTAGGAAGGATGTGGAAGCATTGGAAAGGGTTCAGAGGAGATTTAATGGGATGTTGCCTGGTATGGAGAGAAGATCTTATGAGGAAAGGCTGAGGGAATTGAGGCTGTTTTTGTTAGAGATAAGGAAGTTGGGAGGTGAGTTATTGGAGGATACAACGTGATCAGAGGATTAGATAGGGTGGACAAGTTCTTTATTCAGAGTAGTAGGGGTGTGGAAAGTCCTGCCTGCAACTGTAATAGACCCGCCAACTTTAAGAGCATTTAAATGGTCATTGGATAGGCATATGGATGATAATGGAATAGTGTAGGTTCGGATTGGTTTCACAGGTCGGCACAACATCGAGGGCTGAAGGGCCTGTACTGCGCTAGAATGTTCTGTGATCTATGTTCAGTCACCAGTGACACAAGTCTGAACATTGACCTAGTCCAAATTCCCTGCACTGCAGAGGATTAGACGGACATCTAATGGGGTGTTTAATGTCATCAGAAAGGTTGATAGAGTAGATTGAACTGCTCTATATCCTCTGTTTGGAGAGTGCAGAGTGAGAGGACAAACCTCAAAATTCAGGGTGATATGTGGAATTACCACATAACCTAAAAGGGTATGATATGGAGCGTTGGTCCCAAAAGGTGGGCAGAGAGACAGTGGTTGAAAAATGTGGTGCTGGAAAAACACAGCAGGCCAGGCAGCATCTGAGGAGCAGGAGAATCAATGTTTTGGGCATAAGCCCTTCTTCAGGATTCCTCCTCGGTTTGCTCCTCGGATGCTGCCTGGCCTGCTGTGTTTTTCTAGCACCACGTTTTTCAACTCTGGTCTCCAGCATCTGCAGTACTCACTTTCTCCTAGAGAGACAGTGGTTACAAACAGCTTGAGGGGACCCACTCTATAATATTGGAGTAAGGGCCTCCACATACACTACAGCTAGAATGGGGATTGAACCTGCTATGTTCTACACTATCAGCTGACACCCCACCCAACAGGCTCCTATAAGGTTTACAACTCTCTCCCTTAATGAACTGTTGGTGCTGGGGATCGATTGAACATTTCCGAATTGGGGAGACTAGATCTTTATTGGGCAAGAATATTAAACATTACAGACCAAGGTGTTTAGATGGATCAATCCAAGTCAAGGTCTAATTGCACAGTAGGTTAAAATCAGGGTGAGGAGCTAGATTAGAAATGCGGAATCCCTATAATGGAGAAGGTTGCCATCTGGCCCATGGAGTCTATACTGACCCTCAAAACATTATCCCACCCAGACACATAACCCTACAGTTACTGTGGCTTATCCCCCTATCTTGCACATTCCCGAACACCACAGTGCAATTTAGCATGTCCAATCCACCTAACCTGCGCAGCTTTGGACTGTGAGAGGAAACCAGAGCAAACCCACACAGACAGGTACCATGAAACTGGAATTGAACCCGGGTCCCTAATGCTATGAGGTAATAGTGCTAACCACTGAGCCACTCTAGCTTCCTAGCTTGTTAAGAATTCTGTAAATGAAATAGGTACATTTAAAGGTGAGAAGTGTATAAACCCATGAGGGAGAAAGGGACAGAAGGAGGTGTTGATAGAGGTAGCTGATGAATGATGGAAGAAGGTGTGTGTGAAGTATGAACATGGTCGTAGAGCTGTTGGTTGGCTGTAACTGTGAGGCAGTATCTCTACAATAAGTTACTGATGACTAACCTCAGGTGTAGCAAGCTATTAAGAATGTTAATGGAATGTCAGTCTTTATTACAAGAGGATTTGACAAGAGGGAGCATACGGACAGAGAGAGAGAAAGAGAGAGTGTGGTGAGGACTGACAGAGAGAGGGTGAGGGGGCGTACAGACAGAGAAAGAGATGAGAGGTGAGTACAGACAGGGAGAGGGAGTATACAGAGAGAGAGCATAGTGAGGACAGACAGAGAGAGGAAGAGGGGGCATGCAGACAGAGAGAGAGGGAGAGAGAGAAAGCGGTGAGGACAGACAGGGAGGGGGGCATACAGAGAAAGAGAGAGAGAGTAATTAAGTCTTCCTGTAATTGTATAGGAGCTGGGTTAGGCCAGTGCTGTGGACAGTTATTGTCTCCTTATCTCAGGAAGGATATTATTGCCAGAGAGGGCATGTAACAAAGGTCCATCAGGACTATCCTGTGAAGAGAGATCAGGCAAACCAGGCTGGTGTGGTGGAGAACCTTGAAGAATGAGAGGTGATTTCACTGAAACTTACAAAATACTAAAAGGAATAGTCAGGGTCAATTCAGGTAAGATATTTCCCCTTGGCTGGGGGACAATACAACCAGAAGGCACAATTTCAAAATAAAGGAGATGCCACTTAGGATCGAGCTGACAAGAAATGATTTTACTCAGAGGGTAGTGAATCTTTGAAATTCTGACCCACAGACACCTGTGGGAGCTTAAGGATTAGGTACATTCAAGGAAGAGATCAAACAATTTCTGCTTACCAACAACATGAAGGGTTATGGGAATGCAGTGTGTAAAAGATATTGATGTGTTTGAACAGCCATGATTGTATTGAATGGAAGAACAGGATCAACGGGCTGAATGGCCTCCTCTTGTTCCTATCTGCAATTATTAGGCCATGACAGACAGAGTTATTCCAATTCCAAGCCACTGGTATGAGAGTGCCAGACTTGGCATTGTGTCCTTTGACCTGCTATGTTGCCAGTTTGTTTAAGATTCTCAACTTTGAGCTGACAATGTGTTTCTCTGTCATACGGAGGGCTGCCCCAGTTCCACTAAGTGACCAATTCCAAATTGGTTCTGACATCCAGACATTGGGAAGAGGTGCAGAACGGCCAATACTTTTCAGAAAGAGAATCAATATCAGCTCAAAGTCTCAAACAGCCAGTGTTCCAGGAAGCTTTATGAAAAGATCAACTAGTAACATTTTCAGAGTATAAGATGGAAGACAGAGAGAGAGAGAGAGAGCGATGAGGACAGACAGAGAGAGGGAGGGGGGCATACAAAGAGAAAGAGAGAGAGAGGTGAGGACAGACAGAGAGAGGGAGGGGGGGGCATACATTGCAGGGACAGAGGAATAGAGAAAGAGGAACAGGCAGAAAGACCATTTAACAAGAGGGAAAGAGAAAGAGGTACACTGACAGGCAAAGCGAGAGAAGGATGGTCAAGCAAAAACAGCTAAAAATAGGGAAGAAACACAGAGAGAGAGGCAGAGAGAAAGAGAAAGAAGAGGAACCATGTAAGAATGACAGGCATGGAACAACAAAGACAGATGAAGGGAGAGAGAGAGAGAGGGAGAGAGAGAAAGAGGCACAGTTGGGCAGAGGGAGAGAGACGGTCAAACAGATTGGGAAACAGAGTTGACAAAGGGTCTTCAGGGCAGAGCAATTACCTCTCTCCCTCAGTGGAACATTGTGCTTTCATATCAGATATTTAGCCGGAGAGGCTAGAGGAGACATTGTCCTGGTTATAACCTATAAGAAGTCAACACTCTGTTTCTGGCACTTGGTATATACTGTCTGTTGGTAACTGCGGACATCGCAGTCTCTCAGCCCAATGTGGCAGTCTGTCAGCCTAATGTGGCAGTCTCTCAGCTTGGTGTAGCAGTCTATCAGCCTTACATGGAGGTCTCAGCCTGGTATGGCAGTCTCCAGGCCCGGTGTGGCAGTCTCTGGGCCTGGTGTGGCAGTCTCTCGGCCTTATGTGGCAGTCTCTCAGCCCAGTGTGGCAGTCTATCAGACTTATGTGGCAGTTTCTCGGCCTGGTGTAGCCATCTCTCAGCCTGGTGTAGCCATCTCTCAGCCTGGTGTTGTAGTCTCCTGGCCTGGGAGAAAGTGAGAACTGCAGATGCTGGAGATCAGAATCGAAAGTGTGGTGCTGGAAAAGCACAGCAGGTCAGTCAGCATCCGAGGAGCAAGAGAATCAACGTTTCATGTATGAGCCCTTCATCAGGAATGAGGCTTCTGAACCAAGGGGGTAGAGACATAAATGGGAGGGGGGTGGGGTTGGGGTGAAGGTAGCTGAGAAAGCGATAGGTGGATGAAGGTGACGGAGAAGTAGATAGGTCAGAGAGGGGAGTGATGGACAGGTCAGGAGGGTGATGCTGAGTTGGCGGCTTGGGACTGGGATAATGTGGGGGGGAGGGGAAATGAAGAAACTATTGAAATCCACATTTATCCCGTGTGGTTGCAGTGTCCCAAGGCGGAATATGAGGCGTTCCTCCTCCAGGCGTCGGGTGGTAATGGTTTGGCCCAGGACCTACATGTCCTTGATAGAGTGGGAGGGGAAGTTGAAGTGTTCAGCTACAGGGCCATGGGATTGGTTGGTGTGGGTGTCCCAGAGATTTCTCTGAAACGATCCACAAGAGGGCATCCTGTCTCCCCAGTTTAGAGGAGACCACACCGGGTGCAACGGATGCAGTGGATGACATTGGTAGAGGTACAGGTAAATTTCTGTTGGATGTGGAAGGACCCTTTGGGGCCTTGGACAGAGATAAGGGGAGTGGTGTGGGTGCAGGTTTTGCATTTCCTGTGGTGGGAGGGAAAGGTGCCGGGAGTGGGGTGTGGGCTGGTGGTGGGTGTGGACCTGACAAGGGAGTCGTGGAGGGAATGGTCTCTCCGGAACGCTGTTGGGGTGGGGAGGGAAATATATCTCTGGTGGTGTGGTACGTTCAGAGGTGGCAGAGGATGATGCGATGTATGCGGAGGTTGATGGGGTGGAAGGTGAGGATCAGGGGGGTTCTGTACTTGTTGTATTGGGAGGGATGGTTTTCAAGGGCAGTGGTGCAGAAAGTGGAGGAGATGCGCTGGAGGGCATTGTCAACCATATGGGAAAAGAATTTGCGATCGTGGAAGAAGGGACTTTCTGAGGTGGAATTGGTCATCCTGGAAATAGACGCAGTGGAGGTGGAGGAATTGGGAATAAGGGATGGCATTTTTATAGGATGTAGCTGTGGGAGTCAGTGGGCTTGTAGTAGATACCTGTGGTTAGTCGGTTGCCAGAGACGGAGATGGAGACATCCAGAAAGGGGAGGGAGGTGTCTGAGATGGTCCAGGTGAATTTGAGACCTAGCCTGGCAGTCCACGGCCTGGCATGGCAATGACTCGGCCTGGTGTGACAGTCTCTCAGCCTGGTGTAGCAATCTGTTGGCCTGGCATGTCAACGTCTCGGCCTGGTGTGGCAGTCTCTTGGCCTGGCATGGCCTCACCATGGGCTTCCAGTCTTGAGGTGATTCCTGGAAGTGCAGTCCCACCATGGCTAAGCATTTAAGAAAGACTGTAATGTTTGAGATTTCAGCTTTATTCAGTTAGTTTCTACTTACAACTAAGAAAGCGTCACTGTTCTACAATCACTGCAATGTTTAACTTTTAACTTTTTCTCTGGGCTAAATTGCCCATAGTGTTAGGTGCATTAGTCAGAGGGGAAATGGGTCTGGGTGGGTTACTCTTCGGAGGGTCAATGTGGACTGGTTGGGCCGAAGGGCCTGTTTCTAGATTAGAGTGGTGCTGGAAAAGCACAGCAGTTCAGGCAGCATCCAAGGAGCAGTAAAATCGGCGTTTCGGGCAAAAGCCCTTCATCAGGAATATAGGTCCACACTCTAGGGAATCAAATCTAATCTTCTTCCTCTTATGATTCTGTATGACTTGTACCTAAGATGGAGCATTTTGTGACAACATTGTACACTTTTCACTGTACTCCTGTACTTTTGTACTTGAGTACACGTGACAGTAACATCAAAATCAAGTTGTGAACCAGGGCCTGGTGGATTTGAACTCTAGCTGCTTCAGAGTTATGAAACTTCAGATTCAGAATGGCACGAGGGTAAGGGCACATCAGCTCCATAAGCCACAGAGGATATAAACCAGATCACAAAGGGTGAAGGTAGTGTTGACCAGCCTATAGTTCCCTGGAGTAAGAGTGATCTCTCTGTCTGTACTGCCCTTCCCCACCCCCTCCGCCCAGAGTTCATAGGTCACTGACGTGACCCGGTCTGGAAATATGGCCTGTCTTTATTGGATTTTAAATACGTTTTAACAGCATCTTTTATTTATTTTGTTTTCAAAATAAAATGAAATATCTTTCCCTTGTAATCCCAGACAGGCTGCGTGCTCACATTCCAGCCTCATGACTGAGGATGTTTCTGTCTGGGTCAGGGCTCAATTCTCAAGCGGCTAAAGTCAATTACTGCAAAGGAATCCCTTTAATCAGTTTACTTCCCTGAGCATTCTAACCAGAATGTATCAGAGCAAGAGAGATTGATACTGGCTGACCAGGGTGTGTAGACTTGCAACACCCACACTACACTGTCAGGTCCTGGCCATCATCCCTGTGAGACAGAGCGTAACTTTAGGAATCAGTTTCCAACTGAATATAAGGACTACTTCATATAAAGTCATCGCATCTCTAGAGCATAAAAGGAGGCCATTTGACCCATTGTAATTGTGTTAGCTCTCCACAGGAACAACTCAGCTTTGTTCTACTGCCCTGCCTCTTCCCTGTAGCCTCTCAGATTTCTTGATCTTAAGATAATTATCCCATTCTCTTTTTGGATGTCCACAGTTGAATCTGCCTCCTTCCCATTCTCAGTGAGAGCATTCAAGATCCGAGTCAGTTTTTTAGAAAACTCGTGGCCCTATTACTTGTTTTGACAATCATTATAAGCTGGCATCCTGAGATTCTCAATGCTTCTGATTCACCACGGAATATAATGCACACAGTCTCCCGCAAGTATCTGGTCCAGTTTAATTTCTTCATACATCAGTCACAAGGTTTGTGACAGTCTGTGTGTAACTCCATGTGCTACTAACCTAATATATTCAGACACTAATCCGATATGTTTAAACATTTTGGATAGTTCACGAGGTTGATTCTGGAAATGCCTTTTGAGGAGAGACTGAGTAGACTGGGACTATACTTATTGGAATTTAGAAGAATGAGGGGGGACCTTATAGAATATTGAGTCATACAGCACAGAGACAATCCAATCAGTCCATGCCAAACATAATCCCAAACTAAACTAGTTCCACCTGTCTGTTCCCGTCCCATATCCCTCCAAACCTTCCTATTCTTGTATCCATCGTATAGAAACTTAAAATTCTGAAGGGAATAGATAAGCTAGAAGCAGGGAGATTCTTTCCACGGTGGGGGGGGGGGATAGCCTCAAAATAAGGGGGAGCAGATTTAGGACTGACGTGAGGAGGAACTCCTTCACCCAAAGGGTTGTGAATCTGTGGAATTCCCTGCCCAGTGAAGCAGTTGAGAGTACCTCGTTGAATTTCTTTTTAAGGCAAAGATAGGTTTTTGAACAGTAAAGGACTTGAGGGTTACAGTGAGCGGGCGGGTGAGTGGAGCTGAGGCCATGGAAAGATCAGCAATGACCTTATTGAGTGGTGGAGCAGGCTAGAGGGGCCAGATGGCCTACTCCTGCTCCTTGTTCTTATGTTCAAACTGCCAGGGCCTCTGTAGGACTGATCCAGCTCAATTTGCACATTGCCTGATCTGGAAAGGGGTTTGCACCACTGGAACTGAACGCAGTGGGAATCAATGGGAAGGGTTTGGTTCTTTGGACGAGAAACCCAGGGTGTGCCTCCCCCTTCCTCCCCAAGGACCTGCTGCAGGAGATTCCTCCTTTCTCTGGTCAGTATCTCAGGAGGCCGCAGAATGAATGGCCAAACTGTGTCGCTCATTGTCAGCTTTTCCTGTCATGGAAGTTGTGAGTGTGCAATGGGAAAACATTGCTCCATTGCAATTCGACACATTGTGAGCAAATGGGAAAGGGCTTGGTCTATTAGAATTCTGTATGTAGCTGGCGTTTATATTAATTCAGAGCTCGTTACATCGCAGTTCTGTTTTGTTTAAACTGAGCGACCTGCACTTTTGATATCTTTAGAAATGTAACATAAATTAAAACAGAAACTGCTGGAGAAACTCAGCTGGCCTGGCAGGGTCTATGGAGAGAGAAACAGTGTTAACATCTGATATAGCTGTTGGTCAGAAGGTGCAGCGAATGGTTAGGATCAGGAATGTACTGCCTAAATTGGGGGAGGCGCAGGGGTCCCATTCTATCACAGCCTTCGACAGTGAATTGAAGAAGGAAGAGAAATTTGCAAGGCTACTTTGGGAACGGCAAGGGGGAGCAGGACTAGCTGAGCTGCTCATGTAGAGAGTGGCATCTCCAGTATTTCCATAACACACAAGTTAAAAAAAACATTTAAAATAAATCACGTGAAATCCGTCAACTTTAATGCCCTATGATTTGCCCCTGGGAGTTGCCTGTAGTGCTGTCAGACCTGGAGGTAAATTCTGGAGTGCTAGCCACCTTAAGTTGAACTATGTTGTGTTCCACGTTGGCTGTTTCCAAGGACAATGGCAACTTAATCACACAAATCGTTTGTTTGAACTGTTGATGGTTGGGTTAAGGCAGGGCACTGTGGAGAGGTAGTGCTAGAATCATAGAATCCCTACAGCGTGGAAACAGAGCCTTCGTCCTAATCTCTCCACACCGACGCTCTGAAGAGTATCCTACCCAGACCCATTCCCCTATTACTCTACATTTACCCCTGACTAATGCACCTAACCTACACATCCCTGAACACTGGGCGATGTTTGTGACGTTGGGAGACAGCTCCTGCTCTTGAGCAGGTGCCTGATGAGTCCTGCTCACCCCCAGGGACTGAGATCTCGAGCTCTTCTCGCCTTCCTCCTTTTCCCTTGCAGAGAATCCTGAGGAAGTGCTGCTGCCAGTGGCTTTAAACATTTTCTGTGTGTTTTCTCTCAGAACAAATACCATATACGGTAATACTGGGGTGATTCAGCTCTGCTGGTCTGTGCCAGCTCCATATTACTGACAGCTGGCTGGCTGGCTGACCCCAGGCAGCAGAGAATAAAAATGGAACTGCATTTTCTCCCGCGTGGCTGCGAGGTGTCAGACATGGTGAGATGTGCCAGCTTGACACGTGAGAATATTTTTACATGCACAGTGGTAATGAGGCAGACCGTTGCTTCCATGTTTTCACCCTCTGCTCTGTCTAGAGTTCTCAGCTCACGTGGAGTGGCCTTTTGAGTGACTGCCCCTTACTGGCCAATGCAGGAGGCAGCGCTGGCAACATTCACCGGCAGCGTAGTCAGGCAGCTTCTTGAGTCAGATCGTCATGTGTTCAATCCCCACTCCAGAGCTGAAACCGTCACTGACCCTTCAAAGTGCAGAACTGTCACAGCCATTCTGTTGAAATTCTTGGAGCAAGTGCTAAGGACTGGGCATGGGTCCCAGAGGAAAAATTGCCGATTCTCGTAGTAGTGCCCTCTGCTGACTGCCCCTCCCAGCTTTTACTCTTCCTGCCCCAACCCTACCAATTCCCATTCATCATCAGAAAAAAAAAACCCAGGTCAATCTTCAGATGGATCTAAGTGCTTCGAAAGCATTATATTGAAGAGGAGCCAGTGTTTGTTGGCAAAACACTTACAGCTTCAACACATTATCTGTCATTATCACTTTGCTGCACAACGTTGACATCTTTCTATATTGGACATTCAACATGGATGCTTTCCAGCAGAGATCACTGACCCAGGAGCTCATTGGTGTTTGGGGATTTCCCTCTTCGTAGCCAAGGTTATTGATGCTGTTGGTCCCCAGCCACTGGTGAGGGCAAAAACATCAGCCTAGGCTGAAATAGGGGACTCTTCCCCTGTGTGTGTGTCTGACTCAGTGGTACCTCATGGCGGAGTGAGTGAGAAGCAGTTGTTGGAGCAATGCCACAGGACCAACACTACATCCCTAAGTGATGACTTGCCAATCAGTCTGTGGCTCATACCCCGCTCTCTCCTCTGGTATGTGGCGAACTGGGCCCCGGGAGGACATTACCTCAGATGGACCTGAATGACAGGCACCAAAGCTGTAGGCACTCCCAGCCAATCAGTCGCCTGGAGACTTCGGGTGTTGCCAACGCTCCAGGATTGACCTGGATTTTCCAGAACTGACTTGGCAGAAGGAAAATAATCTAGGCGTTTAAATGGATTGTGCATTTTCTTTCTCCCTGTTTTTTCTGATGATGAATTGGAATTGGAAGGGGTGGGGGGTGGGAGGAGCAAAAACTGGGAGGGGCAGTCAGCAGAGGGCGCTCCGACGAGAATTGGCAACTTTTACTCTGGGACCCGTGCCCAGTCCTTAGCACTTGTCCAAGAATTTCTCACGGGAGAGCAGGATTGAAGCTTTCAAATAACATTTTTGGAAAGCTGGCATGGTTCTGAATTCACTGGACTGACAAAGACTCTGAGGGATTGAAAATAGGAAATGACCCTCCTTGAAAATCGAGCCCCACCCTTCCTGGGCAGGATAAATCTGTTTGCTTGAACTGATTGTGATCAGGGATCCACATCTGAGCGTTTTGCAGAGGAAAATGTCAGACAAGTTCTATTCACTTCAAAAAAGAGCCTCCCGATGCGAATGCTGACAGAGCTCCGACAGAGCATTGAGTGGAGCTGAGGAAACTTTAGTCTCTCTTCTACTTGCACCAAATCAGGTCCTCCAGCTAAACCCATTTTATCACCCACACATGTGTCAAACCACTCCCCATCACACTTGCTGTGTTGAATTCCCATTGGATCCCATTTATTCTTGTTTTAATGGATGGCATGGCCGCTCAGTGGTTCATACTGCTGCCTCACAGTACCAGAGACCTGGGTTTGATTCCACCCTCAGCTGACGGGGAGTTTGCACATTTTTCCCGTGTCTATGTGGATTTTCTCGCACAGTCCAAAGACTAGATTCCCGACAGTGTGGAAACAGGTCCTTCAGCCCAACAAGTCCACATCGACTCTCCAGAGAGTAACCCACCCAGACCCATTTCCCTCTGACTAATGCACCTAACCTACACATCCCTGAACACTATGTGCAATTTTAGCATGGCCAATCCACCCTAACCTGCACATCTTTGGATTGTGGGAGGAAACCGGAGCACCTGGAGGAAACCCATGCAGACGTGGGGAGAATGTGCAAACTCCACACAGACAGTTGCCCGAGGGTGGAGTCAAACCCGTGTCCCTGGTGCTGTGAGGTAGCAGTGCTAACCACTGAGCCACCATGCCATCCCTTAAAGCAAGAGTAAATGGGGTCTAATGGGATGTGCAGGCTAGGTGTATTGCCTGTGCTAAGTTTCCCATAGTGTCCAGGGATGTGCAGGCTTAGTGAGTTTGAGAAGATTTGTAGCTCAGGTTGAGGTTCTGCATGTAGGTTTGCTCGCTGAGCTGGAAGTTTCATTTCCAGACATTTTGTCACCCTACTAGGTAACAGCTTCAGTGGGCCTCTGGGCGAAGCACTGTTGATAATTTCTGCTTTCTATTTATATGTTTGGGTTTCTTTGGGTTGGTGGTGTCTTTCCTGTGGTGACATCATTTCCTGTAGTGATGTCATTTCCTGTTCTTTTTCTCAGTGGATGGTAGATGGGGTCAAACTCAATGTGTTTGTTGATAGAGTTCCGGTTGGAATGCCATGCTTCTAGGAATTCTTGTGCATGTCTCTGTTTGGCTTGTCCTAGGATGGATGTGTGATGTCAAAGTGATGTCCTTCCTCATCTATATGTAAGGCTACTAGTGAGAGAGGGTCATGTCTTTTTGTGGCTAGTTGATGTTCATGTATCCTGGAACTCTGGCCTGATTCTACGCTGTAGGGATTCTATGATTCAAAGAGCCAAGCGACTCTGAAACACAGAGATGTAGGGGAGAATCAGACAGATGTGCCACATTGCAGAGATTACTGTGTTGTACTGCCTCAATTTAATGTCCCTCTGCCTTCACCCCGAACATAAAATCCTACACTACCATGAAAGGAAAGATGTGCGTTTTGGTAGTGCCTTTAACAACCTCAGGACATCCCTAAGTACTTTGGAGAGCAAATGAAATGCAGTCAACCTGGAAATGGCAGATCCCACAAATAGCCAGAATAAGACCCAGTGATCTGTTGAGTTGATTTGAGGATAATTATTGGCCAGACCACTAGGGGGGGTGGGGGGGTGGGATTCTCTCCTATTCCTCTTCACAATATTACAATATTGCCATGGGAATGTATCCACCCAAACAGACAAGACTTTGGTTTAACATCATAACCAAAATTGTCAACAGGTGTGACATCTTGGAAGTGATTTATTGGGTCAAGCACTTTGAGAGGTTTTGACATGCTGAGGTGTTTTCTGTAACTATTAATCAGTTATGGTGATGGGGAGGGAAGACTGTAAATTTCAGGTGAAGCAAGAGAGAGAGGGAGTGATAATAGTTAACCAGGCCAAACAAAGAAAAAACACTTCAAAGTCAGTCTGTTCTTATCTAAGTATTTATTATATAAATGTCTTTGCCAATAGAAACAGCTAATATCATGTTAAACTAGAGAAGAGGGCACTCATCAAGGCACATAGTGCAGCAGCCTATGTTAATGTTATTACAATGATGTGCATGGTCGATGCTGTATCTCTACAAAGCTGCTATTTTTTATTAAGATTTTTTACCTCACTGAGGAGACTTCAAGCTAAATCGCACCCAACAACCTGCTGTGAAAACTCTGCTGCCATTTTGACAGATGTGACATACTCCACCACAGGAGCTGAGTAATCATACTAAATCAATCAACAACAGCCTAATCCAAATTATCCAACACATTCTTAAAATAAGTCAATGGTCCCCATCTCCCAAAGTTTATGGATCTTTTTAAAATATCCAGAATCTGGATTCAGATCTTTGTTTCATTGAAATCCGTCTATTGGTTTATGAGTTACGTGTTTGCCGACAGACAGTTAAACAGGATTGAAACCGTTACCTGTGCCCATATTCAGTTGCAGAGATAGTTATATACTCATGTGACTAAAATAGCCAGTCCACCTCCATGAGGGAGAAGGAACACTTACAACCTGACAAGTTCACATAGTCATTTCTGTAATCAGTACAGGTGCAGGAATTGAAAATGCCCAAAGTTGATTGGTAATGTGTAACAGATGGAAGAATTTTTTTAATAGGTTACCAGATTTATTTTGTTTTTATAACATTCACATATTATGCCCTGTTTATTTCTATTGTGCAATTGTAAATTACCGAGGGATTGGCTTCAGTCGGGAGATCAGTTAGATCCCTAAGTGGATTACTGGCTGGGCCAAACCTAGCCTTAGTCCCATAAATTTTAATTCTGAGGTGAGTGCGTGTGTTCGAGAGCAGACTGAGGGTCAGTATTTCTGAATTTTGTTCGCGTGTCTGATATTCTGAGAGTTTCCGTGGGGACATTTCTGAGGTTGCGTGAATATTTTAGAGTGTGTGTACATTTGAGGCTCTGTGCATGTATCTCAGGCTGCTGCGTTACATGTAGTTTCAGGCTCAGTTGTTTCTTTATTATATGGATCTGTCAGTTGGGATAGTGGTGGAGGCGCTACCATTAACCTGGGCTAGAGAGGCAGAGCACACTGCTGATCCCAACCCAGAGACTGTGTGATATCGTCATATTGGGTGGACGTAATGCATCTCCAACTTTAATCCTTCAGAGTCACTACCTTGTGCTGCTGACACTCACTGCTATAGATTACACTTGAAGAATGGGTGCTGAATCTCAAGTAAAACTTTCCAAAGATGCATTGCATACCATAATGTGGAGCTGCAGTATAACTAACACTCAAGAAGTTTGACATCATTCAGACGAACGATGTTGCTTCATTAGCACCACATCCACAAACATTCATTCTTTCCTACAAGGTACAACTCAGGACTGTGATGGAGTACTCCCCACTTACCTGGATGGGTGCATTTGAGATGCTTGACACCATCCAGAACAAAACAGCCCACTTAATTGGCACAGCATCCACCAGCATCCATTCCCTCCACCACTGACACTCAGTAGCAGCAATGTGTTCTATCTACAAGATGCACTGCAGAAATTCACCAAAGATCCTCAGCCAGCACCTTCCAAACCCACAACCACTTCCTAGAAGGACAATGGCAGCAGATACATGTGAACACCACTCCCTGCAAGTTCCCCTCCAAGCCAGTCACCAAGCTGAGCTAGAAATATATCACCGTTCCTTCAGTGTCACTGGGTCAAAATCCTGAAATTCCCTCCCTTAGGGCATTGTGGGTCAACACACAGCAGCAGTGTTCAAGAAGGCAGCTCATCCTCACCTTCTCAAGGGGCAACTAGGGACGAGCAATAAATTCTGCCCCAGCCAGCGACACCCATATCCCATAAATGAATAGAAAATAAAGAACATTCATTTTCAAAGTTTACTGTTCACTGTGTTTCCCTCTGGTTAGTGATTGACCACAAACCTGAGCCCGAGAAAGAGGCACTCAGCCCCTTTAAAGTCACTTCAGAGAAGAAGTGTAAAAGACAATCCAGAAAAGAGAGAGTGTTCTCTCTGTTGGACTCTGCTAGTCTACATTTTAGGAAGTGGCTCCAGTCTCGAGCTCTCTTATGATTGCCCTGATCCCGTGGTACTGTTTAGAATATGAAATAGTCTTGCTTTGGTGAGAGAAAAAGTGAGTCAGGCACTCAGAAGCATTGAGTCAGAGTTTGGGGAGGTTTAACACGTAGGCATAATCAGAGATTGTCTAGAGCGATTTACCAACCAGGGAGCAGGACTGGCTTTTGTAGAGCCAAACACGGTAATATTACAGCTTTTTTTATTGAATTGATTTCTTGACTTAGGATGCTCATTTTTCAGCCATCTCCTTTGATGTTTTACTGAATAAGGGAGGAGAGTTTGAGAGGCTCATGTTTTTATTTTGATAAAGACAGCTCAATTACGTGGAAAGTTATATTTCTCCTGTTAAGGTTCTGTGTGTTTCAGAGGGGTTGTGATGTTTATGTGGGACTGTTTTTACGTGGAACTGTGTTTCAGACTGGTGTGGTTTGAATGGACTCTGTTTCCGAGGAGTTGTCTTTTTATGTGAGACTGAGTTTCAGATAAAATAACTCCACAGACTCCTGTCACTAAGTCATCTTTTACTTACACGTGCATAGTACTTGACCCTGGTCCAGCTCCCTCAGAGCTCTGACGCTCACCCTCGTTAGCTGTCAGCAAGCGCTCCCTGATTGGACCAGGTTAACGGCCCCAAACAGGGAACTCATTCTAATAAAAACCGAAAGAACTGCACATGCTGGAAATCAGCAACAAAAACAGAAACTGCTGGTAAAGCTTAGCAAGTTTGGCAGCAAGACAGAGGAAAGTCAGAGTTAATGTTATGCATCGTGTGACCCGTCCTCAGAACTCATATCCTATGAGGGCCACTTGTCTGACCTTGTTATAATCAGTACATTAGTGGGGCTATGTTTTAGTGGGGCTGTGTTTTTACATCGGGCTGTGTTTTAGTGGGGTTGTGTTTTTGCGTGGGGCTGAGATTTTATGTGGGACTGTGTTTCAGTGAGGCTGTGTTTTTATCCGGGGCTATACTTCTATGTGAGGCTGTATTTTCATGTGGGGCTGTATTTTCACATGGGGCTGTGTTTTTACATGGGGCTGTGTTTTCACATGGGGCTGTGTTTTAATGTGAGGATTTTGTTTTTACATAAGGCAGTCTTTTCACGTTGGGCTGTGTTTTCACATGAGGTTGTGTTTTACATGGGGCTGTGTTTTCACATGGGCTGTGTTTTTATGTGGGTCTGTGGTTCAGTGGGGCTGTGTTTTTATGTGGGGTCATGTTTCCTTGTGAGGCTTATGTTTTTTACATGGGGCTGTGTTTTCACATGGGGTTGTGTTTTTACGTGGGGCTGTGTTTTTATGTGGGGCTCTGTTTTTGTGTAGGGTTGTGTTTTTATGTGGGGCCATGTTTTTTACTGATATGGAGGAAGTAATTGTTGCCTTTACACTATCTCCATCTCCTTCCTATACTCAGTCTTGTCATTGTTTGAGATCCAGCCACTACAATGATGTCATTATCACATTTGTAAACGGAGTTTGAGCTGAATTTGACCACACGGTCTTGAGTACATAAGTCAAGAGTGTGGTACTGGAAAAGCACAGCAGGTCAGACAGCATCTGAGGTGCAGGAGAGTCGACATTTTGGGGAAGAGCCCTTCATCAGGAATGATGCTTGTGAGCCAAGAGGGTAGCGAGATAAATGGGAGGGGGGTAGGGGTGGGAAGAAGGTAGTTGAGAGTGTGATGTGTAGATGAAGGTGGGGCTGATGGTGATAGGTCAGAGAGCAGGGTGGAGCAGAGAGGTGGGAAGGAAGGTGGACAGGTAGGACAAGTCTTGTGGGCGGTGCTGAGTTAGAAGGTTGAACCTGGGATAAGGTGGAGGGAGGGGAAATGAGGAAAGTGGTGAAATCCACATTAATCCCGTCTGGTTGGAAGGTCTCAAAGCGGAAGATGAGGCGTTCTTCCTCCAGGCATCGGGTGGTTAGGGTTTGGCGATGGAGGTGGCCCAGGACCTGCATGTCCTTGGCAGAGTGGGAGGGGGGGTTGTTAAAGCATTCAGCCATGGAGTGGTAGGGTTGTTTCATGTATGTGTCTCGGAGATGTTCTCTGAAGCCTTCTGCAAGTAGGCGTCCTGTCTCCATAATGTAGAGGAGACCGTATCAGGAACAATGGATACAGTAAAATACATGTGTGGAAGTGCAGGTAAAACTCTGGATGTAGAAGGCTCCTCTGGGGCCTTGGATGGAGATGATGGGGAGGAGGGCGCAGGTTTTACAATTCTTGCAGTGGCAGGGGAAGGTGCCGGGAGGGGAGGGTGGGTTGGTGGGGGGTGTGGACCCTGACAAGAGAGTCACGGAGGGAATGATCTTTACAGAATGCAGATAGGGGTTGGGAGTTTCCTCATTTTCCCAGATTCAACTTTCCAACTCGGCACCGCCCTCATGACCTGTTCCACCTGTCCATCTCCCTTCCCACCTCTCTGCTCCACCCTACTCTCTGACCAATCGCCAATACATCCCACCTTCATCTACCTATCGCACTCTCAACTATCTGCCCTCCCAGCCCCGCCTCCCCCTCCCATTTATCTCTCTACCCCCTTAGCTCACAAGCATCATTCCTGATGAAGGGCTTATGCCTGAAACATCAATTCTCGGATGCTGCCTGACCTGCTGTGCTTTTCCAGCACCACACTGTGAACTCTGATCTCCAGCATCTGCAGTCCTCACTTTCTCCTTGTGATTTTACTTGAGGCTGTGTTTCTACGTAGGGCTGTGGTTTGGATGGACTGTGGTTTTCAGAGTCAAGTTTGAAGGGACAGTAATTTTTTTGGAAGCTGAGCATTTCTAGATTTTGCACTTGTGAATATATTTCTGAGGGCCTGCCCCTCTGAACGCCAGTGTCTCTGAGGCTTGTTGTGCTCCCGAGCTCCTGTCCTGTTAATCCAGTGCTGACTCCTGGATTGTTGGATATCCGGGAAGTGCCATGTCATGCAAGGCCTTGGGGATGCGAGATTTCCCATTCTGCACCGATCAGAGTATATTCCCGGACAGTGTGAAAGATAGTAGAAGACTTGAGAGCTTTGAAAGCCCTTTTCATTAGCAATTGGAGACAATGAAGAAAACACCAACAGATGGAGAAAGGGGCTGTGATGTAAGATTCAATGTGTCTCCCACTGCACCCCAAGAAGATTGCTGACTCATCCCAAGACAAGTGCTGATGTTTCAATCCCGTATGCTGTGCTGTTTTGGGTTCTATGGTTTTCCTCTGATTTTCATGCACAGGGAGAGAGCTTGAATAAAGGGCTCCCCGAGGGACATATTTCTTCACATCCTCCTGACTGCACAAATTGCAGCTCAGTCATGAGTCATTTTGTTGAACTGGATTAAATGAGAACCATGTGGCGGGGTCTAACACTGGAAAACCTGTCACTTGTTTTTCCATGGCATTTCTGCAGGGCTCCTCGTTCATGTATCACTGCAACTGCTGCGGTCTCAATCTTCGACTCTTCACGATCAGTCCCTGCTTCAGATGGTGGCTTTAAATCCCTTGGCATTCTTCTATCAAGTATACAGAACAGCAAGAAGCCATTCAGTCCAGCTGGGGTTTATGCTGTGCACCAGTCTCCTCCTATCCCAGCCATTCTGTCCATCTTTCTAAACCCTTTCCCCTCATGTACCTTTCCCTCTCTCCACTGATCCCTCCCAGACCGTACCACACAAGCACAGTTAAGTTGAACTTGAGGGATCAGAGAAAGATGATGTGAGATTCCTGCTCTTGTTTGTCATTGAGAAAGTACTTCTGGCTCACCCTGTTCCCTGATTTTCCTCACTACATTGTATGTCCAAGCTGGGAGCCCGCCTTCCTAAGCTTCAGCTCATCCCAAGTGCCACCCCCGTAATGTAACTTAGCCTAATTTGGTTTCACCCATCTCCCATGTTTCCACTGAACTTTATACACCTCAAATTTTAATGCTTCGTGTTCAAATCCTTCCATTGCGTTAGAATCCCAACAGTGTGGAATCACGCCGTTTGGCCCATTGAGTCCACATCGACCCTCAGAAGAACATCCCACCCAGAACTACCCCATTTCAGTCAAGGACAGTAGTGGGAAGTTGTGCGTGGAGTCCAAAGAGGTAGGAGAGATGCAAAATAAATATTTTTCGTAAGTATTCACACAGGAACAATACAGTGTTGTCAAGGAGAATTCCAAGATACAGGTTATTAGATTAGACGGGATTGAGGTTCTTAAGGAAGGTGTTAGCAATTCTGGAAAGTGAGAAAATAGATAAGTCCCCTGGCTCAGATGGGATTTATCCTAGGATTCTCTGGCAAGTTAGGGAGAAGATTGCCAAGTCTTTGGCTTTGATCTTTATGTCATCATTGTCTACAGGAATAGTGTCAGAAGCTGGAGGATAACAAATGTTGTTCCCTTGTGCAAGAAGGGGAGTAGAGACAACCCTGGGAATTATAGACCAGTGAGCCTTACTTCGGTTGTGGGCAAAGTTTTGGAAAGGATTATAAGAGATAGAATTTATAACATCGAGAAAAGAAAAAATTTGATTGGGATAGTCAACGTGGTTTTGTGAAGGGTAGGTCATGCCTTACAAATCTTACAGAGTTCTTTGAGAAGATAACCAAACAGGTGATTGAGGGTAAAGCAGTTGATGCGTTGTGTATGGATTTCAGTAAAGCATTTGTGAAAGTTCCCAATGGTAGGCTATTGTGGAAAATAGGGAGGCATGGGATTGAGGGTGATTTAGTGGTTTGGATCAGAGAGTGGTTAGCTATAAGAAGACAGAGGGTGGGTTGATGGGAAATGTTCATCCTGGAGTTCAGTTACTGATGGTATACCACAAGGATCTGTTTTGGGGCCACTGCTGTTTGTCATTTTTATAAATAACCTGGATGAGGATATAGAAAGATGGGTTAGTAAATTTGCAGATGACACAAAAGTCGGTGGACTTGTAGACAGTGCGGAAGGATGTTGCAGGTTACAGAGGGACATAGATAAGCTGTAGAGCTGGGCTGAGAGGTGGAAAATGGAGTTTAATGTGGAAAAGTGTGAGGTGATTCACTTTGAAAGGAGTAGCAGGAATACAGAGTACTGGGCTAATGGTAAGATTCTTGGTAACATGGATGAGCAGAGAGATCCCAGTGTCCATGTTGTTAAGAAGGCCTACAGTGTGTTAGCTTTTACTGGTAGAGGGATTGAGTTTTGGAGCAATGAGGTCATGTTGCAGCTGTACAAAACTCAGGTGCAGCTGTACTTGGAGTATTGCGTACAGTTCTGATCGCCATATTATAGGAAGGATGTGGAAGTTTTGGAAAGGGTTCAGAGGAGGTTTACGAGGATGTTGCCTTGTATGGAGGGAAGATCTTATGAGGAAAGGCTGAGGGACTTGAGGCTGTTTTTGTTCGAGAGAAGAAGGTTAAGAGGTGACTTAATAGAGGTATACAACGTGATGAGGATTAGATAGGGTGGACTGTGAGAACCTTTTTTCTTGGATGGTGATGGCTAGCCCGAGGGGACGGTAGCTTAGCTTTAAGTTGAAGGATGATAGATATTGGACAGATGTTAGAGGTAGTTTCTTTACTCAGAGTAGTATGGATGCTGAGTGCCCTGCCTGCAACAATAGTGGATTCGCCAACTTTAAGGGCATTGAAATGGTCATATAGATGAGAATGGAATAGTGTAGGTTAGATGGGCTTTAGATTGGTTTCACAGGTTGGCACAACATTGAGGACCGAAGGACCTATACTGCGCTGTAATGTTCTGTGTTCTCTGTTCTATGTCCTATTCCATCCCTGTAGCTCTGCATTTCCCATGGCTAATTCACCCTAACCTGCACATTTTTGGATTGTGGAAGGAAACTGGAGCACCCAGAGGAAACCCACGCAGACTCAGGGAGAATGTGCAAACTCCACACAGACAGTCATAGAGTCATAGAGATGTACAGCACGGAAACATACCCTTCAGTCCAACTCAACCATGCCAACCAAAGATCCTAAATTAATCTAGTCCTATTTGCCAGCATTTGGTCCACCTCCCTCTAAACCCTTCCTATTCATATACCCATCCAGATGCCTTTTAAATGTTGTAATTGTACCAGTCTCCACCACTTCCTCTGGCTGCTCATTCCATTAACATACCACCCTCTTTGTGAAAACGTTGCCCCTTAGGTCCCTTTTAAATTTTTCCCCCTCACCCTAAACCCACTAGTTCTGGACTCCCCTATCCCAGGGAAAAGACCTTGTCTATTTACCCTATCCAAGCCCCTCATGATTTTATAAATCTCTATATAAGGTCACCCCTCAGCCTCCGATGCTCCAGGGAAAAAAGCCCTAACTTATTCAGCCTTTCCCTATAGTCAGACCCTCCAACCATGGCAACATCCTTGCAGATCTTTTCTGAACCCTTTCAAGTTTCATAACATCCTTCCAATAGGAGGGAGACCAGAATTGCACACAATATTCCAACAGTGGCCTAATCAATGTCCTGTACAGCCACAACATGACCTCCCAATGCCTATATCCGATGCTCTGACCAATAAAGGAAAGCATACCGAACACCTTCCTCACTATCTTACCTACCTGAGGCTGGAATTGAATCTGGATCCCTGGTGCTGTGAGGCAGTAGTGCTAACCTTTGAACCACCATGTCACCCGTGTTGCTCTCCTTCATATATCTGTAATCTCCTTCAGTCCTACAAGACTCGACATTGCAATTTATTTGTGCCCCGATGCACCTTTCATTTTAATCGCCGTGCCATTGACAGCTGTGGCTACAGCTGTCTCATCTCCAAGCTCCAAAACCTTGCTCCTGAAGATCCCTGCGTGTCCTCCCCTCGTTTGAAACATCCCCCAAAACCTGGCTGTTTGTACAGAGATAGCAAGGGCTACATTTTAAAGGTGTCGGAACAGGGAGACTTGAGGGGATTTATATGGGCACCAGTCTTTGAAGGTGGCAGTCAGCTCGATACGCAGTGGTTATACCATGTGGACGTTTAGGATACACAAGGAGAAGGAATGAGTCCAAATCCAGGACTTCCCTTTGCAAAGGGGAGTTCAGCACCAAAGGCAGTAGTGAGTCTAATTCTGGGCACCAGACTTCAGGAGGAACATGAGAGTTTTGGAGAGGGCACAGATGCGCTTTACTAGTACAGTTCCAGGGATGAGAATTTACAGCAATACTAGAGAAAATTATTCTCCTTTTAACAGAGAAGGCTGAAGAGTGACCAACGTAAAGATAAGGATTTTGATGAGATTAAATAAAGAGACACTTTTCCAATAGCTGAAAGGTCAAAACCAGAGACTGCAGCTTTAAAGTGATTGGCAAAGTGATAACGTGAGAGAGAAAAAAATTTAATGTTGAGTGCTTAGGGTTTGGAAGATACTGCCTGGTGGGCAGATGATATACTTTCATTAATGGTTTCCAAAATGACACTGGATACATAGTTGGTGGGAGAATAAATTGGAGGGATGTGATGTACGTGTGAGAGACTGCAACTAACTGGATTTCCCTTCTGAAGAACTGGCAGAGACTCCATGGGCTGATGACCTCCTTTTGTTCAGTGTCATGATTTTATGGCAATGAGAGGTCAGAGGTCCAGCAATAATGTAGCCTACATTACTCATCTACAACACATCGAGAGTTATAGAATCCAGCAGCACGGAAACAGACCCTTTGGTCCAATCAGTCCATGCCAGTTGTGTTCCCAAACTAAACTAGTCCCACTTGCCTGGCTCACAGCCCTCCAAACCTTTCTCCTTCACGTACCTGCTCAAATGTCTTTTAAATGTTGTAACTGTACTTGCATCTGCCCCTTCCTCTGGCAGTTCATTCCACACACAAACCACTCTCTGTGTAAGAGTTACCCCTCATGTCCTTTTTAAACTTTCTCCTCTCACCTTAACGATATGCCCACTAGTCTTGAAACCCCCCACCTTAGGGAAAAGACTCTTGCTATTCACCTTTTCCTGATTTTATAATAGACAATAGACAATAGGTGCAGGAGTAGGCCATTCTGCCCTTCAAGCCTGCACCACCATTCAATATGATCATGGCTGATCATCCTTAATCAGTATCCTGTTCCTGCCTTAACTCCATAACCCTTGATTCCACAATCCTTGAGAGCTCTA
>NC_057717.1:96321621-96340099 GCF_004010195.1 Chiloscyllium plagiosum | reverse complement strand
TACTCCAGGTGTGGTCTCACCAGGGCCCTGTACAGCTGCAGAAAGAACCTCTTTGCTTCTAAACTTTTATAAGGTCACCCCTCAGCCTCCTGCACTCCAGTGGAAAATAGTCCCAGTCTATCCAATGTCTCCTTATAACTCAAAACCTCTATTCCTGGCAACATCCTGGTAAACTCTTCTGAACCCTCTCCAGTTTAATAATGTCCTTCCTATAACAGGGCAACCAGAATTGGACACTACTCCAAAAGAGGTCTCACCAATGTCCATCCCAACGTAACATTCCCAACTCCTATACTCAAAGTGAGACAATGTAGGAAGCCTAGTGTGAATGGGATCATCTCCCAGTCAATGTTGGCTTTGTGAGGAAGAGTTTGAGAGGTGGGGGTTTGAGAGAGGACAAGAGGGGAGAAAACATCAGCTAAAGGAATGAATAAAAATAATAGCAGGAAGGTCTACAGAGGGCTAATGAGACCAGAGTTTTTAAAAAAGACATCAAAGTGCTCTCTTTGGGAGTGAAATCTCAGCTTCAGTCAATATTAAACTGAAGAGTGTAAACAGACTGTCACATGATGCAGAATGTCAGTCTCATTTGCTGTAAAGCATTTACTGCCTGTAAGTGAGAGTGACCCAGTGTGGGAGGGAGGAGATGTATCAAAGCCTCACCATCTCAGCCAGACTTTGTCACACACACTCAGGTCGGTGAGAGATTGAACAGCTGACATGATAACTTAATACCAGGCCAGCGACTGCAGGGTGCGGAGGTGAGAATGGTTCTTTGCTGCAGGTCCTGATTGTGTATCTGTTTGACTGTGTGACTGTCTGTCTCTGTGTGTCTGTGTGTGTTTCTTCTATGTTTGTGTGTGTTCAGCTGTATTTTATATCAGAAAGTCTCTGTGTGAGTCTGGGTATCTATGTTTTGGTGTAGGCATCTCTATCTGTCTGTTCATATGTTTATCTGTGTGTCAGCTTGTATCTGTGTATATCTGAATATGTTTCTGTCTGTGTGTTGGCGTGTATGCCTTTTTATTCATACATTATGTTTGTAATTTGAGTATGTGATTTGCTGTATGAGTATTTCTGTCTTTGTTTATGAATGTGTGTCTCAGTGTGTGAGAATATGTGGTTGTCTGCGTATGTGTGTCAGACTGTATGTCTGTGATAGTCTGAAAATGTGTGTCTGTCGCTGTTAGTCAACATGTATATGTGTACATGCACATGTGTGTCTGTGTAAGTGAATATGTGTGTCTGTGTGTCAGTCCACATGTGTGTACATGAACGTGTTTGTGTGATGAGCATGTGTATCCATGTGTGGGTACATATGTGTGTACGTGAACATGCGTGTCTCTGGAAGTGAACATGTATGCCTGTGTGTAAGTGAATGTGTATCTGTGTGTCAGTCCATGTTTGTACGTGAACATGTGTGTAAATGAATGTGTCAGTGAGCATGTGTACACAAATGTGTGTGTCAGTATGTACATAGAAGTGTGTCTCTGTGTTTACGTGAATGTGTCTATATGCAAATGTGTGTGTCAGTGTCTATGTGAACATGTGCCTGTGTGTCAGTGAACATGTGTGTCATTATGTCTGTGTGTGTAAGTGAACGTGTGTGTGTGTTAGTGAGCATGTGTATCTGTATAAGTGAACATGTGTCTCTGTGTGCGTATAAGTGACCATGTGTCTGTGTGTAAGTGAAAGTGTGTGTGTATATGAACATGTCTGTTTGTCTCTGTGCTGATGCTTGTCTGTGTGTGTTTGCTTATAAGTCAGTGCTACCATAAACAAACACTGGGCTCTACATTTTGAAGAATGTGATGATACTCAGATCTGATGTAGTGAACAAGTTTTAAGCCTGTTTTATAAAATGCAAATCTAAAATTTGTTGCATATTTTCATTATTAAGAGCTCAAAACTGTGCCATTTGGCCCAACTATTCGAAGCTAGTGTTCCTGCTGCACCAAATCCTCCTGCCACCCTGCTTCACCCTCACAGCAGATCCTATTCTCCCTCATGTTTATCTTATCCCTGCAGTCACCTCAACTACTCCCTGAGACATTGAGTTTCACATTCTCCAGATAAAGAGTTTTCTGCTGAATTCCCTCCTGAATTTATTAGTGACCATCATATATTTTTAGCTACAACGTCTTGTCTCCCGCACAAGTAGAAACATCTTGTCTGTGTCGAGTCTGTTATATCCCTTCATAAAGACTTCAATTAGTTCACTCCCACGACTTCTCCCTTTTGTGGTACCAGCCCCAATCTATTCCATCTTTTCTGATAGTTAACCCCTTGGTTCTGGTATCCTAATCTTATTTTCATCCTTCTCCGTGTCTGGACAATAATAGCAAGATGAGGACTCTGCTTTGTTGGTGCTTTGTGCAATGATTTATTGTCTGACTCCCTCACACATTATGAGTAATTCTGAAAGTCACAATATCAGGGAAAGCCTGACTGAAGTAAGGGTCTGGTAAATGACAGCTTTCTCCCCACCCCCTCTTTCGAAAAAGAAACACACGCAGTCAGATTGCCAGAATTGACCCTGTAGTAAATAGACTGCAAGAGCTTGTCATCTGAGAGAGCATTAATCACACTCGCTGTGGGCAAATCAGCAACAAGGTTACGTATGACAGGTCACACATACTTTAATCAAATTGAAATTCTCTCAAGAGAATTACTCAACGTACAAACAGATATTTGGACATTCCCAAAGTATTTGGTAAATAGAGAGCCCCACAGGAACTGAAAGACCTTCACATTCCCAACTTCCTGGAGGCAAGGCCTTTCTGCCTGAATCCTTTCCACAGGATAAATGGCTGTAGGAAAAGGCCATTCGGCCCAACAAGTCCCTGCTGGTGTTTATTCTCCTTTTTGAATCTCCTTCTATTCCCACCATCTGTAAAAAAAAAATAGAAAATGGGAGTAGGCCAATTAGCCTACTTGGCTATTCAACCGTATAGAGGTTTATAAAACCACCAGGGATGTGGATAGGTAAATAGGCACGGTCTTTTCCCTGGCATGGGGGAGTCCAGAACTAGAGGCCATAGGTTTAAGGTCAGAGGGGAAAGATTTAGAAGGGACCTAGGGGCAACCTTTTCATGCAGAGGGTGGTGTGTGTATAGAACGAGCTGCCAGAGGAAGTGGTGCAGGCTGGTACAATTACAACGTTTAAAAGGCCTCTGGATGGGTATATGAATAGGAAGGGGTTAGAGGCATATGGGCCAAATGCTGGCAATTGGGACTAGGTCAGATGAAGATGGTCGGCATGGGTGAGTTGGACCGAAGGATCTGTTTCCGTGCTGTACAGCTCGGAGTCTATAACACGATCATGGCTGATCCGCTCAATGCCACATTCCCGCTCACCCCTTATAAACCTGGATATCTTTAGCCTCTGGAATTCTTGTTTATTTCTTTCTTAAATTTTATTCAGTGATTTCACCTCCACACCCTTCTGTGGTGGAGAAGTCAGCACTCTCAAAGAAGAAATTTGTCCTCCTCTTAATCCAACACGAGTCTGACCCGCTATCCTGAGGCTGTGACTGATTGTTCTGGACCCCCTCAGACGGGGGAATCGTCCCTTCATACAGTCTGTCCGACTCGGTCAAAAGTTCAAATCAGATTCCCTCTCATTCTTCCAAATTCCAGTGAATACAGGGCTGGTTCACCCAGTCTCTTCTCACAAAAAAAAACTATTATCCCTGGTATCAGTTTGGGGAGTCTTTACTGCACTCCCTCTATGGCAAGTACATCTTTTCCGAGTTAAGAAGAACACACCTGTACACCCAATCCTACGTGTGGCCTTACCAAGACTTTGTAATTCAGCAGTTCCTGCTACTATACTCAAACCTTTTGTAATGTCTAAAATATATAAAACACACGATCTGCCTTCCTGTCTGCTTGCTGGACCTGCAGACATTGCTTTCAGTGACCAGGTCCCTTTGTATATCATCCTTTCCCAGTCTGCCACCATTTAAATAATATGCTGCCAGTTTTTTGTACCATAGTGGACGACTGCACATCCAAACCTGTCACACTGTATCTGCCATGCATTGCCCATCCTCACAAACTGTCTAAAGTGCTCTGAGGCCTGTTTAAAGGCTCCTCACTACTCTTGCTCCCACCTCATTTTGTGTTGTCAGCAAACTTGGAACTTGATTCCCTCATCCAAATCATTGATAGCTAGAGACCTCGCTCTGATTCCTGCTGTACCCCACCAGTCAGTGCCTGTCACCCTGAAAATGACCCATTTATTCCTCTTCCCTGCCTGCGACCCAACTCTCAATCCAAACCAATATGTCACCACAAGTCCCACATGCTTTGATGTTTAACTTCTTATGTGGGATTTTTTTCAAATCTTTTTACTCCATTTTCTTTCTCATCTACTCATCTAATTTTCTTCAGAAAGTGTCTGATTCACTTCATCCTGCCTTGTTCCCTGACCCATGGAAAATGTGTGCCACGCACACACAGGAGTCTGTCGTGTATGCATTAGCCAAAAGAAAATGCCATCCAGCTTAATCGTAGTTTTCAGCTCTTGGCCCACATCCCAGCATATTACAACACATGCACATCCAAATTGTGGAGGAATGTTGTCAGGAGCATTGATAGGCAGATGTCAGTGCAGGTCAGTCTGTCCTCTAAATAATAGCACCAAAGCCCCCTCGGATGTCTGGCTTCAATGAGCATCACCAGAGATGGCAAGCGAATGAGTTGCCCATGTTGCTTATAGTACACAATCTTCTTAAGGGAAGAGAAGTTAGAAATATAGAAACAAGGATTAGGAATATGCCATTCGGCCCTTCGAGCCTGTTATGCACTTCATGGCTTATTCTTTATCTTAATGCCCTATTCTCACTTTCTCTCCATACCCCTTTGAGGCTTCTAAAATCACTTTCTGGAATATATTCCATGACCCAACCTTCTGTGGTAGAGAATGCCACAGATTCACCACCCTCAGAGTGAAGACATGTTTCCTGTTATCAGTCCTAGATGGCCTACTCTGTATCCGAAGACTAAATGATCCCAGGATCAAGACTCCGAACCTGTAGAAATATCCTCTCTACATTCGGTCCACCTAACCCTGTTAGAATTTTATACATTCCAAACAGATCCACTCCTATCCATCTAAACCCTGGAATACAGGCCCAGTAGGGAGATATAACCATGCATGCAGCGTTACCACGGCTCTGTATGACTGTAGCAAGACATTCCTACTTCTGAACTCAATACATTAATACATCTACAGGTGCCTTACAGGAGCATAATCAGCTGTTTAACATTGAGCCACAGGAGGAGATGTTTGGAAAAGTAACCAAAAACTTTCAGAAAGCAGTAGATTTAAAGCAATGTCTGGAACGAGAGAGAGGGTGACAGGTTTAGGGAGTGACGTAGCTCATTTGAAAGTGGAGCCAAAATGAAATTCAAAACTGAAACTGAAGAGTTGTGAAATGTTGTACCTGCCACACGGTGTCTGTAAACTCTTACTGTGAGCAAAGAACTTCGAGACGACTCTTATAAACAATAATATTCGTTTATTGACCACAATTAATATTAGAACAATAAAGTATACTGTAAACTAACGATGAACACTACAAACTATCTTATACTTTAACTTACCTTTGTGTGATAGTATACCACCACACTAGAACTTGGCCAGGCTCCACATAGTGATGTCTTCTTCATCTTCCGACGGTCTTGCAGGTGTCTTCTCTTTCGGTGGCTATTCTCGAGTTTCCACCCTGAGTGGGGTTTAGTGGCCATTCTTATCCTTCCAAGTCTTTGCACTCTTTTGGGAGGGTTTTGAGGATCTGCCAGTAGATAGATCAGGTTCAGTTGCCCTGATCGATCAGCCTCAGCCAGATGTTAGGCGAAAATGAGTACTGCAGATGCTAGAGATCAGAGTCAAGATTAGATTGATGCTGGAAAAGCACAGCAGGTCAGGCAGTATCCGAGGAACAGGAATATCGACGTTTCGGGCAAAAGCCCTTCATCAGGAATAACTTGATGCTCCCAATTGTTCTGAGGGCGACATTCCATTGTCCCATTCAAATCCACCTTCAGGTCTGTATTGTAGGTTCTGCAGCTGTCAAGTTTGTTTGCAAACCATCTATGGGTAGCTGCAGACTGTCTGGATTCTGTAGCGTGTGGATTGACACAAGCACTTTAGGCAGCATCTGAGGAGCAGGAGAGTCAGCGTTTCGAGCATAAGCCCTCCCTGATGAAGTTGGATGCTGCTTTTCCAGCGCCACACTTTTCGACTCCGATCTCCAGCATCTGCGATCCTCACCTTCTCACAGTCACTTCAGTCAAGACTGGCTTCCACATCCTAGCATGCTTTAATTTATGGCCTTTACTTTATCGAAGTTCATCATAAATCAATTATTTTGGGCAGCCTGTCTGGCCACAGAAAGCTCAGAGGTCAAAAGTCAGAGAGCAGAGAACCCCCGAGGTTCCAGGTTGAGAAAATGTCTGTAGGTTAAGGCTATGGAGGGATTTTAACCAAAGGATGAAAATGTTTTACTTGAGGGGGTACTTCCCAAATGGCCAACAAAGGAACCTTCAAACAGAACTGTAACGTTGCTGAGCAGCAGTTAGTCTGTGCCCTGCTCCATACCTCTGACCCTTGCCCATTACCCTGTGCCCAGTAGGTAATGTTCCTGATGGCATCTCCATCACTTAACACTTGTTTTTGCAGGAAAAAAGGCATGATTTAAAAAGATGTCCCAAGATTGAAACTCTGTGTAAAGTCTACACTTCCAGGCTGGGAAGCCTAGGCCTGTGTACTGCACTGATCAGAGAGTAATGACCCCCGTTCCGTTCTGAGTTAACACAAAGGCTGGATTCCCCTGTGGTCACCATTTCCTCTCTGCCCTGCTGTTTACCTCATACTCAGTGTGCGAACTTATTTTTTTAAAGTTCCTCACAGATGATGTTAAATCATTGGATGACATAGCACAGAAAGAGCTTTCGGCCCATCATTCCCATACTGGCTCACTAGCAGAGCTACGCAAGTAATTCCAATTCTCTAGCAGGGCTCTTATGGCATTGTGATACTTCTAAGGCAGAAAATCAATGTTTGATATGGAGGTGTGTTATAACCTGTCCAAGCAAGTCAATTCAACATAATGCAATTATGTACCTCAGGTAAACACCACAAAGCTTGGCAGATTTAATTAGTTCTTTAACCTGACAGGTCAGGAATCCATGTTCTCCCATGAGATCTATAGTCCAGGCTAACATAAAGTAGAATCCCTACAATGTGAAAGCAGGCCATTCAGCCCATCAAGTCCACATTGACCATCCAAAGAGATATCCACGCCCCCATTTTCCATGGCCAGTCCAACTAACCTACACACCTTTGGACTGTGGGAGAAAGCTGGAGCACCCGGAGGAAACTCACGCAGACATGGGGAGAATGTGCAAACCCCACACAGACAGTCATCCCGTGGGTGGAATTGAAACCGGGTCCCTGGCGCTGTGAGGCAACAGTGCTCACCACTGAGCCACCATCCTGCCCATTGATGTGCTGCGTTGGTCAGAGCACCATCTTCCAGGAGAAATATTAAACAAAAGTTAATTAAAAACTGAAAGTAGCAGAGATGTGCTGAAGGTGACACTGGTGCCAGGGATGCCAGTCTGTTCTGGGATATCCCAACAGTGACAAGTTGTTCTGGATTCAGCGAGTGATAGAATGGGGTTAGAATCAGACAAGTTAATGAGGCGAGTTTAGTGAGATGTGGATAGATTACTTTCTCAGCCTCAGCAAGAGAAATCCTCAGTGAAACTCAACGAAACTGACTCTTAACCCAAAAAACAATGGCTGTTTTAGCCCAGAGTTAACCGTTTGACTCTAATATAGCTCTTGTTCAGAATAAAAACCATTACTGGATTTGAAATGTTAACTCTTTCTGTCTCCACATATGCAGTCAGACCTACTAAGTTACTCCTACATGAGATATTTTACAAATCAGCCTGTTCAGAGATGTTACTATACACCACTTGAGCAGGTGAGACCAGGCCTCCTAGCTCAGAGATTGGGGCATTGCCACTGTACCAAAAGAGCCCCCTTTGCTTTTCTTAAACAGAGACCAGTCTGCTGGTTGCAATGAGGGCTATTAAACACCAGGCCCAACAATAACTTCAATTAAAAGTTGATGGCACGGGTGTAAGATGGACCGATATCTCTCATCTTCCACCAGTAACAAGACCAGTTTCAATAACCCCACCCTCAACAGCTTATCTCTACAGCAAATGCTTGACAGTTGTGAGTGTTGATCTCAGGAAAGAGCTATCTCTGAATATTGGTTAACGGGAATGGAATGCAGCCAGAAACGGCGGTTTTGGACGGCCGCTCTTACTAGGCCGGGATCTCGTCCTCAATGCCAAGTGCACTGGTGTTGATGCCAGACAAAGACGGTTGTAAAGTAGGGAAATTCAACGCTTCAGAGACAAGAAACTCCGGTCTGGGCAGCAGTTTGGCAAGCTTCCATACACCCACACAGCTGATTGGCTGCTCTTGAAATTGTGGCGCTGATGTAGGTAATTTGAGGGTTAATGTCCCTGTGGGAAGCATTGTTACAAAGTGCCGAACAAAATGAGAATGTTTGTCCTTTTCCCAAACCCAGTGTGTGTACAGGTTGCGACATGCTGAGTTTGCTCCCACATACTTTCGGTGTTGTGTTTTGGTGACTTAGGAAATCTTTCACTGTATTTGTTTTGTAAAACCACACGTGACAATAAATTGCTATTCTATTCACTTGTGTAACGGAAAATGAGTGTGAGCAAAAAGACCAGGATTTTGACTCATTTCCCTTAATGAACTGAGTTGTGTTCAGTTTCTAATCAATCACAGTGTGAAGAGACCTTCATCCTGTATTGTACTCTCAGCAATACGTATCTGTCCTGGGAGTGTTTGATGGGCACAATACAGAGGGAGCTTTACTCTCAGTCTAACCCTGTGTTGTACCTATTCCTGGGAGTGTTTGATGAGGACAGCTTTGAGGGAACTTTATATTTGGTTTAAAAGAGCAGAGGGAGATTTAGTTTCAGGTTAAAAGAGTAAAAGAAGCTTCATTTTGTGTGTCACCCTGTGCTGTACTTGTCTTGTACGTATATGATGGGCATAATGTGGAGGAAACTTTATATCTAACCTGTGCTGTACCTGTCCTGAGAGTATTTGGTGAGCCCAGTGAAGAGAAGATTTTATTGTGTAGCCAACCTGTGCTGTACCTGTCTTGGATGTTTTTAATGAGAACTGTGTCAAGAGAGTTTTAATGTCAATTTAAAAGAATACATGGACATTTACTTTCTGTTTAAAAGTGTAAAGAGAACTATACTCTGTAAATAACTCCGTGCTGTCCTTGTCCTTGGAGTGTTTGATGCGGACAGCGTAGAGGGGGCTTTACCCTGTATCTAGCCCCATGCTGTCCCTGTCCTGGGAATGTTTGATGGGGGCAGTGTAGAGGGCGCTTTATCTTGTATCTAACCTCGTGCTGTCCCTGTCCTCGGAATGTTTGATGGGAACAGTGTACAGGGAGCTTTACTCTGTATCTAACCCCGTGATGTCTCTGTCCTGGGAGTGTTTGATGGAGACAGTGTAGAGGGAGCTTTACTCTGTATCTAACCCGTACTGTCCCTGTCCTGGGAATGTTTGATGGGGGACCATGTAGAGAGAGCCTTACTCTGTATCTAACCCGTACTGTCCCTGTCCTGGGAGTGTTTGATGGAGGACCGTGTAGAGAGAGCCTTACTCTGTATCTAACCCCATGCTGTCTCTGTCCTGGGAGTGTTTGATGGAGACAGTGTAGAGGGAGTTTTACTGTGCATCTAACCCATACTGTCCCTGTCCTGGGAGTGTTTGATGGGGACATTGTAGAGGGAGCTTTACTCTGTATCTTACCCCGTGCTGTATCTATCCTGGGAGTGTTTGGTGGGGGAGAGTGTGGAGGGGGCTTTATCCTGTATCTAAGCCTGTGCTGTCCCTGGCCTGGGAGTGTTTGATGGGGGAGAGTGTGGAGGGGGCTTTACCCTGTATCTAAGCCTGTGCTGTCCCTGGCCTGGGAGTGTTTGATGGGGAAGAGTGTGGAGGGGGCTTTACCCTGTATCTAAGCCTGTGCTGTCCCTGGCCTGGGAGTGTTTGGGGACAGTGTAGAGGGAGCTTTCATCTGTATCTAAGCCCTTGCTGACCCTGTCCTGGGATTATTTAATAGGGGAGAGTGTAGGGAGAGCTTTACTCTGTATCTAATCCCACACTGTCCCAGTCCTGGGAGTGTTTGATGGGGGAGAGTGCAGAGAGACATGTACTTTCTGTTTAAAAGAGTAGAGGAATTTTACTTTGTATCTGAAGCCCTTTATATTGGCTTTGTAAATGCGACTGATGTTGATGCCAAGCATCAAGTGGCGATGAGCCAGGATCTAGTTCTGTCATTGCGGCCGTCAGAAAATTCCTGCTGTTGGTCACAGGGTCTGAAGCTCAATTTGGACTCAACTCTGACTGACCCATCAAAGCATTCAGCCTGTCACTATTATTTCGACACCATCAGTACACAGTTAGTGTGGAGAACAGCCTTACTGACGTGATCGCCACACTAGAAAAATGATCATCTTCGGCCCAAGCTATGTCTTGTCTAGTCTCCACATCCATTCCTTGTCTTTTTCAGATTCAATTCAGATTCAATTCAACTTACTAAAATTTATTTGATGTCTTTTTCCACCTGCTAATGATCCTTGTGTATGTACCATGGATTCCTGTCCCACATAACTTATCATTTAGCTGTGATCTGTTGATGGGATGTAGAGCACTTGGGAAAAGGACCATGAGTATAATTACCAACATTAACCAGTTGGGCTGAATGGCCTGTTCCTATTCTGTACATGCCATGTGAATGTTAACAGGATAATAGTGGCTGTAAGACTGGATTATAAAATGCAGAGACCCTGATTTCCAATCCTACATGAACTGGAATTTGGTAATTTGGTCCATTTGCAGTTTGATGTCAGGGATGGAGAAAGATTGTGAAAATCCAACTGAGGTCTTCAGGTGACAGCGCTTTCCTGCCACTTTCTTGTCATCCCTTAGTCTACGTCTTGTCCTTTCCCATGTGTTTCTCTCAATGTCCTGAGCTCCACTAAAGAAGAGAGGTAACTGTGACCTTGGCCCAGCTCCCCATGTACCACGTGCATTAAATATAACAGAATGGGACACTCAGAGGGTTAGATGTCCCACATTGTGGGAATTCAGACTGCCCTGAGAGAGTAAATGGAACCATCGGTTCTGTAGTATGGTTAAGCACCGCCTCAATTTTAAAATTCTTGTTCTTGTGCTCAAAGCCCTCCACTGCCTTGTCCTTCTCTGCCATCTGACTCAGGAACACTAGCCTCTGAAACACCTCCAATCCTGGCCTCCTGTATGCATGTCCCCGTATTCACTTGCTTCACCGCTGGTGTCGGTACCTTCAGTAGACCAAGTCCTAAACTCTGCAATGTCCTCCCTATTCTCACCTCCTTATGGTGTACCCCATTGTCCAGGTATTTGGTGATCTGCAGTAATACCTCCATGTGAGAATGTGTCAGATTCTGTTTGATAATGCTCCTGTGGAACGCCTTGGATCATCTTCACAAAATCGTACAGTACAGAAGAGGCTCTTCAGCCCATTGAGTCGGCACTGACATGCTACACTCAACCTACACCAGTACACTTTGGCAGCACTTCGCCCATGGCCTTGAACATTATGCTCATCCAAGAACCTTCTTGCCTTAAGTACTCTCCCAGGCTGTGCATTCCCAACTCCCACCACCCTCTGAGTCAAAATATTGTTTGAATCCCCTCTAAACCTCCTGACCTTCATCTTAAAATTATGCCCCCTTGCTGTTCGCCCTTCAACAAAGATGCTTCCTATCCACCCTATCCATGCCCCTCATAATCTTGTATACCTTCCTCCTCCAACCTTCTCTGCTGTAAAGAAAACAGCCCCAGCTTACCCCGTCACCATCCCGAAAGGTTAACTCTGATTTCTTGCCACAGATGCTGGCAGACCTGCTGAGTTTTTCCAGCAATTTCTGTTTTGGTTTCTGAGCTTATCCAGCCTCTCTTCATAACTAGACCATCCCAGGCAACACCCTGGTAAATCTTCTCTGCAGTAACTATTAACTTTAATTAATTTTATTAACTTAATGATGCTACAAAACAGTACTATATAAATGCATGTTGTTGTTTTATTGTTTCTGCTTGTGTTAAAATGTCCTGAGCTACCTGTTAAATGAGCTGGTTATAATGGATGTTTTCAGGTCACTCATACGCAGGACTAAGTTCTGAATCAAACTGCAGGCCTAGAACTGTCTGATTATGTCACATCAACACAAGTGACACCTCTCAGATAGGAACGAACATCCCCATTCACTTGAAAAGAGATCACCAGCTGTATTATCATGTACGTTTTGGGTGGTGTAGAAACAGAGAGAATGTCTCCTGTCAGAGGGAAGGTCATTGCTAAAGGCCACCCATATAAGGTAGTCCCTTCAAAATCCACCAGGAAACTTGGAAGAAATTCTTCTTTATCCAAAGAGTTGTGAGAAGGTGGAACTTGCACTGACAGAGTGAACACAAGATGAATATTATAGGTGCATTTATGGGAAACACATGGGGAAGAAGGACAGGGAAGGCTGTGCTGTTAAATGAGGAAAAAGTTAGGAAGAGGCCTGGCTTGAGCTTAATCACCATCATTGAATAGATGGGTTGAATGGCCTGTTGCTGCACTGTATACTCCATGTGAAGCCTCCCCATTTGGATTAGCTGCTGAGCCCTGTGTCACTGAGCAGCAAGCTCCCAGTACACCCTGCCCCACATGGGGAGATTAGAGTGGTGCTGGAAAAGCACAGCAGGTCAGGCAGCATCCAAGGAGCAGGAAAATTGATGTTTCGGGCAAAAGCCCTTATCAGGAATGAAGGGCTTATTCCTAGTCTCATTCCTGATGAAGGACTCCTGCCCGAAATGTCGATTTTCCTGCTTCTCAGATGCTGCCTGACCTGCTGTCCTTTTCCAGCACCACTCTAATCTTGACTCTAATCTCTAGCATCCGCAGTCCTCACTTTCACCACACAGGGAGATGTCAATTGGTAGTTGGCACTGAGGGTCACATGTATCAATGACAACAACTGAAAATGAGGATTGATGGAAAGAAAACGTGCATTTCTATATCAGCTTTTGCAACCCTGGATGCTTTACACTAATTAAGTATTTTTGAAGTGTAGGAAAGCTGGTAGCCAGTTTGCACACAGCAAGATCCCACTAATAGCAATAATGACAATGACCAGATAGTTTGATATTGGCGCTGTCAGCCAAGGCTCAGATATTGGCCAGGCCACAGAGCAGAATTCCCTTCCTCTTCCCCACAGCAGGATCTTTTATGTCCAGAGAGGGCCTTAGTTTAACGTTCCATCCCAAAGATGGATCTGACAGCACAGTGCCCCCTCAGTATCGCACTGGGAGTCACAGGACAGACTATGTCTCTAGTGTAGTTCTCAAACTCAAAACAGTCTTACTGCTGAGCTCCTGTTAAGAAATGGACCCTGTGTTCTGACTTACCTGTTTCCTGTAACATTCTGATTTCTTTATATTCTTGAACGCAGGCTCCCGTGTGACAACCTAATCTCCTAGCAACCGAAGAAGATCAGAAGTCAAGATGGCGGAGGTGCTCCAAATGAAAACAAGCTTCCCTGGTAAGTATAATGCATCACTGGCACCCCTTAAAGTCACCACTCATAACCAACTTGACATAAATCTGAGTTTGTTCAGTCTAGTGTAAGGGACAGCTCTAATTTAACCTATCAACTATGAACCCAAGGCCATTCTACCCAGAGAATGGGATTAACGTTGTCTCCACACCATGTCTGTAACCATAAATTCATGTAATCCTTTGGATGTTTTCCTGTAAGTTACAGTCAAGCCTAACTCTGTTAGTGAGTGATTCAGTTAAGATCAGACCCTATAGGTGATCATACAAAATGTCTTCAAAATATTTTCACAATAAAAAAAGTAACACACATAACACAAATTATTCAGTGTCTTTTTCTTTAAATTGACTGCATCAGATGTCTTTCCATAATTTACAGCACAAAGTCACTATCATTTCAATAGACAATAGGCAGCAGGTGCAGGAGTAGGCCATTCGGCCCTTTGAGCCAGCACCACCATTCATTATAATAACGGCTGATTATCCACAATCAGTACCCTGTTCCTATCTTATCCCCATAACCCTTGATTCCACTATCTTTAAGAGCTCTATCCCTCTCTTTCTTGAAAGTATCCAGAGACGTGGCCTCCACTGCCTTCTGAGGCAGAGCATTCCATATATCCACCACTCTCTGGGTGAAGAACTTTCTCCTCATACTCTGTTCTAAATGGCCTACCCCTTATTTTTAAACTGTGTCCTCTGGTTCTGGACTCACCCATCGGCGGAAACATGCTTCCTGCCTCCAGAGTGTCCAATCCTTTAATTTGGATTATGAATGGTCCGTAAGGTTCAGAATGCATGCATTTTGCATGTTTGTCCAGGTTAAATGGTATTGCATTGAATGGAGCAGATTTATTCCACATTAAGTGAAGCTGATCTAGCTCTCTGGCTCCATAACTAAGAACTGACCATGATGTTGAGTCCCATGGTCCACAAGGCCCCATACTCATTCCCTGGTGGTAATTGAACAGTGATCTCAGCAGCCTTAGGCTATGATCAGCCTGTGTCCTCAGTCCTACTTGAGTTGAAACTTTATTGCTGGAACAGCACAGCAGGTCAGGCAGCATCCAGGGAACAGGAGATTCGACGTTTCGGGCACAGGCCCTTCTTCAGCCTGTGCCCGAAACGTCGAATCTCCTGTTCCCTGGATGCTGCCTGACCTGCTGTGCTGTTCCAGCAATAAAGTTTCAACTTTGATCTCCAGCATCTGCAGACCTCACTTTCTCCTCAGTCCTACTCACTACCAGTGAGCCCCACAGTGTGTGGACATTGGTTCAGGATGGGATTAGGCTGTAATCCTCTCTGGCCAGTGCTAGTTCTCTATTAAGAGATAATAGCTGAGTCTTCAAGGATGGAAAAGTGATTGCCACATCTAGCATGTTGTATCCATTAGCACCTTTCAGAACGTTATGGGTAAAAATATCATAGAATCCTACAGAGTGAAGCCTTCGGGGCTAGCAGCACCAAGGTCCCAGGTTCAGTTCCACCCTTGGGTGACTGTCTGTGTGGAATTTGCACGTTCTCCCCAGATAGTTTCCTCCCACAGTCCAAAGATATGCAGGTTAGGTGGATTGGCCGTGCTACATTACCTATATTGTCCAGGTGGGTTAGCCATGGGGTATGCAGGGTTATGAGGATGGGTCTGGGTGGGATGCTCTTTGGAGTGTTAGTGTGGACTTGATGGGCTGAATGGCCTGCTTCCACACTGAAGGCATTCTATGATTTGGCATATCATGTTTGCTACTGGCACTTTAGAAAAATGATCCAATTGGTCCTATTTCCTTGCTATTACCCAAGGCTCCCCAGATCCCCTTTCAGAGTTTAAACTGGATCAGCTTCCCCCACCTTTCAGGTATGGAATTCCATATCTCAGCTCCTTGCTGTATATAATACATCCTCCTCCTCCTCTCTCCTGCTTCTTCTGCCAATGACCCCTTTCTTTGATCATCCTACCAGTTTCTCCTCACTTACTTTATTGAAATCCCTTTAGAACCAGAGAATTGTTACAACACTGAAGGAGTTTGTGTGAGCCATCGTATCTGCACAAACTCCCTGAATGAACATCATGACTCTGTGTCATTCTTTTTCTGATAATATGCACATTGTTTTTATTTAAATAGTCAATAATGATAAAATAATCGTGAACTCTTCTGTTAAATCTTCTCTTAAACTCTGCGGTAAGGAAATCAACCCCAGCTCTCTTGCAGTTTCACCTACTTGAAAATTTTTAAACTGGGTTTAACCTTCTCTCTACTCTTTCCAAGCACTTAGTATCATAGAATGGTTACTCCAAAGACAGTGGCCTTTTCAATTGCGTCTGTGCTCACTCTTTGGAAGAGCTACTTAGCAAGTAAGTTTGCTTTCTATCTCACAGCCCTGCAAATCTTTTCTCTTGAGAAAACAATCCAATTCCTTGTTGCAAACCGTGATTGAATCTGCTTCCAGTCCCCTGTCAGGCCGTGTATTCCATTTCCGAACCTCTCACTGCCTGGAAAGGTTTCTCCTCAAGTTGCACTTACTTCTTTTACCAATCAGTGTCTGCTTGTTTTTGAGATTCTGCCACCGGGAACAATTTCTCCCCATTTTCTCTATCCTCACCCCTCATGAGATTGAACACCTCTAACAAATCTCCTCTTCTCCTCTGAGGAAACAAGATTGACAGGCCCAGCTTCTCCGATTGAAGCCTCTCACCTTAGAATCACTCTCATAAATGTTTCTGCACCCAACACATTCCAATACATCCACATTTCCAATGTGTTCTCATTCTGCATAAAGTCTGGTGCCCAGAATTGAATGCAATGCTCCAATTGTGACTTGGGCAGTGATTTGTAAAGGTTCACCATAACCTAGGAGCAAATTATTTCAGAGGTTGGAATCTGTACTGAAAAGAACAAATGCTGGAGATCACAGCAGGTCAGACAACGTCCATGGAGAGAGAGCAAGCTAATGTTTTGAGTCGAGATGGTTCTTCATCAGAGCACCATAACCTTCTTGCTCATGTATTCTGTGCATCTATTTATAAAGCCTTGACATCATTCTTAAAATGTACTGGCCAGAATTGGACTCAGTTGCTTCAATGCGTTTCATTCGTAAGCTGGGCAGACAGGTTGAGGGCCAACTTGTAAATCCATCCAGTACACACCAGTGACAGGCGGTAAGAGTGGGAGAAATTCCTGGTCAGCCATATAATGGAAAGAATATTGAAACCTCTAGCATCACTATCCATAGATCCAGACGCCAACATGTGTGTAAAAGAGCATGTAGCCACATGGAGCAACATGGACTCCCTCAGTGAACTGTATCACAGCACCACCACAATGTGGGTTTCATTGCAACCTTATTTGCCCCAATATTCTTGCTTGGTGGCCTTTCTTGGAAATGTTTGACCCCTTCCCATCTGTTCGTAGGTGTGTTTCTGTGTTCCAATCAAACCCACTCTTCATTTTGAAACCAGCATTGCATTAGGAAGTAATGTGCTTCTCCCTCTTATTGAAAGTCAACTTCTCCTGCTGCTTAATACTGCCTTATTTCACAATCCTGGTGGAATCGCATCTGGAAGGGCCTCTCTATGTATTCTTGCAGTGCTGAGTATGGTATACAGTGCACGTGAAGGAGACAATATTTAGGAGAAATCTTTCCTGCGCCAAATCATGCACTGCCATCAATTTCCCATTTACTGTCAACTCCGGGATTGGCCTAAGGATGTAAATCTCCACAGGTCTTTGCTCTCAGTGGGTGGTCCTCCAACCCCCTGGATGCTAGCACCAGTCCCGTGACCGTCTGTCAACAGGATGAGTTGTTCTGTTTGGTTGGTGCAAACACTCGTGAACTCAGTTCATGGCTGAGAGGGAGAGTGGAATTTGGACAGTCAGATTCAGGCGTCTGCATTGTATCTCCCAGCAAGAGTGGTATCTGAAAGGCAAGGGGAATTGTTGGACTCCTGCATCCAGAGACATGCCAATGTAAGGTACACATTCAAAATGTCTGTCGCTGCATCGGAAATAACATAGTAGGCAAGGTGTCAGCCTGTGCAGCCAAAAGGTTTTACTGTTTGGATCAGTCCCAGTTACACTAAAACACCTTTAATCCTGAGAGTGAAAATGTTCAGTGCTTCAGAGAAGCAGGGAGAATGTTTCTCACTGAATACTTACTGATACAGGAAAGAGTTTAAATTAATAATCTGCTAAATTCCTGCAACTGCATAGAAATTTCTGATCGGTAAATAAAGAGTTAGCGGGTGCCTCTAATTTTTAACATAACAGTATTCATACAGTCTCTGTCTCTCTCTCTCTCTGCGTCTCTGTCTCTTTATACTTTCTTCTGAACATGTAGGAGGGCACATTGTCATGAGGAGTTCTTTCAGCTGACGATACAGTGCCTATCAGAGATGGGTAGAAATCACTGTGGAAGGACAGGAGGCCATTTGGCCCTTCGTGTCAATGATGACACGTGAATTCCCACTTTCAGCCTGACTCTTACAGTGACCCATAGGGAGGAGGGCGTTAATTGAGACTGCACCTACCTCAAAGTTCCTTCAGACTCGAAGCATGAGGAAATTGTGGCACTAAAGCAAAAACAGAGACGGCAGATGCTGACAATCTACAGTTGAAAATGCCAGAGGTACTCTGGCAGTATCTGTGGATGGAGGGACAGAATATACATTTCAGCCTTTAATCACATATTAGAAATGTAATCAAACTTGAGCAAGTGACTGGGGACAGTGTGTGGGGGTGACAGTGTGTGTGGGGGGACAG
>NC_057717.1:96310323-96314298 GCF_004010195.1 Chiloscyllium plagiosum | reverse complement strand
AGTGTGGGGGGGGGGTACAGAGTGTGGGGGGACAGAGTGTGGGGGGACAGACTGTGGGGATCAGGAGGTCTGTGACATGGGTAGACAACAAGATAGTTTCATAGCGCTCGGTCAAAGGGAATGGGAAATGAGCAGGTAAAGAAAGAAATTTTGTGTCTGGAAGAGGTGTGAATGGTGTGGGGATCAGGAGGTCTGTGACATGGGTAGACAACAAGATAGTTTCATAGCGCTCGGTCAAAGGGAATGGGAAATGAGCAGGTAAAGAAAGAAATTTTGTGTCTGGAAGAGGTGTGAATGGCAAGATTTGGAATTGAGAAAATTGTGACTGTTTTATTGGTAACGTACCTGTCACAGAAATCTTAATCCACTCCTGTTTCTTTCTTACTGTCCCTTCCAGGGAAGGTCAACCTTCCCGCTGGAGCAGAGGTCAAGGATAAGGATCAGGCCTTGCCCTACTCTGTGGAAACTCCCTACGGTTTCCACCTGGACCTGGACTTTGTGAAGTACGTGGACGATATCGAGAAGGGGAACACCATCAAGAAGGTTCACATCCACCGGAAACCGCGAGGATGCAGCTACACAGGCTCTTGGTGGACGTCCACGGAATCGCTGTGCTCCAACGCCAGCGCTGACAGCAGACGCTCCTCTGTCTCGTACTGTGGCCGGAGCACGTACCACCCGGCCTGCAGCTTCTCCGGGGGCTACTCCAGGCCACCACCGCTGATGTCCGTCGGCTACAACGCCAGGGTTGAAAAGACCCTGCTGGAGACCAAGAGGCGGCTGGAGGAGGAGCCCCTGGGCTGCAGGGAGGGCCGGAGGCCCCGTTATTCCAGCCTGAGCAGCCTGCAGGGCAGTGTGGTGGGCTCCACCAGCTCCCTGGCCGGGACAGGCCTGCAGAGCCACTCGGCCTCCCGACTCGTCTCTTTCAACGGCTCTCAGAGCGCTCCCTGCGGCCAGTTCACTCCCCTCAGCTCGGGCCTGGCTACCCCATCCACTCCGAACCCAAGCCACTTACACAACATCCGGGAGCAGATGGCGGTCGCCCTGCGGAGGTTGCGGGAGCTGGAGGACCAGGTGAAGATAGTCCCTGTTCTCCAGGTGAAGATCTCTGTCCTCCAGGAAGAGAAGAGGCAGCTCAGCGTCCAGCTGAAGAGTCAGAAGTTCCTCGGCCACACCATGGGCTTTGGGCCACAGAAACCAGACAGTGGCCCTGGCAAGCTCAAAGAGGAACTGTACATTGACCTGCCTGAAGAAGGTGGTCACCAGAGCAAAGCTAAGCTGCCCCTCTCTCCTACGTTCCAAAAGCCACCACAGGATAACGTCGGGACTCTTGAACGGGACACTCCGAAGCACAGCAAAGACACCAGGCCAGGCCTGGAAGAGAGCTCGAGGGGCGAAGTGACCAATGGAAATGTGGCCGAGGTCAGGAGCGTGGGTGTTTGGGTGCGAGAGAAGGATCTGGGAATCTCCCCTTCGTCCTTACAGCTGGAGGCGGAGCATTACCGTCATGTGACTGAGCTGCTGACCAAGAAGGTTGCCATGTTGGAGAAGCGACTGCGGGAAGCCGCCAGAGAACTGGAGACCGCTCACCAGAGCGTTGGCGGCCAGGAGAAGGAGACGGCGGAGAAGGGGCTACAGGTGGATGTCGGCGTGACAGCTGGCACGCGAGGACTCGACTTGAGTCGGCCAAAACAACCGCCGGATCAAGTCAGGACCTGGACAGCTGCCTCCGAGGCAGGACCCCGGTCTCCCCAACCACTTGAAGGCAAAGTCGGCAAGAGGGGAGATATTGTTTCGCCTGGCAGCTGGAAGGAGCGGTTCATTGAGCTGGCACCGCAGAGGTCAGTGGGCATACAGGTCAGCCATTTTGGATACCCTCCTAGCAAGCAGGCCAGCAAGGATCCAGTTCAGGACAGGAACCAGCCAGGACTCACCCAGCCGCAGGGGGCCACAAAGGAGATGCAGTATTCCGCAACCCAGGCAGTGCCCAACAGTAGCCAACCCGCCCTCAGCCAGACCTCGGTGGCCCCAAACAAACCAGGCAGTGGCAAGCGGGGCAGTGGGGAGGGGACTGAGCAGAGAGTGGGTCCCACCTCTGACCCGCCCTTTAAGGAGGTCACAGGCAAGGTGGTGACCTGCACGATTGTCACAACCCTGGCAGCCACGTGTGAGGAAGTGAACTCCGTGATGACCACTGCCAGGAGTGCGAAGCAGGTGAAGACGGGTCCGAGCGGGGCACAACTCCGGGAAGCTGTCGAACAGCTCACTCAAGGTACGGTGTTTATTAAAGTGACCGTATTGTTCACTGCTGTCAGCAACAACAAGATAATCCGAGCTGTAGCTGCCCCTTTTAAACTCTCTCTGTTCGAAATTAACAAGCAAATACTCCTGTTGCCCAGACCCAGTAAGCTTTCATTCTAAGGTTGATGGCACATTATAAAATGCAGATTTTTTTTCTGTGATGCAAATTCACTTTGAAATGATGCTATGACACCGTTCCCTTGCATCTCATCTCAAGGATGTTTCTGCACCTTCTCTCTCTCTTCCCAATTTCCTGACCCACTCCTCAACTGACTCCCCTAAAATACAGGGGAGGTCAGGAGATGGGATGGGAAGGGAAGAGAACAGACAAGAGATAGGGAAAGGGAGGAGAGAGAAAGAGAGGAGGGAAGAAGAGAGATAAGGCGAGACGGAAGAATGATTGTGCTGTCGGTTTAATCCCAGTTTTACAAGAGCAGCTGGAAGTCTGTCCTGGATGGGAGGGTGGATCATCTCCCATCAGCCCAAGCATGGGATTTGCAAGTCCACAGCAAGGTGAGGGAAAACCGGTGAGGGATAGATTGAAACAGTGAGGAGATGCATGCAAACAGCATTTCAGGGTGAGGATGTTTGATCTGACAGGAATGCTGATCCACAGAGCACACAAATCCATTTGATCTGACTGGATTTCTGAAAATGGCAGCTCCAGAGAGCAGAGCTGAAAATATTTTCTGCTCAGCATCTCCTCAGTTCTGGAGGCTGGAGCCTGGGAAATGCCCAGACCTTACAACACAGGGGTGCTGGGATCGTCAATCCCACCCTGCCAACCATCAGTATTTTCCAAGAGCAATCAGCTCCCACCCGAGAACCACAGTTCCAGTTTTTACACTGATCCTGAGGGGATATGACCTGGATGCTGAGAGGATGTCCCCCCTTGTGGGGGAGGGTGGAAATAGAGGACACAGTTTCAAAATAATGAGTCTCCTATTTAAGACAGAAGAGATTGCCTGTGAGGCAGCATGGTGACTCAGTGGTTAGCACTGCTGCCTCACAGCGCCAGGGACTTGTGTTTGATTCCATCCTTGGGCAACTCTCTGTGTGGAGTTTGCATGTTTTCCCAATGTCTGCGTGGCTTTCCTCCGGGTGTTCCAGATCCCCCCCCGCAACAGTCCAAAGATGTGCAGGTTAGGGTGGATTGGCCATGGGTAACGCAGGGTTACAGCGATGGGGGTGGGTCTGGGTGGGATGCTCTTCAGAGGGTCAGTATGGACTCGATGGGCTGAATGGCCTGCTTCCACACTGAAGGAAGCCTCCGACTGATGACCGTCCCTCTCAGAGGGTCATCAGTCTGAGGAATTCTCTTCCCGAGAAGGCTGGGAAATTGAATATTTTTAAATTAGGAAGGTGCTCGTTGAGAGAGTCAGAGATTAGATAGGGAAATGGAGTTGATGCAGCAATTAAATCAATTCCCCCCCTCATAATCGTATCAAATGGCAACGCAGGTACGAGGGGCCGATTGGCCGACACCTGTTCTGCTTCTGGCGTTTGTAACTGAAGTCCCATCTCACACATCCTGCCCAGCAGCTGCTCTGACTGACTGGTGGGCAACTTCCAGCAAGGTCCTGCGCTCCACCCCTCACCGCGCACACCCCACCAGCACCACCCACACCCCCCACCTCACTCATCCACACTCCCCACCTCACTCATCCACTCCCC
>NC_057717.1:96297733-96307273 GCF_004010195.1 Chiloscyllium plagiosum | reverse complement strand
GCCCTCCACCATCCCCACCACCACCTCCAGTCTCTCTTTGCTCTTTCCTCCCCCCACTCCTCGCACTGTGGTCAGACCACACCACTTCCCCTTCATCACTGCCTCCCCTCTGCTCACCACAACCACTGCCCTCACATCTATCCCTCTTCCTCAGCTCCACCCCCACTCTCCCAGGCTCTCTTTCCCAGTTGCTTCAGCTGGGTACCTCCCCCCACTCCTCGCACTGTGGTCAGACCACACCACTTCCCCTTCATCACTGCCTCCCCTCTGCTCACCACAACCACTGCCCTCACATCTATCCCTCTTCCTCAGCTCCACCCCCACTCTCCCAGGCTCTCTTTCCCAGTTGCTTCAGCTGGGTACCTCCCCCTGCCCTCCTAGCGTTCCTATAAAGAGGAGGTAAGCTCTATCCGTCTGTTCCGAGTGTCATTCCGGCCTGTGATGAGAACATCGGATCTGGTGAACCGTCAGTAGCAGCTTGGACTGAATTGTGTTTTGCTAACACGGGAATAGCGTGCACTGAAAATGAACAGGAAGTGGTTTTATTCCGAGGAGTTTACCAGCCTGCCCTCATCTGGACTGAATTATGAGCTTTTTCCCGAATGAAGACCATGCGGGTCAGACAGAGGCTAAGATGATGAGTTTCCCATACATTGGGGAACACTGAAACTCAGTCCAGATCAGAGCCTCCCCCTCCCCTGCTCTGAGATCCCATTGGCCACTGAGTCCCAGCTCAGAGCTGGCCTGAGATTTACTGTGAACTGCTCATCTGCCTCACACCTTCACTGATGCATCCCGCTCAGAGGCATCGAGTGGGAGGAAGGAACTTTAGATCAACATCAAACGCATGAAAATTGAACATTTTCTTAATCCATTGTTCATGCTGAGCACATTCAGACCAGTAACAGCCTGCATCAGATACAGAGTAAAGCTCCCTCTATGCTGTCCCCATCAAACACTGCCATGACAGGGACAGCACGGGGTTAGATATGCTGTAAAGCTCTCTCTACACTGTCCCCATCAAACACTCCCAGGACAGGGACAGCACAGAGTTAGCTACAGAGTAAAGCTTGCTCAACAATGTCGCCGTCAAACACTCTCAGGACAGGGATAACACAGAGTTAGATACAGAATAAAGTTTGCTCTACACTGAACCCATCAAGCACTCCCAGGACAGGGACAGCATGGGGTTAGATTTGAAGTTAATGTGGAAGAAGTGAATAGAGGGAGACTTCCTCTGGATGATCTTCTCAAAGGTTGAAGCCAGTTACAATCCTGATGTGCTTTAATTTCTCTGAGGAAGAAACTTATTTTCTAAAATTGTTAATTTGCAGTTTCTCGAGATGAGCACAAAGCAGATCCTGCTGCTCCACCCAGGCGGCCACTAGATGTCACTGAGGAGCCTCGGTATATTTTATCCTCCAATGTTTGTCACTCTGTGGAATTACCCCTCACACAGCTTCCCAGTTCAAAGCCAGCAGAAGTGAGCAACCTGGCACTGGTGAGGCAGGAAGATGCTGCCCTGTCTGAGGATGATTCAACAAGGCCAGGTAACCCTTCAATTTACTGCTTTAACCCTTTCTTACTGTCAATGTTCTGTGGTTTGGACAGTTAGAACTATGAAGAGGCCAGCGCAGAGGTAAGAGGATGGTAGGAAGGTCCCAGCAGTTGATCTGTCTTCGAAATAGTTCCCTGATTGGTTTGATCGCCAAATGCTGCCGTGGCCCTAAGCAATCATGCCTGAGTAATAAGTTTGTTGATCAATGCACACATGGAGGCATAGAGATGTACAGCATGGAAATAGACCCTTCGGTCCAACTTGTCCATGCTGACCAGATATCCCAACCCAATCTAGTCCCATTTACCAGCACTTGGCCCATATGTCTCTAAACCCTTCCTATTCGTCTACCCATCCAGATGCCTTTTAAATACTGCAATTGTACTAGCCTCCACCACTTCCTCTGGCAGCTCATTCCGTACACTCATCACCCTCTGTGTGAGAAAGTTGCCCCTTAGATCTCTTTTATATTTTGCCCCTCTCATCCTAAACCTATGCCCTCTAGTTCTGAACTCCCCCACCACAGAGAAAAGACTTTGTCTGTTTATCCTATCCATGCCCCTCACGATTTTATAAATCTCTATAAGGTCACCACTCAGCCTCTAACATTCCAGGGAAAACAGCCCCAGCCTATTCAGCTCGTCCCTATAGTTCAAATCTCCAACCCTGGCAACATCCTTGTAAATCTTTTCTGAACCGTTTCAAGTTTCTCAACATCCCTCCAATAGCAAGGAGACCAGAATTGCATGCAATATTCCAAATGTGGCCTAACCAAAGTCCTGTACAGTCACAACATGACTTCCCAACTCCTATACTCAATGCTCTGACCAATAAAGGAAAGCATACCAAATGCCTTCTTTAATATCCTGTCTACCTGCAACTCTACTTTCAAGGAGCAATGAACCTGCACTCCAAGGTCTTTTTGTTCAGCAACACTCCTTAGGACCTTACCATTAAGTGTATAAGTCCTGCTAAGATTTGCTTTCCCAAAATGCAGCACCTCGCATTTATCTGAATTAAACTCTATCTGCCACTCCTCAGCCCATTGGCCCATCTGATCAAAATCCTGCTGTAATCTGAGGCAACCTTCTTCACTGTCTACTGCACCTCCAAATTTAGTGTCATCTGCAAACTTATTAAGTATACCTTTTATGTTCACATCCAAATCACTTATATAAATGATGAAAAGCAGAGGACCCAGCACCGATCTTTGTGGCACTCCACTGGTCACAGGCCTCCAGTCGGGAAAGCAACCTCCACCACTACCCTCTGTCTTCTACCTTTGAGCCAGTTCTGTATGGCTAATGGCTAATTCTGCCTGTATTCCATGAGATCTAACCTTGGTCACCAGTCTCCCATGGGGAATCTTGTCGAACACCTTACTGAAGTCGATATAGATCACGTCCACCGCTCTGCCCTCATCAACCCTCCTTTATACTTTTTCAAAAAACTCAATCAAGTTCATGAGATTTGATTTCCCACACCCAAAACCATGTTGACTATCCCTAATTAGTCCTTGCCTTTCCAAATACATGTACATCCTGTCCCTCAGGATTCCCTCCAACAACTGGCCCACCACCGAAGTCAGGCTCACCGGTCTATAGTTCCCTGGCTTGTCCTTACCACTTTTCTTAAATAACGGTATCACGTTGGCCAACCTACAGTCTTCAGGCACCTCACCTGTGGCTATCAATGATTCAAATATTTCAGCAAGAGGCCCAGCAATCACTTCCCTAGCTTCCCACAGAGTTCTAGAGAATACCTGATTAGGTCCACAGATTTATCTACCTTTATGCGTTTCAAGACATCCAGCATTTCCTCCTCTGTAATATGAATGTTTTTCAAGATGTCACCATCTATTTCCCCACATTCTATATCTTCCATATCCTTCTCCACAGTAAACAATGATGCAAAATACTCGTTTAGTATCTCCCCAATCTCCTGCAAAGGCCACCTTGTTGATCTTTGAGGGGCCCTATTCTCTCCCTAGTTACCCTTCTGTCATTATTGTATTTGTAAAAACCCTTTGGATTCTCCTTAAGCCTATTTGCCAAAGCTTTTTGCCCCTTTTTGCCCTCCTGATTTCCCTCTTAAGTATACTCCTACTACCTTTATACTCTTAAAAGGATTCACTCGATCTCTCCTGTCTATACCTGACATATGCTTCCTTCTTTTTCTTAACCAAACCCTCAATTTCTCTGGTCATCCAGAATTCCCTACACCTACCAGCCTTTCCTTTCACCCTAACAGGAATATACTATCTCTGGACTCTCGTTATCTCATTTCTGAAGGCTTCCCATTTTCCAGCCGTCCCTTTACCTGCAAACATCTGCCCCCAGTCAGCTTTTGAAAGTTCTTGGTTAATACTGTCAAAATTGGCCTTCCTCCAATTTAGAACTTCAGCTATTATATCCGGTCTATCCTTTTCCATCATTATTTTAAATCTAATAGAGTTATGGTCGCTGGCCCCAAAGTGCTCTCCCACTGACAACTCAGTCATCTGTCCTGCCTTATTTCCCAAGAGTAGGTCAAGTTTTTGCACATTCTCTAGTCCTTAATAGCAAATCAGACTGGCACTCCAGTGTAGCATTGAGGACGGCTGCATTGCTAGAGGTCCCGACTTTGAAAAGAGACTTTGAAACCATGGTGGCTCAGTGGTTAGCACTGCTGCCTCACAGCACCAGGGTCCCAGGTTCGATTCCAACCTCGGTCTGTGTGGAGTTTGCACATTCTCCTGTGTCTGCGTGGGTTTCCTCCCACAGTCCAAAGATTTGCGGGTCAGGTGAATTGGCTGTGCTAAATTGCCCATATTGTTAGGTGTATTCATCAGAGGTGGGTGGATTGCTCTTCGGAGGGTCGGTGTGGACTGGTTGGGCTGAAGGGCCTGTTTCCACACTGTAGGGAATCTAATCTAACCTAAAACCTTGAATCTAAAACGTTCAACTTCAGAGAAGAGCACAGGTGTTGGCCCGTGTTCTTCACCGCAGCTTTCACAGGCATGATGGGGCTGAATGTGTCAAAGAATAAAGCCATTAAGGATTAAAGAAATCTTGTTATAGTTGTGCAGGCCTTTGGTGAGACCACATCTGGAATATGGCACAGTTTGCTCTCTATGTTTACAGAAGGATTGGAGCAGCAAGCAGAGGTCCATTGGCTTAACTGTGATAGGAAGCTGAGTAAGCTGTGTCTATACTCTCTGGAGTTTAGGAGAATGAGGGGGCAATCACATTGAGATTCAGAAGGGTTGAGACAGGGGAAACATTGACAGGGCAGATGCTGAGAGAACATTCCTACTGCTTGAAGAATCTAAAACACAGGGACGGAGTATTTTGAATATATTTAAGGCGATGAAATACAGATGTTTAGTCTCTCGGGAAATGGGGAGGAGGTGAGAGAGCCGAGTTAGCCCAAGGTCAGCTGTAATCAGATTGAATGACAGAATAGGTTCAATGGACTGAATGGTCTATTCGCACTCCTGTTTCTCCCGTTCTTGTGAGGTAGGGCGGGGATCCGCAAACTGTGGCACTCTCTGAGTAAAGATCTTTTCTTCTGTTTCCTTCTCAGGTTCTCCACAGGGAGCACAACTAAAATCCATCATGAAAAAGAAGGAGAGAGGAGCCAGTCCTGAAAGCCCTCTGACAAAGAAGAGCCTTCAGTTTATTGGGGTGAACGGAGGGTGAGTGGCAGCATCTCCCAGTCTAGTAGGACGTTCCTGGTTTTCCTGGTTTAGATTCCCAGCATCAGGCTTTGAGCAGAATGAGTTGTGATCACAATCTTCACTGAGTCTCTCTCGACGCATAAGCTCCTTGGCTTCTACTGGTGCTTTTTAAGCCTGTCTCAGATAGACCACGTCACCTAATAACTAGCGAGTTCCCTCCACAGCTGATTTCCACCCTTGCTGACTTTACTTCTCTTTCTCAGTTACTTTCAATCTGTGCCCTTTGGCTGTCAATCTGTTTGCAAGTTGGAATGTTTATTTCTCTATTAATTCTGCTCCAACCCATAATGATTTTGAATCCTTCAATCAGGTCGGTCCTCCCAGGAAAACAGTCCCAAGTTAGATTAGAATAGATTCCCTACAGTGTTGAAACAGGCCATTCAGCCCAACAAGTCCACACCGACAGTCCGAAGAGTAACCCACCCAGACCCATTTCCCTCTGTCTAATGCACCTAACACTATGGGCAATTTAGCACAGCCAATCCACCCTGACCTGCACATCTTTGGACTGTGGGAGGAAATCGGAGCATCCGGAAGAAACCCACGCAGACACGGGAAGAATGTGCAAACTCCACACAGGCAGTCACCCAAGGCTGGAATTGAACCTGGGTCCCTGATGCTGTGAGACAGCAGTGCTAACCACTGAACCACTGTGCCGCCCCTTTTTAAAGCTATTCATGTCCCCTTTTTGCCGTCCTGATTTCCCTCTTAAGTATACTTCTCCAAGTATAAATTCTCCAATCTATGTTCATAACTGAAATTCCCCAGGGACCATTCTCATAAATCTCTTCTGCACCTCAGGACCCTCTCATCCTCAAGGACTGTACCCCTTTTATTTGATATTACCTTCCATCTTCTTCCTTCCAAAATCATCATAGTTCTATGCATTCAATTTCAACGCCCAATTACAACTTCCATTCCACTGTTCTGTCTATTTCAACTTGAGAGCGAATCACGATCTACAAGGCACAAGTCAGGAGTCTGATGAAATACTCCCCACTTGCCTGGATGGGTGCAGCTCCAACAACACTCAAAGCTTGACACTATCCAGTTCAAAGCAGTCAATTGGCACTACATCCTCAAGCATCCATTTCCGCTACCACCAACGCTCAGTAGCAGCAATGTGAACCATAGATGTGCTGCAGACATTCACCACGAAGATCCTCAGACAGCTCCTTCCAAACCCATGACCATTTCCATCTAGAAGGACAAGGGCAGCAAATACATGGGAATGCCACCCCCAGCAAGTTCCCCTCCAAACCACTCACCATCCTGACTTGGAAATATGTCGCGGTTCCTTCACTGTAGCTGGGTCAAAATCCTGAAATTCCCTCTCTAAGGCCATTGTGAGTCAACCCACAGCAGGTGGACTGCAGCAGTTCAAGAAGGCAGCTCGCCCCCACCTTCTCAAGGGGCAACTAGGGATGGGCAATAAATGCTAATGATGTCCACATCCCACAAAATGAATAAATAAAAGTATTCTTCCCACAGCTCCCAAAACTTCCAAGTTTAAAGTCAACTGCAAATGTTGAAATTGTGCTCTGTGAGCCAAAGTCTAGGTCAATCACATAGGTCAAAGAGAGCAGTGGTGCTGATGCCAACCCCCAGGGAAACCCACAGTGTAGTCAAATTCTCTCCGAAAAATAAATCAGACACTACCACTCTGCTTCCCGACACTAAGCCAATTTTATCTATGCTGTCATTGTCCCTTTTGTACATGGACTTGAACTTTGCTATTGAGCCTGTCATGTGACACTTTATCAAACACCTTTGGAAGTCCAGGTACACTGCGTCATCTGCATGACCCTCTCTGTTGGCACATCAAAACAACCATTCAAGTTAGCAGAACACAGTTTCCCTTCAGCGGTTCCACACCCACATTCCTCAGTTAACCCACGCGTTCAAAGACCATGAACTTTGTTCTGTATTATCATTTTCCCAACACTGCAGTTAAATTGAAGGTTATAAGGATAAGGCCAGCATTGAAAAGCCAGTAACCCCTTTGTAACAAACAGAGATGTGGACGACGTTGACTTGATTATGATGCTGGCAGTCACTGTCCATGTTTGAAAATGAAGAATGGCTCAATGGATACGAATGGATACAGACAGTTGTTCCAAAGGGAACTCCCTCCCTAAGGGCATTGTGGGTCAACCCACAGCAGGTGGACTGCAGCGGATCAAGAAGGCAGCTCACCCCCACCTTCTCAAGTGGCAACTAGGGGCGGGCAATAAATGCTGGGCACAGCCAGCCACACCCATGTCCCACAAACAAATTTTTTTTTCAAAATTACATTCTACCCATATGTATCTGCTTTGGATCTTCTGGAGGGTTACAGCATAGAAATAGACCCTTCGGTCCAACTTGTTCATGCCGCCCAGTTTACGCTATGAACCTAATCCCATTTGCCTGCGTTTGGTCCATATCTCTCTGTACCTATCCCAACCATATACCTGTCCAAATATTTCTTAAATGATAGAATTGTACTTGCCACTACCTCTGGCAGACTGTTCCAGACACTCACCACCCTCTGCGTGAAAAGATTGCCCCTCTGGACCCTTTTGTAACTCTCCCCTCTCACCTTAAACCTATGCCCTCTAGTTTTAGGTCCCCTGCACCATGGAGAAAAGCTGTTAGCTATCCATCTTATCTGACCCCTGGTGATTTTATAAACCTCTATAACGTCACCCCTCAGTCTCCTATGGTCCAGGGAAAAAAGTCCCAACCAATCCAGCCTCCCCTTATAACTCAAGCCTTCCAGTCCCGGTAAATCCTGGTAATCTTTTCTGCACCCTTTCTAGTTTAATATAATATTTTCTATGGTAGAGTGACCAGAACTGAGTGGGACACAGTTGGGTAATTGGTGGAGTGGAGAGACATTTGAGAAAATTCCTCTGAACATCAGTTTCTTTTTTCATAGATATGAGTCAACATCTTCGGAAGAATCCAGTACGGAGAGTTCCTCGAGTGAGTCAGATGACGGGAGCACGGAAAGCGATTACCATGAGGCCAGCGAGAGACTCCCAGGAGAGCAGGCAGAAAAAGCAGAGAGCAAAAGCACTCCTGCTGGAACTGTGCAGGAAACAGAGAGTGTGCAGACTCCTGCTGGAACTGTGCAGGAAACTGAAGTTAAGCAGACACTATTGGAGCCAGTGGAAGAGACTCGGAGCAAGAGGACTCCTGCAGAGGTTGTGCAGATAGTAGCAGAGAGTGTGCAGGAGGCGCTGACGAAGGGTACTCCAGCTGAGAGTCCCCAGGAAGGTGGGAATGTGCTGACTCCACCACAGCACACAACAAGCTTAGAAAGGGAGGAGAAGGTGCAGTATGGAGGGAGCAAGGAGTATGTGAAGGAGATGGAGCAGACAATGGAAGGGAAACCAGAGGCACCAGTCAAGGAAGGAGAGGACAACCCAGCAAAGGTTCCTCATCCTGAAACAGTGAGTCTGAAGCAGGAAGCAAACACCAGCACGTACGTAAACAACTTCTCGGTTTTCATTTTTATGGAAATATGTAAGCAAGCACAGTACTGTAAAGTTTCAGGGTCCCATGTCTTTCATTCAGTTCCCATCCACGCTCACAGGACAGGGACAGCACAGGGTTAGAAACAGATTAAAGCTTCCTCTACACTCTCCCTATCAAACACTCCCAGGACAGGGACAGATACAGAGTATCTGTACGGGATTAGATACAGAGTAAAGCTCTCTGTAGACCGTCCCAGGACAGGGACAGCATGGGGTTGGGTATAGAGTAAAGCTTCCTTTCTCTGTCCCTATCAAACACTCTCAGGTCAAATCCAGCACGAGGTTAGAGACAGAATAAAGCTCTCTCTACCCTGTCCTCATCAAGCACACCTGGGACAAATATAGCATGGGTTAGATACAGAGCAAGTCTCTCTCTCTCTCTCGAGAGTGCCCTATTAAACATTCCCAGGGCAGGTACAGCACAGGGTTAAATACAGAGTAAAGTTCCCTCGACTCTTTTAAACTGAAAGTAAAGCTTTCTCTATATTGTAGAGACCCCTTCGCCCACCTCCAACACACTGCATCCACCTGGACACCCCGCGCTGGCCTATTACCTGCCCTCGACCTCTTCATTTCCAACTGCCGCCGGGACATTAACCGCCTCAACCTGTCGACCCCCCTCCCCCACTCTCACCCTCACAACACGCAGCCCTCCAATCCCTCTGCTCTAATCCCAACCTCACCATCAAGCCAGCAGATAAAGGGGGCGCAGTGGTAGTCTGGCGCACTGACCTCTACACCGC
>NC_057717.1:96274957-96295899 GCF_004010195.1 Chiloscyllium plagiosum | reverse complement strand
CGCCTCCTAGCAGAACGCTTTAGGGAACATCTCCGGGACACCCGCACCAATCAACCAAATCGCCCCGTGGCTCAACATTTCAACTCCCCCTCCCACTCTGCCGAGGATATGGAGGTGCTGGGCCTCGTCCACCGCCGCTCCCTCACCACCAGACGCCTGGAGGAAGAACGCCTCATCTTCCGCCTTGGAACACTTCAACCCCAGGGCATCAATGTGGATTTCAACAGTTTTCTCATTTCCCCTTCCCCCACCTCATCCTAGCTTCTAACCTCCAGAAACTCGATCCCCTGACCTGTCCGGACTTGTCCGACCTGCCCAGCTCCTTTTCCACCTATCCTCTCCACCCTCTCCTCCCGGACATATCACCTTCATCTCCTTCCCCACTGACCTATTGTACTCTATGCCACTCTCTCCCCACCCTCCTCGAGCTTATCTCTCCACGCTTCAGGCTCTCTGCCTTTATTCCTGATGAAGAGCTTTTGCCCGAAACGTCGATTTTGCCTGTCTTCGGATGCTGCCTGAATTGCTGTGCTCTTCCAGCACCACTGATCCAGAATTTCTCTATATTGTCCCCATCAAACACTCATAGGACAAACACTGCACAAGATCAGATACAGAGTAAAGGTACCTCTCTACTGTCCCCATCAAACACTCCCAGGACAGGTACAGCATTGGGTTCAATACAGAGTATGTGTGGACATAAAATTCTACTCTAGCTTTCAGAAATAACATGTATATGTACCAGCTCGTTAAATTCCTAGTTACTGTACCTGACCAAATGTAGTTGTAATAATTGCTATTCATGCAATGAACCTTTTTGTCATCTAAGAACAGGACAGCTATAGACCTGTTCTGAGGAAGAATCATATCAGACTCAAAGTGTTAACTCTGTTTCTCTTCTCCAAACATGCTATCAGACCTGCTGAATTTCTCCTGCATTCTCTGTGTTTGTTTCAGATTGTCAGCAGCTGCTGTATTTTACCTTTAAATTTTTGTACATACTCAACAGTGGTATGTCCGCTAACAATAGTCATGGAGTCTATAGTGGTATACCCTCTAACAATAATCACTGGGTCTACAGTGGTGTACCCACTAACACTAATCATTGGGTCTACAGTGGTTAATCCTCTAACACTAATCATTGGGTCTACAGTGGTGCACCCTCTAACAATAGTCATTGGATCAACAGTGGTTTATCCGTTAACACTAATCATTGGGTCTACAGTGGTGTACCCTCTAATACTAATCATGGTATATACAGTGGTGTACCGTCTAACGCTAATCATGGGGTCTTCAGTTGTGTACCCTCTAATACTAATCATGGGGTCTACAGTGATGTACCGTCTAACAATAATCATTGGGTTTACAGTGGTATACCCTCTAACATTAATCATTGGATTTACAGTAGCGTACCCTCTAACACTAATCATTAGGTCTACAGTGGTGTACCCTCTAACAATAATCATGGGATCTAAGTGTTATACCCACGAATAATAATCATTAGGTATACAGTGGTGTACCCTCTAACACTAATCATGGAGTCTACAGTAGTATACCCGCTAACAATAATCGTTGGGTCTACAGTGGTGTATCTTCTAACACTAACTTTTGGGTCTACAGTGGTGTATCCTCTAAGAATAATCATTGCGTTTACTATGGTGTACCCTCTAACACTAATCATGGCGTCAACAGTGGAGTACCCTCTAACACTAATCATTGGGTCTACAGTGGTATACCCTCTAACATTAATCATGGAGTTCACAGTGGTGTACCCTCTAACAATAATAATTGGATCTACAGTGGTATACCCTCTAACAATAATCATTGGGTCAACAGTGGTATACCCTCTAACAATAATCATTGGGTCTACAGTGGTATACCCTCTAACAATAATCATTGGGTCTACAGTGGTATACCCTCTAACACTAATCATGGGGTCTACAGTGGAGTATCCTCTAATGTTAATCACTGGGTCTGCAGTGGTGTACCCTCTAACACTAATCATTGGGTCTACAGTGGTGTACTCTCCAACAATAATCATTGGGATTACTGTGGTGTATCCTCTAACACTTAACATTGGATCTGCAGTGGAATACCCTCTAACACTAATCATTGGGTCTACAGTGGTGTATCCTCTAATGTTAATCACTGGGTCTGCAGAGTTGTACCCTCTAACAATAATCATTGGGTCTACAGTAGTGTATCCTCTAACATTAATCACTGGGTCTGCAGTGGTGTACCCTCTAACACTAATCATGGGGTCTATAGTGGTGTATCCTCTAAGACTAATAATTGAGTCTTCAGTTGTGTACCCTCTAACACTAATCATAGGGTCTACAGTGGTGTACCCTCTAAAAATAAGCAGTTGGGTCTACAGTGGTATACCCTCTACCACTAATCATTGGGTCTGCAGAGGTGTACCCTTTAACACTAATTATGGGGTCTACAGTGGTGTATCCTCTAACACTAATCATTGGGTCTACAGTGGTATACCCTCTAACACTAATCATGGGGTTTACAGTGATGTATCCTTTAAAAATAATCATTTGGGTCTACAATGGTGTACCCTCTAACACTAATCATGTGGTCTACAGTGGTGTATCCTCTAATGTTAATCGCTGGGTCTGCAGTGGTGTACCCTCTAACACTAATCATTGGGTCTACAGTGGTGTACCCTCCAACAATACTCATTGGGTTTATTGTGGTGTACCCTCTAACACTAATCATTGGGTCTACAGTGGTGTACCCTCCAACAATACTCATTGGGTTTATTGTGGTGTACCCTCTAACACTAATCATTAGATCTGCAGTGGTGTACCCTCTAACACTAATCATTGGGTCTACAGTGGGGTACCCTCTAACAATAGTCATTGGGTCTACAGTGGTATGCCCTCTAACACTAATCATGGGGTTTACAGTGGTGTATCCTCTAATGTTAATCGCTGGATCTGCAGTGGTGTACCCTCTAACACTAATCATTGGGTCTACAGTGGTGTACCCTCCAACAATACTCATTGGGTTTATTGTGGTGTATCCTCTAACACTTAACATTGGATCTGCAGTGGTGTACCCTCTATCACTAATCATTGGGTCTATAGTGGTGTACCCTCCAACTATAATCATTGGGTTTATTGTGGTGTAACCTCTAACACTAATCATTAGATCTGCAGTGGTGTACCCTCTAACACTAATCATTGGGTTTATTGTGGTGTATCCTCTAACACTTAACATTGGATCTGCAGTGGTGTACCCTCTAACACTAATCATTGGGTCTACAGTGGGGTACCCTCTAACAATAGTCATTGGGTCTACAGTGGTATGCCCTCTAACACTAATCATGGGGTTTACAGTGGTGTATCCTCTAATGTTAATCACTGGGTCTGCAGTATTGTACCCTCTAACAATAATCATTGGGTCTACAGTGGGGTATCCTCTAACATTAATCACTGGGTCTGCAGTGTTGTACCCTCTAACACTAATCATGGGGTCTATAGTGGTGTATCCTCTAAGACTAATAATTGGGTCTACAGTGGTATACCCTCTAACACTAATCATGGGGTCTACAGTGGTGTATCCTCTAACATTAATAGTTGGGTCTACAGTGGTATACCCTCTAACACTTATCATTGGATCCACAGTGGTATACCCTCTAACATTAGTCATTGGGTCTAAAGTGGTGTATCCTCTAACATTAATCACTGGGTCTGCAGTGGTGTATCCTCTAACACTAATAATTGGATCTTCAGTGGTGTACCCTCTAACAATAATCATTGAGTCTACAGTGGTATAAACTCTAAAAATAATCATTTGGGTCTACAGTGGTGTGCCCTCAAATACTAATCGTGGGGTCTACAGTGTTGTATCCTGTAACATTAATAATTGGTCTTCAGTTGTGTATCCTCTAGCACCAATCATGGGGTTTACAGTTGTGTACACTCTAACACCAATCATGGGGTCTACAGTGGTATACCCTGTAACACTAATCAGCAGTCTACAGTGGTGTATCCTCTAATGGTAATCACTGGGTCTTCAGTTGTGTACCCTCTAGCACTAATCATGGAGTCTACAGTGGTGTATCCTGTAGCAATAATCATTGGATCTACAGTGGTGTACTCTCTAACAATAATCATGAGGTCTACAGTGGTGTATCCTCTAACATTAATAATTGGGTCTATGGTGGTATATCTTCTAACACTAATCATTGGATCTACAGTGGTATACCGTCTAACAATAGTCATTGGGTCTACAGTTGTGTATCGATTCTCCTGTTCCCTGGATGCTGCCTGACCTGCTGCGCTTTTCCAGCAACACATTTTCAGCTCTGATCTCCAGCATCTGAGACCTCACTTTCTCCTCTTCAGTAGTGTACCCTCTAACAATAATCATTGAGTCTACAGTGGTATAAACTCTAAAAATAATCATTTGGGTCTACAGTGGTGTGCCCTCAAATACTAATCGTGGGGTCTACAGTGGTGTATCCTGTAACATTAATAATTGGTCTTCAGTTGTGTATCCTCTAGCACCAATCATGGGGTTTACAGTTGTGTACACTCTAACACTAATCATGGGGTCTACAGTGGCATACCCTGTAACACTAATCAGCAATCTACAGTGGTGTATCCTCTAATGGTAATCACTGGGTCTTCAGTTGTGTACCCTCTAGCACTAATCATGGAGTCTACAGTGGTGTATCCTGTAGCAATAATCATTGGATCTACAGTGGTGTACTCTCTAACAATAATCATGAGGTCTACAGTGGTGTATCCTCTAACAGTAATAATTGGGTCTACGGTGGTATATCTTCTAACTCTAATCATTGGATCTACAGTGGTATACCGTCTAACAATAGTCATTGGGTCTACAGTTGTGTATCCTCTAACACTAATCATTGGGTCTACAGTTGTGTATCCTCTAATATTAATCATGGAGTCTACAGTGGTGTATCCTCTAACACAATAATTGGGTCTTCAGTAGTGTTGAAAATGTGTGTTGCTGGAAAAGCGCAGCAGGTCAGGCAGCATCCAGGGAACAGGAGAATCGACATTCCCGAAACGTCGATTCTCCTGTTCCCTGGATGCTGCCTGACCTGCTGCGCTTTTCCAGCAACACATTTTCAGCTCTGATCTCCAGCATCTGAGACCTCACTTTCTCCTCTTCAGTAGTGTACCCTCTAACAATAATCATTGAGTCTACAGTGGTGTAACCTCTAAAAATGATCATTTGGATCAACAGTGGTGTACCCTCAAACACTAATCATGGGGTCTACAGTGGTGTATACTCTAATATTAATAATTGGGTCTACAGTGGTATACCCTCAAACACTAATCATGGGTCTACTGTGGTATACCCTCTAACACTAATCACTGAGTCTGTAGAAGTATGCCCTCTAACAATAATCTTTGGGTCTCTGGTGGTGTATCCTCTAATACTAATCATTGAGTAGGCCAAAGACAAAGCAGAAGCAAATGAGGATTGAGCTACCTCAAACACTCCTTACTCAATACCACCCACTGATGGAGGTGGCAAATTCCACCAGGAACCGTCATCTGGCAATGTACCACAATGGCCTGAAATATTACCACTGTTCCTTTCTCCAAGGACACTGGTAGATGTGCTGAGTATCTCCAGCATTTTCATTTTTATTTTATCTGTGAAGATATGTCCTTATTTCAGAAGTTAGATGTTTCCCATTCCCACCTGCCTTTGAATGAACCAGATAACTCAGGACAAAGATCTAAGCAGTTTATGCCATAAAATATTACTAAGACTGACCCAACATAAATAAGTAATTACTATTCGAATTCAGACCACGGTGTTGATATCCCAAATCCATCTGCTCATGAATTTGTGGTGGAATTCCCAGAGGAAGTGTGAGGACATGTGCGGGTGGATTAACTTTGTGGGTCAGCGAAGGGGTTTCATACCAATGGATCATGGCATTAATTTACTTCATACTCAGAAAGTCCCTAGTCATAGAGATGTACAGCATGGAAACAGACCTTTTGTCCATGCCAACCAGATATCCCAACCCAATCTAGTCCCACCCGCCAGCACCCGGTCCATATCCCTCCAAACCCTTCCTACTCATATACCCATCCAAATGCCTTTTAAATGTTGCAATTGTACCAGCCTCCACCACATCCTCTGGCAGCTCATTCCATACACATACCACCTTTGTGTGAAAAATTTGCCTCTTAGGTCTCTTTTATATCATTCCCCTCTCACCCTAAACCTATGCCCTCTAGTTCTGGACTCTCCGACCCCAGGGAAAAGACTTTGTCTATTTCTCCTATCCATGCCCCTCATAATTTTGTAAACCTCTATAAGGTCACCCATCAGCCTCCGACGCTCCAGGGAAAACAGCCCCAGCCTGTTCACCCTCTCCCTATAGCTCAAATCCTCCAACCCTGGCAACATCCTTGTAGATCTTTTCTGAACCCTTTCAAGTTTCACAACATGAATAGGAAAGGTTTGGAGGGATATGGGCCAGGAGCAGGCAGGTGGGACTAATTTAGTTTGGGAACATGGTCAGCATGGATTGGTTGGACTGAAGGGTTTGTTTCCACGCTGTATGACTCTATTCCTTTATGACTGTATGCTGGAGGTCCTGTCCTTTGAGTAGGATTTTATGTCCAGACCTAGCCTGCCTTCTCAGGTGAACAGTAGAGGTCATATGACACAATTTTAAAGACAAGCAGGAAATGCTGTGTTCAATAGTTATCCTTTCAGGAACTGTTATACACAAGAAAGCCAGCTTGCAAAGCATAGAGCTAGAGCTAATCTTTACGTTCTTAGTTTCAGAGTTACATAATACAAGCATGCACCACAATAGCTGTTTTTTCAGTCTGTGTGTATGAGGATTTTAGTGAATCAGACCATTAATGTGATCAACACCAGAATTGTCAATAACATGAGAATATCTGGATATTATCATATTGCTGTTGTGGGATCTTACTGTGCACAAATTGGCTGCTGCATTTTCAATACTGCAGCAGTAGCTACAATTTAAAATACCAGATTGGCGCTTCAGGAGGCCCTGAGGATGTATAAGGTGCTATATAAATTAAATCCCTTATGGTAGAAATTATGTGGTTAATAATGGCCCCGGTGTTGAGGGGCACTCAATGCGGGACAGGTGCTGACAGATATTTACTTTTTGTCAGAAAGTGATGGTACAAATTCCTGTGTTATTTCCTCACTGAGCTGTCACTCTCTTGCTTTCAGGTTTGAGCTGACTGAGGGTTTGGTGTCGGCCTGCGTGACTCTGCAGAAACATCTGAACGATCCTGACAGGTTCACAAACAAAGATGTGGTACGCTAGCTTGCTGCTTATTGATCTCCCCAGTTGCTATCCCCTCTTACAACACTGAGCAATAAGTTCACGGTCTGCCTCCTCTGTTTGCCTCCAGTTCAGTGTCAGAAGCAACACGATAGGGAGCTAGCTACTCCTCTTAAGAAATGTTATTATGCAGGAGGCCATTCGCCCCATTGTGCCTGCCAGCCCTTTTTGAGGACTGTCTAAATAATCCTAATTCTCTTACTTTTTCCATCATTATGGTGTTAGAATAGGGGCTGATGGGGATGCTAGAATGCAGTATTCAGTGTAGGTTAGAATTGGGATAACTGCTGATGTTAGAATGAGGGAACAATTAGTTTGGGGGATCTGTGCAGATTATTATGGGCCACCTGGGTAGATTCACTGAAGATGTAGTGAAAGGTTTGCTGAAGCGTACCGGGGAGGTTAAAATGAGGGTAGCTGGTTACGTTAGGTTGAGGCTAGCTAGCCAGGTTATTTGGAGTGTTATATTAACAGTGTTGGCTGAGAGGATCAGGCAGGTTGGCTGACCAATTTGTTTCAGTCCGTTGCATTCCTGATGCAATTCTTCTCAAATACCCTGCAGAGAGTGAGCTATCTCACGGTTCAGCAGGAGTGGCTCTTGGTGTCAAGTCCGAAGACAGCGGAACCTGAGGTGGTGCGTCGGTACCTAGCTGTGTTTAAGGCAATGTCACCGAATTTACTGGAGCTGATAGTCAACATGGCTGACAGCAATGGGAACACAGCTCTTCACTACACAGTCTCTCATTCCAACTTCCCCATTGTCAGGTTGCTGCTGGACACAGGTACACCCTTCGCCTCTTACTCGAGTTCCTCATTGGCTCACTGTATTTACTGCACTGGTACAGGTTAGTACGAACCTTGTAAACCCACCACTCAGGAGCAGTCAAATGGTAACCATGCCAACGCTGAACTTGCATTCTGAGGTCAGGGACATGACATTGGGACAACTTCCAACCTCACACCATGTCAGAAAGTCAGCAAAAAACTGTTTTTGAGACAGTGGGAGGCACGGTGGCTCAGTAGTTAGCATTGATGCCTCACAGCGCCAAGGACCCAGGTTCGATCCCAGTTTCGGGCTGTGTGGAGTTTGCACATTCTCCCCGTGTCTGCGTGGGTTTCCTCCAGGTGCTCTGGTTTCCTCCCACAGTCCAAAGATGTGCAGCTTAGGATAGATTGGCCCTGCTAAATTGCCCCATAATGTCCAGGCATGGGCAGGCTAAATAGGTTAGCCATGGGAAATGCAGGGTTACAGGGATAAGTTAGGGAAGGGTGGGTTTGGGTGGGAGGCATTTTGTAGGGTCGGTGTGAAGTTAATGGGCCGAATGGCCTGCTTCCACATTGTAGGGATTCTATGTTCAAATGCATGGCCAAAGTGTGTGGTAGCCATCCAGTTAAGGACAGTGGGTGGGTTCAGATGTCTGAGGGTTGGTAGGAGGTTGCCGTCTCTCTGAAAGAGCTGTGAGTCTGCCGATGTGGGAGAGAGAGAATGTGGGTATCTCCCTCCCAACACTGTGAAAAATGGTGAAAGACTCAGGTCATCCACAGCTGCCAGACCATCACCATAGTGCTATCGGACCAGTCTTCTCAGAAATGACTCATACGCAGTACGGTGCTGACAAACTGGCATGCCAGCAGGCAGGTACAACATTCTAAACCCTTCAGTTGTGATTGTAACAAGGTCAGCTAGGTGGACCTCATAGAATATGGGTTCCACCATTGGGGCTGTTAACCTGGTCCAGTCAGAGAGCCCTGGCTGACAGATATAAACAGAAGTGTCAGGGGTTCTATTCACTCTGAGGGAACTGGATCAGTGTAAAGGACTCTCCACGCATAAGTAAAGGGTGACTTGGTGATGGGATATCGCCAGCTGCGGAGTTATTTCACCTTCAACCATCTGCCCTCCCGCCCTGTATTCCTCTTCCGAGCTGCCCTTGGTGAGGTCTCAGTGGGCAGCACTCAGTGAACTGTGGGTCAGATGTTTGTGGTTCAAGTCCACCAGGAGATTTGGCCTGAGTTCTTGGCTGACTACCTGTTACAGCACTGAGTGAGTGCTGCACTGCCAGAGGAACATTTTGGTTTTGGAATGATGTATTAAATTAAGGCCCTGTCTCCCCTCTCAGGTAGATGTAAATAAAGTCCCACAGTCACTAATTGAAGAACAGCAGGGAATCCTTCCTGGATTCCTAGTGAATATTTATCCCCCAACCAACATCACCAAAAACAAATTTTCCAGTCAGTTGCAGAATGTTGTAGTGTATGATCTGGCTGCCATGTTTCCTACAGAACAGTGGGGATTATTCATTGGCTGTAAGGCACTGCGCTTGTTAAAGGTGCTATAGAAATTTCAGACTGTTTTTAAAAAACCCTACAATAATCCTGTAAAGTTTTCCCGGTATGTCGTGTGTTTAAACTGCGTCCCCTCCTTCTTGTCGCAGGCGCCTGTAGTTTGGATAAGCAGAATAAGGCTGGTTACACAGCCATCATGCTGGCCTCACTCGCTGCCCTCCAGTCGGAGCACGACATGCAGACCGTGACACAGCTCTTCCGTCTCGGCAACGTCAATGCCAAGGCCAGCCAGGTAGGTCAGAGGTCAACCCAGCCCTCTCTTGCGTCTCTGGTCCCCTCTCCAGCATCTAGGCCTCAGGCTCTGCCCCATGCCAGCACCGGATTGGCAAGAGGTTGTGGATTCTCCACAAGCTCACTGTGTTTACAGATCGTCTTCAGGGAGCAGCAGGAATTGGAACCCAAGATGGTATTAACTTAGATTTGAGGGGCTGAGTTGTCTACTCCTGTGCCTATTCCTTCTATTTATCACACTGTGGGATCTGGCTGTGTGCAACTTAGCTGCTGTACTTCTTTTGTTGCAACAAGGTTTTGTTGGCTGTAAGGTGCATGGGGTTATCAGGAGATGGTGAAGGGGTTGCAGAAATGTATTCACCTCTTTAGGACCCTAAAAATGATCAGTAGCTGCAAGAAAGGTGAAGGGACTGTAGGAACGCTTACCAGATTTGTACCTGTGATTGACCTGTTAGAGTTGAATATTCCAGCCAACACTTCCCATGAGTTCCCCTCCATTACAAATGGAGCTGACGCCAGGTTTGGGTTCTGCGGTGTCTCACTGGCTGCAGGTGAAGTGATGCTTGGTCCTGAAGGGGCTTACCTTTAACTGTGTGTTTCCCCTTTCCAGGCGGGTCAGACGGCCCTGATGTTGGCAGTCAGCCATGGCCGGGTGGAAATGGTGAAGGCCCTGTTGGCTTGTGGGGCGGACGTCAGTATCCAGGACGATGACGGGTCAACAGCGTTGATGTGCGCCTGTGAGCACGGCCACGCGGAGATCGTCAGGCTCCTATTGGAGATGCCAGGCTGCAACGTGACTCTGGCAGATAACGTGAGTGAGGTAGCAGGGAACCGCCCTCCCGGTCAGACAGCTGCCCAAAGAACTGCCCAAACTCCAGCAAATCCCTACTCAGCTATTCCACCAAGATAACAGAGACAGTCTGTACACAGAACAGAGGAAGTGGGCACAATGGTAGGGAAGGATTGGGTACAGAAACAGTGTATATAGTACAGGGGGAATGGGTACAGAGACAGTGTATATGCTACAAGGGGAATGGGTACAGAGACAGTGTATATGGTACAGGGGGAATGGGTACAGAGACAGTGTATATGGTACAGGGGGAATAAGTACAGAGACAGTGCATACAGTACAGGGGGAATGGGTACAGAGACATTGTATATAGTACAGGGGGAATGGGTACAGAGACAGTGTATATAGTACAAGGGGAATGGGTACAGAGACAGTGTATACAGTACAGGAGGAATGGGTACAGAGACAGTGTATATCGTACGGGGGAATGGGTACAGAGACATTGTATATAGTACAAGGGGAATGGGTACAGGGACAGTGTATATAGTAGAGGAGGAATGGGTACAGAGACATTGTATATAGTACAGGGGGAATGGGTACCGAGACAGTGCATACAGTACAGGGGGAATGGGTACAGAGACAGTGTATACAGTACTGGGGGAAGGGGTACAGAGACAGTGTATATAGTACAAGGGGAATGGGTACAGAGACATTGTATATAATACAGGGGGAATGGCTACAGAGACAGTGTATATAGTACAGGGGGAATGGGTACAGAGACATTGTATATAGTACAGGGGGAATGGGTACAGAAACAGTGTATATAGTACAGGGGGAATGGGTACATAGACAGTGTATACGGTACAAGGGGAATGGGTACAGAGACAGTGTATATGGTACAGGGGGAATAAGTACAGAGACAGTGTATATAGTACAGGGGGAATGGGTACAGAGACAGTGTATATAGTACAAGAGGCTTGGGTACATTTTATGTCGAGACAGTTGGCTGAATTATCCCTGTTGCATGGAGGTAAGGAGAGGGGAAGAGCCACTTTGAGATGTTTCTCCATCACGTTTATTCTTCCGAAGAAAAGGGACAGGCGGGGACAGAATCTGGCAGCTTTCCACAGCCAGAAGCAGCTAATGACCCACTTAAAAGCCCAAATCAGACCATGTTCTGATTTGATGGATCTTCCCAACATCAGCGCAGCTTTGTGTATCCTGCCAGCTCTGTGGAGGTGTGCCTCCTGGGATAGGCCAGGGAGCCGTTGGTACGTCCGTTAACTCCCCACTCCCTCCTCTCACTCGCTTCCGCAGCTGTGAGGGTCAGAGGTTCACAACAACAGGCCATTCCCTGAAGGACCTTGCCAGGAGGCTGCAGTTGTGGCTGAACTTTGATTTTAGGCGGTTTTTGAGTTCACTGTCATCTTCAGGCACCTTCAACATCTCCCACCTAAACCTGGAGGCTCCTACCCCTCCTGCTGAGCACCCATAGCCTCGAGGACTCCCACTGGCTTACTCCTGTGGCCGGCCCACCCCAAACAAGTTGCCTTCCACCAATCTAGCCAGTGTGGGATCTTACTGTGCAGGATACTCTGATGTTTTGTTTGCCTGTTTACAGGATGGCAGCACTGCCCTCTCCATCGCAGCAGAAACTGGACAAAAGGAGATTTCTGCCCTTCTCTACAACCACCTGAATCAAAGCAAGGATCCGAGCCATTCCCCGGTGAGAATTCCCAGACCCTCCATCCGTTGTCAGCGCACTGACGAAACCTGTGCCTCTTCCGATTTATATTCACTGCTTCCCCAACCAGTGTCTTTTTCTGATGATACAGCAAGGCCTGACCGACTCAAAGGGCAAAGCATCTCTGGAACACACACATCAAACAACCCCACCGCCCTGTGTTCAACCACTTCCAACTCCCACTCCCACTCCCACTGCACCAAAGATATGCAAGTCCTGGGCCACCTCCACTGCAAAATCCTGGCCACCTGAAGCTTGGAGGAAGAACGCCTCATCTTCCGCCTTGGGACCCCTCCAACCCCATGGGATCAATGTGGATTTCAACAGTTTCTTCATTTCCCCTCCACCCACCTTATCCCAGATCCAACCTTCCAACTCGGCACCCACTTCATGACTTGTCCATCTTCCTTCCCACCTATCTGCTCCAACCTCCGCTTCTACCTATCACCATCACCCCACATCCATCTACCTATTGCCTTCCAAGGTACCTTACACCTCCCCAGAGCCCCCCCCCTCCTATTTATCCCTTAGCCTCCTGGACCACCACCCCTGCGGGTGTGCACACACATACATACATACATACACTCTCTCTCGCTTGCGCGCGTGCGCACACACACACACACACACACACACACACACCTGATAAAGGGCTTATGCCCAAAACACTGACTCTCCTGCTTCCTGGATGCTGCCTGACTTGCTGTGGTTTTCCAGTGCCTCACTTTTTGACTCTGATCTCCAGCATCTGCAGCCCTGACTTTCTCCAATTCAAAGGTCTCAAGGTGGAAACTACCAGGGTCTCAATGGGAGGTGATGAGAGGCCAGCTTTACATCACCACGTTTTGAAATCCAATTTTTGTTCATTATCGCGCCCGCATTACAGCATAAGGCAAAGGAGCACAAATAGCCCATTCAGCCCATCGGATCTTCGCCACTATTCAATGAAATTATGGCTGCCCATTTTCCCCATAACCCTCGATTGCCTTACTCACAAAAAATCTGTTTATCTCAGCTTGGAGTATATATTGTTCACCACATTGTTAATACCTTGAACTTATTCCCTCCTTTGTATCTCTTTGTTGCTGTTGTTCTGTTTGGGGTAAACTGTGATTTTCTCATTTCTCTGACACTCCCTCCCCTCAGTTGTACTGACAAAGCAGAGTGCTTCTGCTAAACCTGTATCGCACATTGGCAGACTGGCGATGATTCTGATCCCCATTATTACTGTTAGGAAAATGGAACCATTGGAGAAGGTGCATTAAGATTTACAAACACGATATCAGAGCTGAGAGGTTGTAACTGCTAGGAAAAAGTGAATGGCCACATGACTGGCTTCTCTAGAAATGGACATGTAGTGAAGATCTTTGGAACTATGAAGGGTGTTTCATCAAGTAGGTGTTGGCACTTTGGAAATTCCAAACTAGAGGCAAGAAATGTAAGATAATCATCCATAAATTCAACAAGCACTTCGGGAGAAACGACTTTAATCAGAAAATGGGAAATTTGCCAGAACACGGAGGGGTTGAGATAGAAAGCAGTGGCATGTTTAAGGGGCAGCTCGTTAAACACATGAATTTGGGGGGGGAGGAATAGAAGGATATCAGCGGATAAGGTAAGGCAGAGTGGGGTGAAGGAAACTGGTATAGACCATGAACAAAGACATAGTCCAGTTGGTCAGGGGGCTCTTGTGGTGTAGTGGTAGTCTCCCTGCCTCTGAACCAAGAGGTTTAGGTTCAATTTCCACCCTCTCCAGCCATATGCAATGATATCGCTGAACAAGTTAATGAGAAAATATCTAGACTGGTTGGGCTGAATGGCCTGTTTCTGCGCAGTATGTTCTATGTAGCGCTCAATATGCTACAGACCCTGTGTAGCCAGTGCCCTCCTCTGGTGATTATCTGAATTATTTCTGTTTTTAAGAGCCATTGTGAAGCTTATTCCTACCACACACCGCCCTCTCTTGGACTCTAATGAGACACTCACTCTCCTGAGGACGAAAAGCAATCACAGTTAAACCTCAGGAACTCTTCCTCCTACACTGCATATGCAGGCAGGAGGCTGGAAAAGAACACAGCAAGGCAGGCAGCATCAGGAGGCGGAGAAGTCAATGTTTCGGGTGTAGGGTTATACAAACCTCCGGATGCTCCCTGGCTTGCTGTATTCTTCCAGCCTCCTGCCTGTGTATTTCAGATTCCAGCATCTGCAGATTTTTTTGACTCCTCCAATTCTGCAGGTGGTCATGGCATATCATTCCAGCCTCTCAGTTCTGACCAGATTTGGGTGACCACACGACAGTTTTGAACATTGCAATTTTGAGGAAGGTGGGTCACACTCAGTAAACTGGTAGAAAAGATCCATTTTCTGATGATGAATTTCTTATTTAGAGACCATAAGTAATCTCAATCACAGGTCAAACAGTTCGCAACCTCATTATCATGTTTTACCTGCTTATAATTGTGTCCATTCTCCAGTGATTTTAGTAATGTGAGGTCTAAATTCTTTTGAGCGAACAGCAACAGGCTTTCTTGAATATATCTCTACATGGAGGATGCTGAGAGAGTGTGTCTTATTTGGAGCCTTATATACCCACGCTGATAACTTTGTATTAGTGATGTGAACTAGTTATGCTTCTCCTTTGCTGAGGACTGAAACTTTTCTCGAAGCATGTCAAGCTCATATCAATGTTCTCTCTGCACAGTTGCAAACACTTGTTGCAAACCATCAGCTTTTGCCTGCGCAGCATTGATCACTGTCCATCGTGACTGAAGCTTCGATGGGAATAATCTTAACTTTGTTTTGAAGCTCAGAGACCTCTTCTCTGCATTATTGACAATTAATGGCTGTGGACATTTAGAGTCATAGAGCTGCACAGCACAGAAACAGACATTTTGGGCCATGCCGACCAGATATCCTAACCTAATTTAGTCCCGTTTGCCAGCATTCAGCCCATATCCCTCCAAACCCTTTCTATTCATGTACCCATCGAGATGCCTTTTAAATATTGTAATAGTACCAGCCCCCACCACTTGCTCTTGTAGCTCATTCCATACACAGACCACCCTCTGTGTGAAAAAGTTGCCCTTAAAGTCCCTTTCAAATCTTTCCCCTCTCACCTGTGCCCTCTAGTTTTGGACTCCCCTACCCTGGTCAGAAGACCTTGCCTCTTCACTCTATCCATGCCCCCTCATGTTTTTATAAATCTCTATAAGGTCACCTTCAGCCTCCGACACTCCAGGGAAAACAGCCCCAGCCTATTCAGCCTCTCCCTACAGCTCAAACCCTCCAACCCTGGCAACATCCTTGTAAACATTTTCCGTGCCCTTTCACGATGTATTGAACCAACACAAGGTCATGTTCTTGCTTCCCTGCAGTGATCTGTCATCTTCTCAGGGGTCAGCAGTTTCTAATGCTGGATCTCCTGGTCAGGTTCTGTGCAATAAACAGACAGCTTCACTCCGTCTTTATTTTCTTTAAGAAAGCACTGGTTCTCATTGAAAAAGACAGCTGGCTTCTCAGGAACAGTGTCGCCCTGTATCCAGAATATGGGAAGATCTAAATTTGATGAAATGAAAGAATTGTGCTGGTTTGTTTCTCTGTCACTATTTTCTGAAACAGCACAACACAGCCTGGGATGCTCTCTGATTTCCTGCTGTATTGAGCCCCTGCTACGAGAGAAATAGAGGGACCTTCTCACCATCTTGCAAGGCTAAGACTGAAGGGTATGGAGGATGTCTGAAGTCATGCAAGCAGCTTCATTTAATGATGTGTTATAATGACTAGACATTACTTACAAAGTCTCCCTAATCTTTTTTCTGTAGTAGAAAGCATCTGGCTTCTTACTCAGATTCTTGTCCTCCACAGTCTCTAAAGGTTAGTGGAGGGCCATGTGATGATTCCTAACCTCGATGTTGGATTGGCAATGCTTCTCCTCCGATATCCAATCTAGCTTCTTTGTCTCTATGTAGCAGAATTTGTCCTGTCGGTCTGAACCTACAGTGAAATCAAAATCTTAATGTGAGGAGTTCATCTAGACCCTTTGTTTTCCGTATTGCTGGGACTCCCATGGATGCTGTAGTCTGTGTTTAATTTTCCAAACTGTTGCCGCAGTCTTATTCTTTTCTTTCTCTATGTACTCATGGCTCTGTAGTTTATGGTGTTTATTGTGAGGGGAATTGTCAGAATTGATTTACAAGGACGTTGCCAGGATTGGAGGGTTTGAGCTTTAGGGAGAGGTTGACTAGGCTGGGGCTGTTTTCCCTGGAACATCGGAGGCTGAGGGGTGACCTTATAGAGGTTTATAAAATCATGAGGGGCATGGATAGGGTAAATAGACAAGGTTTTTTCCCTAGAGCTGGGGAGTCCAGAACTAGAGGGCATAGGTTTCGGGTGAAAGGGAAAGATATAAAAGAGACCTAAGGGGCAACTTTTTCATGCAGAGGGTGGTGCATGTATGGAATGAGCTGCCAGAGGAAGTGGTGGAGGATGGTACAATTGCAACATTTAAAAGGCATTTGGATGGGTATATGATTAGGAAGGGTTTGGAGGGATATGGGCCGAGTGCTGGCAGGTGGAACTAGATTGGGTTGGGATATCTGGTTGGCATGGACAAGTTGGACCGAAGGGTCTGTTTCCGTGCTGTACATCTCTTTGACTCTCTGAGTAGGAAGGTTATGCTTTAGTTACATAGGGCATCAGTGAGTCCACATCTGGATTACTGTATACAGTATGGTGTCCTGAGTTAAGGAAGAAGGTCAATGCATGGAAGGGTTCAGAGAGGGTTTGTTGGACTAATACCTGGAATAAATAGGTTGCCTTATGAGGAAATGTTGGAAAGGCTAGGCTTATATCCATTGTAGTTTTAAGACAAAAGAGGCAATTTATTTGAAGCAAATAAGACCCTGAGGGGTCTCGATGGGATGCCTATGGAGCGATGCTTCCTGGTTTTGGAGAATCTAGGACTAGAGCTTCGCTGTTTAAAACTAAATGGTCATACCTCTGAGGCAGGGATGTGGAGATTTGATTTTTCTCTGAGAGGAATATAAGTCTTTAGAAACTCTCTTCTTTTAAAGGCCTCAATAGCAGATTCTTGGAATATCTTTAACGCAAAGGTGGATAGCTTCTTGGTAAGCAAAAGAGACAAAGGTTATCAGTGAATATGGAGTCAAGATTATAAGCAGATCTGTCTTGATCTGATTAAATGTGGAGCAGGTTTGAGGGTCCAGATATCAAGAGTAGAGTGGTGCTGGAAAAGCACAGCAGGTCAGGCAGCATCCAAGGAGCAGAAAAATCGGCTCCTCAGATTTTCCTGCTCCTCAGATTCTGCCTGACCTGCTGTGCTTTTCCAGCACCACTCTAATCTTGACTCTGATCTCCAGCATCTGCAGTCCTCACGTTTGCCTGCCTGAGGGACCCAGATGGCCCAGTCCTGCTCCTAACTTGTGTGTTAGTGTGAAACAAGGTAGCTTGAGTCCCACTAGGAGAGTTCCTTCAGGATTTAGATAGGGCCTCTTCCTTCACGTGCTTTTGTAAGAGCTTGTTTCTTCCCCATCTCTGTCATTTCTGTCATCCTTTACTTCCTGTTGCTGATTGTTATGTCCTGTAGCTAACCACATGCCCACTCTTTCTTCAGCCTCTGTCAGGCTTCTCAGTTCCTTGTTACACCTCGCAGTCTGTCCCCAGCCAGCCGTGGGGTATTTCCCCTCGCTCTGGGATTGGATCACTGGGCTGTCTTTGTGGTTTACTCTCACTACCTTCACTCCAGGATCTCGCTGGCCAAAACCCCAGGACCTGATCAGGTGTACCCGAGAACTCTGTGGAAAGCTAGAGAAGTGATTGCTGGGCCTCGAGCTGAGAGATTTGTATCATCGATAGTCACATTTGTGTCATCGAGGTGCCAGAAGACTGGAGGTTGGCAAACGTGGTGCCACTGTTTAAGAAGGGTGTTAAAGACAAGCCAGGGAACTATAGACCAGTGAGCCTGACCTCAGTGTTGTTGGAGGGAATCCTGAGGGACAGGATGTACATGTATTTGGAAAGGCAAGGACTGATTCGGGATAGTCAACATGGCTTTGTTTGTGGGAAATCATGTCTCACAAACTATGTGAGCATAAGAGGTACAGTTAGTAAGTCTGCAGATGACACCAAAATTGGAGGTGTAATGGACAGCGAAGATGGTTACCTCAGATTACAACAGGATCTGGACCAGATGGACCAACGGGCTGAGAAGTGGCAGATGAAGTTTAATTCAGATAAATGCAAGGTGCTGCATTTTGAGCAGGACTTATACACTTAATGGTAAGGTCCTAGGGAGTGTTGCTGAACAAAGAGACCTTGGAGTGCAGGTTCATTGCTCCTTGAAAGTGGAGTCGCAGGTAGATAGGATAGTGAAGAAGGCGTTTGGTATGCTTTCCTTTATTGGTCAGAGTATTGAGTACAGGAGTTGGGAGGTCATGTTGCGGCTGTACAGGACAATGGTTAGGCCACTGTTGGAATATTGCGTGCAATTCTAGTCTCCTTCTTGTCGGAAAGATGTTGTGAAACTTGAAAGGGTTCAGAAAAGATTTACAAGGACCTTGCAAGGGTTGGAGGATTTGAGCTATAGGGAGAGGGTGAACAGGCTGGGGCTGTTTTCCCTGGAGCGTCGGAGGCTGAGGGGTGACCTTATAGAGGTTTACAAAATTATGAGGGGCATGGATAGGATAAATAGACAAAGTCTTTTCCCTGGGGTCGGAGAGTCCAGAACTAGACGGCATAGGTTTAGGGGGAAGAGGGGAAAGATATAAAAGAGACCTAAGGGGCAACGTTTTCATGCAGAGAGTGGTACATGCATGGAATGAGCTGCCAGAGGCAGTGGTGGAGGCTGGTACAATTGCAACATTTAAAAGGCATTTGGATGGGTATATGATTAGGAAGGGTTTAGAGGGATATGGGTCGAGTGCTGGCAGGTGGGACTAGATTGGGTTGGGATATCTGGTCAGCATGGACAAGTTGGACCGAAGGGTCTGTTTCCGTGCTGTACACCTCTCTGACTATGACTCTCGTTCTGTGGGTTTGAGCACCATTGCCACATGAAGTTGAAGATGATCTTGTGAGCAAATAGCAACAGATTTTATTGAACATAACTGTACATATATTCATAACATAACAGGATGTAATGTCTCTATTTCTCAAGTAAAGATAAAATTCCCTTTACTCTAAAGTCATAGAATCCCTATAGTGTGGAAGCATCCCATTCGGCCCATTCAGTCCACACCAACCCTCTGAAGAGCATCCCACCCCCTCACCTCCCCGTGAAACCCTGCATTTCCCATGGCCCATCCAGCTAGCCTGCATATCCCTGGACACTACAGACAATTTAGCAGGGCCAATCTTCCCTGACCTGCTCATTTTTGGACTGGGAGGAAACCAGAGCACCCGGAGGAAACCCACATAATCACGGGGAGAATGTGCAAACTCTACACAGACAGTGACCCAAGGCTGGAATTGAACCTGGGTTCCTGGCGCTGTGAGGCAGCAGTGCTAACCACTGAGCCACCGTACCACCCCAACTAATTGGCATCACTGGAGTTGCAACTGTCTTTCTCCTCTCTAACAGTCTTTTTGCGCACCATGTAGATATAGATAGTAGCTAACCTACCTGTCTGTGTTTATTCCTTTGTCGTAGGTTCTACCTGCCCACTCACAGATCCTGGATCACCCCTCGTCATCTAAAACCCAGCAGTAGGCCTGAATGCCACTCTCCATTGGCTCCTTGTGCTGCCCTGTACGGATGTTCAACAACTGGGCCTTGAACTGAGGGCATCTCAGCCCAATACTGGCATAGTCAGGGGGTACCTCATTCTGCCTGATATACAGGGCCCCAATTACCTTCGACACTGACGGAGCCTGTCACCATGGGAGTGAACTTTCAGAGGGTTGGACATTGAAGGACGAGGTCTGAGGGAATGGACAGCAAAGTCCTCAGCCTCCTGCGGTGATAAACTTGCTGCTTTGATCTGCACAACTATCACAATGCCTCCATCAGCTTTTTATATCAAGAAAATGTACAGATGTTGTAAAGGACAGTCAGCCTATTGTGGCTTCAGTTTGATACTGATCATCACTGGCTCCCCCCCTTTCTCTTTAGCTTGGTTGGCACCTCACCAAGAAGGGCTTATGCCCGAAACGTCGATTCTCCTGTTCCTTGGATGCTGCCTGACCTGCTGCGCTTTTCCAGCAACACATTTTCAGCTCTGATCTCCAGCATCTGCAGTCCTCACTTTCACCTCACCAAGATTCCCAACCAAGTATTGTATCCAACTCAAGGAGCTTCCCCCTCCATTCATATACACAGGCACATATATACCCACACAGGCACATCCATACACACACAGACACATCAATACACAGACAGGCACATCCATATACACACAGACACATCAATACACAGACAGGCACATCCATATACACACAGACACATCAATACACAGACAGGCACATCCATACACACACAG